>NC_051225.1:26745757-27055757 GCF_015220715.1 Pygocentrus nattereri | reverse complement strand
ACCATTTGTGTTGTCCTGAGTTCATCATTGTCATCATGTGCATTGTCCTGAGTGCACCATCTTCATCATGTGCGTTATCCTGAGTTCTGCATCATTGTGTATGTTATCTTCATCTTCATGTCTGTTGTCCTCAATCCATTATCAATCTGAATAAATCAATGCAAGGCCTTTTGTTTAATACAAAAGCACCACTCATCCTAACTCCCCCTTAGTCCGTTTTCCTCACCATTTGTGTTTTCCTGAGTCCATCATTGTCATCATTTGCATTGTACTGAGTCCACCATCTTCATGGACGTGGTCCTGAGTCCATCGTTATCATGTGTGTTGTCCTCATCTTCATGTCTGTTGTTCTGACTTCATTATCAATCTATGAATAATCAGTGCAAGGCCTCTTAATACAGTAAGTAATACTTACTGTATTAAGTAATACTCAAAAGCACCACTCATCCTAACTCTTTCCAGATTTCTGACACAGAAACCAGGAATTCAACACGCACTTACTACACCTTACCCTTATTACCAACACAGCCAGCAGTGGAAGTCAGATCAGATCTCGGTAGAGTCCGTCTTCCGGTGTTAATTAACACATTAGGGTCGTGCCGTTGCCTTCACAGAGTGCTTTTAAGAGGTTGGGGGTGCCGGTGTTCTGTCGACCTGTGCTACTCATCGAGCTTTCCTACTTCGATTTACTGCGCATGCGTACATCGCTTTCTAAGCTAATTTGTAGGAAGGCTCATCAATTCTTGCTACCTTGGTTAGAAAGTGTGTAATTAATGGTGAGTGTTTATTGCTTTTAATTAATTTAATACTTTACACTATTACTACTGTATATTTACTGTAAACGCAAAAGTAATTTGCATTTTAGACATTTGTTAACGCCGCAGAAATGTTAGAAAAGTATGGCACAAGTTTTACTGTTGAAATCGTTAGGGTTAGCGCGTACGGTGACAGAAAGCATAATAAAATCGATATGTGCTACCCATAATATAATTCAGGTAGGAGGATCTGACACTATTTTTAGCCTATCGATATGTGCTACCCCTAATATAATACAGGTAGGAGGATCTGACACTATTTTTAGCCTATCGATATGTGCTACCCCTAATATAATACAGGTAGGAGGATCTGACACTATTTTTAGCCTATCGATATGTGCTACCCATAATATAATACAGGTAGGAGGATCTGACACTGTATTTTGATGGGCATGAAGGGGAGGGGTTGTGGGACAGCGATGTGAGCTGATGAGGATCAGGTGTGTAAGTAGAAAGGAGGGGGGGTGGTTTGAAAAGGGGGGGAGAGCATGATGGCGTTGGCTGGAGCTAGGTGCGGGGCTTTGTTGTGGTGGCGTTTCGTCAAAGAGTTCGAGGACTCGTGGTAGAATGGGGCAGCTGGAACGCGGTTGAAAGACTTTTGTGAACTTTGTGCGATGAACTAAGCTATTATTTTGGGTGACTATTTAACTAATAAAAACCGAGCGAGACGCTGACCGGAGGACGGCAAATATTATCTGGACGACGACGGACTTCGGCATTCCACGGGGGGGTCTCGACGGCCACCCGGCGAGGGAAGTCTGGAATATTTTTATTAAATTTCGTAGGTGTGTGTGTGTGTGTGTGTGTGTGTGTGTGTGTTGTATGTAGTGTATTGTCATTTAACTGCTCAGGGCTATCGACCTCGTCAATCACAGTACAGGGTATATCGAAGTGTTTTATCACAAGCGTGTGTGCGTGCAGTGTTAGTTTGCTGTGAGATATTTACATTTTGGAAAGAGTGGCACGTGTTGCAGTGAAATTTACATGCTGGACTGTAGAGGGACTAAATGTTAGCCCTTGTATGTTTTAACACATTTGATTGTTAATAAAGACTGTTATATGGAGACAATTTATACTTGCTGTGTGTGCAGGTGTGTTATCGGGCTCACCCGGACCAGACCGGGTATTTAAAGGTGGTGGCAGCGTATAATATTGGTCCAGTGGCTGAAAGCCCTCTAGTGGTTCCCAAAGGGAATTATAGGTATTCCTTTAGGGACACCACATAAAAAAAGTGGGGGGTCATTACACTGGTGGCAGCGGTGGGATCAGTCTTGCTTTTTTTTTTGTGTGTGTGAACATATAG
The DNA here is from genome assembly GCF_015220715.1 of Pygocentrus nattereri. Taxonomy (NCBI): domain Eukaryota; kingdom Metazoa; phylum Chordata; class Actinopteri; order Characiformes; family Serrasalmidae; genus Pygocentrus; species Pygocentrus nattereri. The sequence continues at coordinate 27,053,639 of NC_051225.1, read as the reverse complement.
GGTGCCAAAATGCATGAGCCAGATCAACCTGCAGATACAGTTGGTGGTTCTAGTCATGTCCCCCAGTCTCAGCACTCTCAAATCAGCCAAGTTCAGCATCCAGTATTTATGCCAGAGTCCTTTACAGGTTCAGGGCGTGACTGGTATGACTGGTCCGAACAATTTGAAATGGCAGCTGAAGTAAATGGTTGGAATGATGCGTTTACGCTTAAATTGATGTCTCGAGACATATATAGTGGGCTTGCGATAGAGGAAAAGAGCAGTTATCCAAATTTGAAAGCTGCCTTAACAAAATGTTTTCAACCATGTGATAGTGCTGAGTGGAACCGGGTGAATTTTATAGGTAGGAAAAGGCTCCCTCAAGAATCAGCTAGGGAATATGGTAATTCCCTAAGGCGTTTTAGTTATTAAAGCTTATCCGACGGTTGGTGCTCCAACTCAAGACCTTCTGGCTAAAGATCATTTTATTGCTAATGTTGGGTCAGCTGAATTGCGTATTCAGTTACGTACTGCCAAGTTGGAAACATTAGAGGAAGCTATTAATGTAGCTTCTGAATTGGAACTTATACGTGGGTTGGAGCAGTCTCCATCTAAACAGCCAACCCAAGTATTGGTTAATACAGCTACCGTCTTAGACTCCCAAATGCATACACTTTTGGGAGTAGTAGAGGGCCTTAGACAGGATGTAAAAACCCTTCAGAATACTGTCAAAAATCTTCAGTCGAGAATTGGTGAGAGTTTTGAGAGTTCTAAAAAGTCTGAGGGGCAGAACCAAGGGAGGATTGTGGGGGAGAGAGCTCCTGAAAGGGGGGTCTGTTGGGAATGTGGATGTAATCGTCATATTAAGAGGGATTGTCTGTATTTGAAGGGAAACTAGAGGGAGCTGGTTCAGCAGGCCTAATGCCAGCTCCCTGTTTTACCAGGTCAGGGCCTATTATTAGTGATGCCTAAAGGGGATTATGGGCTGGGGGTATATGTGTCCGCCCAGGTTGGGGGTCATGATGGACACCTTTTAATAGATACAGGAGCTCAGGTGTCCGTTATTTCTAAAAAAAATTGGTTAGAAATTACAGGGGGTAGATCTGATCTCCAAAATTATGAGGGTCGAGTGGCTGTAGCTAATGGTGGTGAGATGGAGATTTTGGGGAAGTGGCAGACCGTATGCCAGTTTGGAGCCCTTGCCCTGGTAGTAGAGTTTTTGGTCGCTGACATACCTTTGGGGATTTTGTTGGGGATGGATTTTCTTCAGAGGTATGGTGCTGCTCGCAGTATACATACTGACCAGGGGAGAAATTTTGAATCCCATCTGTTTGGTGAATTGTGCAGATTGTTAGATATGCACAAATCACGTACATCTCCATACCATCCTCAATCTGATGGGTTGATTAAACGTTTTAACCGCACTCTCCTATCTATGTTGTCTTTGTATGTGGATGCTAACCAGCAAAATTGGGATGCGCTTTTGCCCTTTGTAATGATGGCCTATCGAAGTAGTGTGCATGCGAGTACTGGATTCACTCCAGAATGAGATTGTGCTTCCAGTTGATGTTCTTTTGAAGGCTGGTTCGCAGGAAAAATTTCAGTCTGCAGATGAGTATGTCTCTAGTATGGCGGGAATTTTATCCACTGTTTGTGATGCAGTCAGGAAGCACCAGGCTAAGGCCTCAATGGGGCAGAAAGAAAATTTTGACATTAAGGTCAATTTTCAGTATTATTCGGAAGGGGAATTAGTTTGGGTGAGAAATGAGGCTAGGAAACATGGGGTATGCCCTAAGTTGCAGAGACGGTATCGAGGCCCTTATAGAATTCTGGAAAGGTTGTCAGAGGTTTTGTATAGAGTCCAGCATGAGGAATCGGGTTCTGAGATGGTGGTGCATTTCAATCGCTTGAAGCCTTATGTTATGCCATCCTTCATAGGTGCGGCTGACTCTCAGGATAGTGGTTTGGAGAGACCTCCCCCAACGGCCGGTCGATCTTCGCGGCAACTGGGAGAAATTAGTGTGCCATCGATGAATGGTTATGGGAAAGTCTGGACCTTCAAAAGAAAAGGCCCTGCCCCAGCTCCCGCCCCGGCCTCTGGCGCCCCAGCTCCCGCCCCGGCCTCTGGCGCCCCAGCTCCCGCCCCGGCCTCTGGCGCCCCAGCTCCCGCCCCGGCCTCTGGCGCCCCAGCTCCCGCCCCGGCCTCTGGCGCCCCAGCTCCCGCCCCGGCCTCTGGCGCCCCAGCTCCCGCCCCGGCCTCTGGCGCCCCAGCTCCCGCCCCGGCCTCTGAACGTTGTAACATCTTGGGCCCATTGACTGTGGAGAGGGACTGGGACTCTCGGCCTCAAAGAATACGAAGGCGGCCTAGATGGGGGAATGACTTTGTTTGAATGACTCGGGGACGAGTCCTTTCGAAGAGGGGGGAATAGTGTGATGTGCATGAAGGGGAGGGGTCGTGGGACAGCGATGTGAGCTGATGAGGATCAGGTGTGTAAGTAGAAAGGAGGGGGGGTGGTTTGAAAAGGGGGGGGAGAGCATGATGGCGTTGGCTGGAGCTGGGTGCGGGGCTTTGTTGTGGTGGCGTTTCGTCAAAGAGTTTGAGGACTCGTGGTAGAATGGGGCAGCTGGAACGCGGTTGAAAGACTTTTGTGAACTTTGTGCGATGAACTAAGCTATTATTTTGGGTGACTATTTAACTAATAAAAACCGAGCGAGACGCTGACCGGAGGAGGGCAAATATTATCTGGACGACGACGGACTTCGGCATTCCACGGGGGGGGGGGTCTCGACGGCCACCCGGCGAGGGAAGTCTGGAATATTTTTATTAAATTTTGTGTGTGTGTGTGTGTGTGTGTTGTATGTAGTGTATTGTCATTTAACTGCTCAGGGCTATCGACCTCGTCAGTCACAGTACAGGGTGTATATCGAAATGTTTTATCACAAGCGTGTGTGCGTGCAGTGTTAGTTTGCTGTGAGATATTTACATTTTGGAAAGAGTGGCACGTGTTGCAGTGAAATTTACATCCTGGACTGTTGAGGGACTAAATGTTAGCCCTTGTATGTTTTAACACATTTGACTGTTAATAAAGACTGTTATATGGAGACAATTTATACTTGCTGTGTGTGCAGGTGTGTTATCGGGCTCACCCGGACCAGACCGGGTATTTAAAGGTGGTGGCAGCGTATAATATTGGTCCAGTGGCTGAAAGCCCTCTAGTGGTTCCCAAAGGGAATTATAGGTATTCCTTTAGGGACACCACATAAAAAAGTGGGGGGTCATTACAGTATTTTAGCCTATCGATATGTGCTACCCCTAATATAATACAGGTAGGAGGATCTGACACTATTTTTAGCCTATCGATATGTGCTACCTCATATCACAAAATAGTCACGGTATTTTTCGACACAGTAGCACATATCGATAGATACGATCTATAAATATACGCTACGGTAGGACGTCTCGACGAAGTAGGACAAATCGATAGAACACCGGCGGGATGGTATTGGGGGCGGAGTTGGTGGCGGTGTACAGACGCCTAACGACGCCTGCTTACCACGGCCCTTTTGTACAGAAGGCCGGGACTTTTATTGTAGAATCTCCTGACTTCATGTTTAGAGTTTCCTGTTTCATCAGCCTGTATTAGCATCGGAGCTGTATTTGTTGGGCACGCTCCGATTTATAGTTTAAATCTTACCTTCAAGCGAAGTTCCCTTTGGTTCTTGGGTAATGGTGGTGGCGTTTCCTCACAGTCAATGACGAGAAGTAAGTCATGTTGTTGTTTCGCGGGTATCTCCGTTTCGTTTACTTGGCTGTAAATCCATATGTTTCTAAGTTGCCTATTATTAGCGCTTAGCGCTACCTGCGATACCATTTGAGAATGTTTCAGGGGAGTTCTCCTGTCCTCGGGAGATGAATGTCACATTTGCATTACCTCCTTTGACCTCTAGATGGCTCATGAGACTGTATAATGTCTGCTCCGTGACTAGGCTGTGTTTACTACTGGAAATCGCCAGCGATTCATGTTTGTATTGTTAGTGCATTACAGGCACTTAACTGTTAATGTAATTACAGATTGTTATTTGTATTTTATAGTGCCTTATTTCTATTTCTTGTTTCCTCTACCCTCTCAGACTGTGAGAAATGTCAACCCATCCCGCTTTCCTGAGAATTTGAATATTAATGCTACCTGTTTGAATTACCTCTAAGAATACAATTCGATAACCAAGCCCATTGTCTCCTCATCATTCCTGTACCTGGCATTCTGACCGATGCCCCATGTTGGATGACGCTAACACCTAAACGAATCATCTATCCTTGCACCTCCCCAATATTGGTCCTTCGAGCCGGATAGCGTATTCAAGATGGAGTTTGGTGAAGAGGCCATGCCTGACGTGCGTCCCAAACGGCAAATACGTCGACCTCCCTGGCTTGATGACTATGATGTGGACCCTCACATGGGCTCATCAACTCCCGCAACGGGGATGCATTCAGGTCATTCAAGTCCCCTAACCCCACGGACTCGTCCTGTTAGCCGCCAGAGTGATGCTGCTTACACTGAGATTCCTCAGCTAGCCATCAGCTGCCTCCAGAGGAGAGATCTGATCAGTGATGACTTCCTACCCAAATACCACCACCTGCAATGCTCACACCTATCCCCTCACTCCTCAGCAGAGTTGAGAGCCATGCAAGAGGAGAACGCTAAGCTGCTCCAAACAAGGCATTACTTTGAGTCAGGCATAGCGGAGCTCAACAAGGCACAAAGCGAGATCAAACAGCTAATAGATGAGGCACGCTCACTGAGAACAGACATTGGGCAGTCCAGTGCCCCCGCGTCGTACGACCCCACGCACCAACCGCCTCCACGCAGCACTGCAGATCCATATCATTCCCACGCGGTAGAGCCTAAGGAAGAGGAAGAGTGGCCCGACCCTCCAGTGTGGTGCAAGCCCGAGGAGGAACTGCACGAAGGCATATACAACCTAAAGCTTGAGGCACCAAAGCAAGGCTACAGCCAACCTCCTATGCCTCATTAGAACCTGCGTACACGCCTTACAAGCGTCCACCTCCAATGCGGTCTCACGCTTCACCTCCCATGTCTGTGCCTCGTAGAAGGGTACCAGCCTACTACGCGCATGCAGAGTACCCCCAGCAGCTACCTCAACCCCCCCGTATCACACTCACAGCCAATCGCTCATCCTGCTCCAGCCTATGCCAGGCCATGGACTGCAGCGCCTAGCTCAGCCTACCCTCCAGCATTATCCTACAGAGTGGGACCCGTGGCGCCTACACCCCACCTACCTCTGCATTCCTCAGTGCCTGAAGAACATTATAGGGGTCCAAAACCCACTATCCCCAAGCTGGCCCGCCCAGATCCTAGTGACTTTGCTCGGCTGCATATAGCTCTGGGGAACCTGCTCCCATCTAATGCTACAGAACTCTTTAAGTACCAAATACTTATAGACCACCTGAAGCTAGATGAAGCTAAGCTCATTGCTGATGCCTACCTAAACTCACCAACACCTTACTCTGACACAATGGCTGCTTTACATGATAAATTCGTCCAACCCCATCAGCTTGCCCTTAGAAGGATACGGAGTGTTCTGGGAGCCCCGGAAGTCAAGCGCGGGGACATACCCGCCTTCGAGGCGTTCTCACTCCAGATCCAATCACTCGTGGGCCTATTGCAGAACGTAGGACCCGAAGGGGAGATTGAACTCCACTGCGGCTCACATGTAGCCAACCTTCTCAGCAAGCTCCCTCCTGAACTACAAGCCAACTTTTGCCGATATCAGTTAAAGCACTCCAGAGCCACCCACACGTTGTACAACCTGTCAGAGTGGCTCCGCCATGAATCATGGGGTCAAGGCACCGACGAGCTAGCCCCTGAGAAATGCAGCAAAGAGAAGCAGAACACAAAGAGTGATAGCCATCAGGCAAAGAAAACAGCGTCAGTCCTGCATGGTGCAGGTGAGGTCCTACAGTCCACCTCCCAGCCACCTGCGAAGAAGAAACCAAAAAACAAGGCCTACTGCGCCTACTGTGAGAGCACTGAGCAGTACCTCAGTCAGTGCACTGATGTTGCCAAGCTCTCCAAATATCAGCTAAGAGAGTGGATCCAAGTCAATAAGCGCTGTTGGCGCTGCGCCCGAGCACACCAGGCAGCACAGTGCACGCTCAAGAAACCCTGCAACCTCTGTCAAGGAAAGCATTTCCTCGCCCTCCACGAGATAAACATGAGGACGGACAAGGCTCACAGAGATAGCGCCGAAAACAGCCCTGCCTCTGACACGCTCTACCTCGACAGACCCGGAGCAAGCAACCGTGCCCTGCTGAAGGTCGTGCCTGTGCTCGTGCACTGTGGTGGAAGGACCTTCGACACCTTCGCGATCCTCGACGACGGGTCTGAGAGGACAATGCTGTTGCCCTCCGCAGCTAAGCCCCTCGCCATACAGGGAACTCCTGAAGCCCTACCACTACGCACAGTCCGTCAAGATATCCAGGTACTCCACGGACACACGGTTTCATTCCGCGTCTCTCCTGCTGCCACACCGCAGGTCAGCTACAGGATAGATGGTGCCTTCACAGCAAGCCGTCTCACCTTAGCTCAATACACCTACCCTATTGAGCAACTTCAGTGCAAATTCAGACACCTGCGTGGCATCCCCCTACCTGCATTCCAAGGAGTCAAGCCATGCCTCCTGATCGGCTCTGACCAGCCTCACCTAATAACCCCTGTCGAACCTGTACGACTCGGCCCGCCTGGCAGCCCGGCAGCTGTCCATACTCGCCTGGGATGGACTCTTCAAGGCCCTGTCCAACTCATGGGGCGGCCATCCCACTCCACAGAGTGTCTGTTCATCTCTGCCACCCCACCGCCAGAAGAGCTCTTCAAGCACGTCCAACAGCTCTGGCAAGTGGACACGGTACCTCACCAGCGAGAGAAGGAAGTGACCAGGTCAAAGCAGGACAAGCAGGCAGTCGCTCTGCTCGAAGCTAAGACGGTCCGCGTCAAAGTGGAAGGAGTCCACCGGTATGCTACTCCCCTGCTGCGCCATGCAAGTATGCCGCCACTGTGTTCACCTAATGAGTCAGTGATGCCCTTGCTGCGTAGCACGGAGAGGCGCCTCCTCAGAGACCCCCAGCAAGCAGATGCGTACAAGATTGAAATGAACAAGCTCATGGAAGCCGGTGTGGTGAAGGAAGTTAGCGAGGAGAGTTCCTCAAAGGAAAGCTGGTATATCCCTCATCACCTTGTGAGCCACAACGGGAAGAACCGCCTGGTCTTCAACTGTTCACACCAATACCAGGGACAGACGCTCAACCAGTTGGGTCACTTCCCCAAGTGGTCTACCCCGAGTCCGAGATCCTGAGTCATCGGAGATGGCGGCACTCGCAGATCCTGGCGGACCACTTCTGGTCCCGATTCATCAGAGACTACCTCCCCAGCCTGCAGACCAGACAGAAATGGCACACCTCTCCTCCCGAGCTCCTGGATAATGCTGTGGTCATGATGGTGGACCCGCAGCTTCCTCGGGCCTCATGGCTCATTGGTCGTGTGACCCAGGTTCACCGCAGCGATGACGGCTACATCAGGTCCGCTGATGTCCCTGACTGATTGTTCCTTTATTGTTAACAAACGTGCTCTGCACGTTTGGGGGGCGGCTGTACAGAAGGCCGGGACTTTTATTGTAGAATCTCCTGACTTCATGTTTAGAGTTTCCTGTTTCATCAGCCTGTATTAGCAACGGAGCTGTATTTGTTGGGCACGCTCCGATTTATAGTTTAAATCTTACCTTCAAGCGAAGTTCCCTTTGGTTCTTGGGTAATGGTGGTGGCGTTTCCTCACAGTCAATGACGAGAAGTAAGTCATGTTGTTGTTTCGCGGGTATCTCCGTTTCGTTTACTTGGCTGTAAATCCATATGTTTCTAAGTTGCCTATTATTAGCGCTTAGCGCTACCTGCGATACCATTTGAGAATGTTTCAGGGGAGTTCTCCTGTCCTCGGGAGATGAATGTCACATTTGCATTACCTCCTTTGACCTCTAGATGGCTCATGAGACTGTATAATGTCTGCTCCGTGACTAGGCTGTGTTTACTACTGGAAATCGCCAGCGATTCATGTTTGTATTGTTAGTGCATTACAGGCACTTAACTGTTAATGTAATTACAGATTGTTAAACGAATCATCTATCCTTGCACCTCCCCAATACCTTTTGCGCCTGCGCACGGCTCCAGCCCTCCTCCTCTTGGGCACGGGGCGAATGGCTCTGCGCATGCGTCTGCGAGGCATTGCGATCGTTACTACAGTGGTATCTGCCGTTACACATCGCCGGACGTGGCACCCCTATTTATGTCCTCGGTTTGATGACCTCATCACGCGCTCCAACAAAACTACCGTCTTAGAAAAAAGCCGGTTCACTTCTCTCATTGTTACGTAACAGCTGCCCACTGCAGCCTCACGAGCGTTCATCATTGTTACGTCACCAGGGGCGGGGCGGGGCGGGGCGGGGGGCTCCAACGTCACTGAGATAATCACATCTTCAAACAGTAATAAATCCGTAGCGGATCGATCAGGAGGGATGCCATATGTTTCTGTCATTGATGTTATTTCTTTGACGCCACCATTTTGGTTGGCAACATCAAGTTCATTCAAGTAAGACACTTCTAAATCTCATTTTAAAGCGCATATTTGGGTTTATTGCGTTCATTTTACCTCATTTGTTGCAGCAGTGATAACAAATGAAAGCTATGCTATTTGAACTGTCCTGTCATGTCGCACGGTGGCCACGAGATGGCAGCAGGCACCATATTATGAAAAAACCTGCCCCCCTGCGCTGCGATTGGCTAATAATTCACCAGAAGAGCAGCCAGAGCTGTGATAGAGCTTCTCCTCAACCTCGAGGCAAGTAGAAAAAGAATAAGGCGTGTAAGGGATGTACTGTATCACAACAACAATAATAATAATAAAAGCTGTTAAATACATTAAATCTGTGCATTCTATGATGTCTTTAGTAAACAAAAGTATATTTCCACTTATGTACCAGACAAAGTCTTTAAATGTTGATCTAGACTAGATTTGAGAAGAGCGGCATTGTAAGAATGAAGGAGATTGCCCATAGTTACTTCTGGTGGCCAGGGTTAGATGCAGCTATCGAGGAGAAAGCCAAGGCTTGTTCATCTTGTCAGAAACACAGAAACATACCACAAGTAGCACCGCTACACCCATGGGAATTTTTAAACGAGCCACGGCAAAAAATTCAAATAGACTTCACTGGTCATTTTGAAGATCATGTTTCTGACACAGGAAGCTTTGGAGAGCTTACCCCTATTACCAACTCAGGAAGCAGCAGAAGTCAGACCAGATCTTGGTAGAGTCCACCATCATCATGTGTGTTGTCCTGAGTTCTGCATCATTGTGTGTGCGGTCCTGAATCAGTCACTCAGCAATGGAAGTCAGAATAGAATGAGTGACTCAGCAGTGGAAGTCAGAACAGATTTTGGCAGAGTCCATCTTCATATTTAGTTCAGTGTGCAGTGTTAACTAATACAACATGGTTGTACAGTTGCTTTTGCTTTTATTCATGCATAAGAGTTGGGGGGGGGGGGGGGGTAGTAGTAATAGGCGCCGAGGTCCCGGGTCCATCTCCTTCTTCATGTCTGTTGTCCTCAATCCATTATCCATCTATGAATAAATCAATGCAAGGCCTTTTGTTTAATACAAAAGCACCACTCATCCTAACTCCCCTTTAGTCCGTTTTCCTCACCATTCGTATTGTACTGAGTCCAACATCTTCATGGACGTGGTCCTGAGTCCATCGTTATCATGTGTATTGTCCTCATCTTCATGTCTGTTGTCCTCAATCCATTTTTCAATCTATGAATAAATCAATGCAAGGCCTTTTGTTTAATACAAAAGCACCACTCATCCTAACTCCCCCCTTGGTCCGTTTTCCTCACCATTCGTATTGTACTGAGTCCACCATCTTCATGGACGTGGTCCTAGGTCCATCATTATCATGTGTGTTGTCCTCATCTTCCTGTCTGTTGTCCTCAGTCCATTACCCATCTATGAATAAATCAATGCAAGGCCTTTTGTTTAATACAAAAGCACCACTCATCCTAACTCCCCTTTAGTCCGTTTTCCTCACCATTCGTATTGTACTGAGTCCACCATCTTCATGGACGTGGTCCTGAGTCCATCTTTATCATGTGTATTGTCCTCATCTTCATGTCTGTTGTCCTCAATCCATTATCAATCTATGAATAAATCAATGCAAGGCCTTTTGTTTAATACAAAAGCACCACTCATCCTAACTCCCCCTTAGTCCGTTTTCCTCACCATTTGTGTTGAACTGAGTTCATCATTGTCATCATGTGCATTGTCCTAAGTGCACCATCTTCATCATGTACGTTATCCTGAGTTCTGCATCATTGTGTATGTTATCCTCATCTTCATGTCTGTTGTCCTCAATCCATTATCAATCTGAATAAATCAATGCAAGGCCTTTTGTTTAATACAAAAGCACCACTCATCCTAACTCCCCCTTAGTCCGTTTTCCTCACCATTTGTGTTTTCCTGAGTCCATCATTGTCATCATTTGCATTGTACTGAGTCCACCATCTTCATGGACGTGGTCCTGAGTCCATCGTTATCATGTGTGTTGTCCTCATCTTCATGTCTGTTGTTCTGACTTCATTATCAATCTATGAATAATCAGTGCAAGGCCTCTTAATACAGTAAGTAATACTTACTGTATTAAGTAATACTCAAAAGCACCACTCATCCTAACTCTTTCCAGATTTCTGACACAGAAACCAGGAATTCAACACGCACTTACTACACCTTACCCTTATTACCAACACAGCCAGCAGTGGAAGTCAGATCAGATCTCGATAGAGTCCGTCTTCCGGTGTTAATTAACACATTAGGGTCGTGCCGTTGCCTTCACAGAGTGCTTTTAAGAGGTTGGGGGTGCCGGTGTTCTGTCGACCTGTGCTACTCATCGAGCTGTCCTACTTCGATTTACTGCGCATGCGTACATCGCTTTCTAAGCTAATTTGTAGGAAGGCTCATCAATTCTTGCTACCTTGGTTAGAAAGTGTGTAATTAATGGTGAGTGTTTATTGCTTTTAATTAATTTAATACTTTACACTATTACTACTGTATATTTACTGTAAACGCAAAAGTAATTTGCATTTTAGACATTTGTTAACGCCGCAGAAATGTTAGAAAAGTATGGCACAAGTTTTACTGTTGAAATCGTTAGGGTTAGCGCGTACGGTGACAAAGCGTAATAAAATCGATATGTGCTACCCCTAATATAATTCAGGTAGGAGGATCTGACACTATTTTTAGCCTATCGATATGTGCTACCCATAATATAATACAGGTAGGAGGATCTGACACTATTTTTAGCCTATCGATATGTGCTACCCATAATATAATACAGGTCGGATTTTGAATCCCATCTGTTTGTTCAGATACGTACTGCCAAGTTGGAAACATTAGAGTAAGCTATTAATGTAGCTTCTGAATTGGAACTTATACGTGGGTTGGAGCAGTCTCCATCTAAACAGCCAACCCAAGTATTGGTTAATACAGCTACCGTCTTAGACTCCCAAATGCATACATTTTTGGGAGTAGTAGAGGGCCTTAGACAGGATGTAAAAACCCTTCAGAATACTGTCAAAAATCTTCGGTCGAGAATTGGTGAGAGTTTTGAGAGTTCTAAAATGTATGAGGGGCAGAACCAAGGGAGGATTGTGGGGGAGAGAGCTCCTGAAAGGGGGTCTGTTGGGAATGTGGATGTAAACGTCATATTAAGAGGGATTGTCCGTAATTGAAGGGAAACTAGAGGGAGCTGGTTCAGCAGGCCTAATGCCAGCTCCCTGTTTTACCAGGTCAGGGCCTATTTTTAGTGACGCCTCCAGGGGATTATGGGCTGGGGGTATATGTGTCCGCCCAGGTTGGGGGTCATGATGGACACCTTTTAATAGATACAGGAGCTCAGGTGTCCATTATTTCTAAAAAAAAATTGGTTAGAAATTACAGGGGGTAGATCTGATCTCCAAAATTATGAGGGTCGAGTGGCTGTAGCTAATGGTGGTGAGATGGAGATTTTGGGGAAGTGGCAGACCGTATGCCAGTTTGGAGCCCTTGCCCTGGTAGTAGAGTTTTTGGTCGATGACATACCTTTGGGGATTTTGTTGGGATGGATTTTCTTCAGAGGTATGGTGCTGCTCGCAGTATACATACTGACCAGGGGAGAAATTTTGAATCCCATCTGTTTGGTGAATTGTGCAGATTGTTAGATATGTGTGATGGGCATGAAGGGGAGGGGTTGTGGGACAGCGATGTGAGCTGATGAGGATCAGGTGTGTAAGTAGAAAGGAGGGGGGGTGGTTTGAAAAGGGGGGGAGAGCATGATGGCGTTGGCTGGAGCTAGGTGCGGGGCTTTGTTGTGGTGGCATTTCGTCAAAGAGTTTGAGGACTCGTGGTAGAATGGGGCAGCTGGAACGCGGTTGAAAGACTTTTGTGAACTTTGTGCGATGAACTAAGCTATTATTTTGGGTGACTATTTAACTAATAAAAACCGAGCGAGACGCTGACCGGAGGAGGGCAAATATTATCTGGACGACGACGGACTTCGGCATTCCACGGGGGGGTCTCGACGGCCACCCGGCGAGGGAAGTCTGGAATATTTTTATTAAATTGTGTGTGTGTGTGTGTGTGTGTGTGTGTGTGTGTGTGTGTTGTATGTAGTGTATTGTCATTTAACTGCTCAGGGCTATCGACCTCGTCAATCACAGTACAGGGTATATCGAAGTGTTTTATCACAAGCGTGTGTGCGTGCAGTGTTAGTTTGCTGTGAGATATTTACATTTTGGAAAGAGTGGCACGTGTTGCAGTGAAATTTACATGCTGGACTGTTGAGGGACTAAATGTTAGCCCTTGTATGTTTTAACACATTTGATTGTTAATAAAGACTGTTATATGGAGACAATTTATACTTGCTGTGTGTGCAGGTGTGTTATCGGGCTCACCCGGACCAGACCGGGTATTTAAAGGTGGTGGCAGCGTATAATATTGGTCCAGTGGCTGAAAGCCCTCTAGTGGTTCCCAAAGGGAATTATAGGTATTCCTTTAGGGACACCACATAAAAAAGTGGGGGGTCATTACAGTATTTTAGCCTATCGATATGTGCTACCCATAATATAATACAGGTAGGAGGATCTGACACTATTTTTAGCCTGTCGATATGTGCTACCCATAATATAATACAGGTAGGAGGATCTGACACTATTTTTAGCCTGTCGATATGTGCTACCCATAATATAATACAGGTAGGAGGATCTGACACTATTTTTAGCCTGTCGATATGTGCTACCCATAATATAATACAGGTAGGAGGATCTGACACTATTTTTAGCCTGTCGATATGTGCTACCCATAATATAATACAGGTAGGAGGATCTGACACTATTTTTAGCCTGTCGATATGTGCTACCCATAATATAATACAGGTAGGAGGATCTGACACTATTTTTAGCCTGTCGATATGTGCTACCCATAATATAATACAGGTAGGAGGATCTGACACTATTTTTAGCCTGTCGATATGTGCTACCCATAATATAATACAGGTAGGAGGATCTGACACTATTTTTAGCCTGTCGATATGTGCTACCCATAATATAATACAGGTAGGAGGATCTGACACTATTTTTAGCCTGTCGATATGTGCTACCCATAATATAATACAGGTAGGAGGATCTGACACTATTTTTAGCCTGTCGATATGTGCTACCCATAATATAATACAGGTAGGAGGATCTGACACTATTTTTAGCCTGTCGATATGTGCTACCCATAATATAATACAGGTAGGAGGATCTGACACTATTTTTAGCCTGTCGATATGTGCTACCCATAATATAATACAGGTAGGAGGATCTGACACTATTTTTAGCCTGTCGATATGTGCTACCCATAATATAATACAGGTAGGAGGATCTGACACTATTTTTAGCCTGTCGATATGTGCTACCCATAATATAATACAGGTAGGAGGATCTGACACTATTTTTAGCCTGTCGATATGTGCTACCCATAATATAATACAGGTAGGAGGATCTGACACTATTTTTAGCCTGTCGATATGTGCTACCCATAATATAATACAGGTAGGAGGATCTGACACTATTTTTAGCCTGTCGATATGTGCTACCCATAATATAATACAGGTAGGAGGATCTGACACTATTTTTAGCCTGTCGATATGTGCTACCCATAATATAATACAGGTAGGAGGATCTGACACTATTTTTAGCCTGTCGATATGTGCTACCCATAATATAATACAGGTAGGAGGATCTGACACTATTTTTAGCCTATCGATATGTGCTACCCCTAATATCACAAAATAGTCGCGGTATTATTTTCCGACACGGTAGCACATATCGATAGATACGATCTATAAATATACGCTACGGTAGGACGTCTCGACGAAGTAGGACAAATCGATGGAACACCGGCGGGAAGGTATTGGGGGCGGAGTTGGCGGCGGTGTACAGACGCCTAACGACGCCTGCTTACCACAGCCCTTCTCCGCCTGCGCACGGCTCCAGCCCTCCTCCTCTTGGGCACGGGGCGAATGGCTCTGCGCATGCGTCTGCGAGGCATTGCGATCGTTACTACGGTGGTATCTGCTGTTACAGATCGCGGGACGTGGCACCCCTATTTATATCCTCGGTTTGATGACGTCATCACGCGCTCCAACAAAACTACCGTCTTAGAAAAAAGCCGGTTCACTTCTCTCATTGTTATGTAACAGCTGCCCACTGCAGCCTCACGAGCGTTCATCATTGTTACGTCACCAGGGGCGGGGCGGGGCGGGGGGCTCCAACGTCACTGAGATAATCACATCTTCTAACAGTAATAAATCCGTAGAGGATCGATCAGGAGGGATGCCATATGTTTCTGTCATTGATGTTATTTCTTTGACGCCACCATTTTGGTTGGCAACATCAAGTTCATTCAAGTAAGACACTTCTAAATCTCATTTTAAAGCGCATATTTGGGTTTATTGCGTTCATTTTACCTCATTTGTTGCAGCAGTGATAACAAATGAAAGCTATGCTATTTGAACTGTCCTGTCATGTCGCACGGTGGCCACGAGATGGCAGCAGGCACCATATTATGAAAAACCCGCCCCCCTGCGCTGCGATTGGCTAATAATTCACCAGAAGAGCAGCCAGAGCTGTGGTAGAGCTTCTCCTCACCTCTAGGCAAGTAGAGGAAGAATAAGGCGTGTAAGGGATGTACTGTATCACAACAACAACAATAATAATAATAAAAGCTGTTAAATACATTAAATCTGTGCATTCTATGAAGTCTTTAGTAAACAAAAGTATATTTCCACTTATGTACCAGACAAAGTCTTTAAATGTTGATCTAGACTAGATTTTAGAAGAGCAACATTCAGGGCATAGCGGCGTTGTAAGAATGAAGGAGATTGCCCATAGTTACTTCTGGTGGCCAGGGTTAGATGCAGCTATCGAGGAGAAAGCCAAGGCTTGTTCATCTTGTCAGAAACACAGAAACATACCACAAGTAGCACCGCTACACCCATGGGAATTTTTAACGAGCCACGGCAAAAATTCAAATAGACTTCACTGGTCATTTTGAAGATCATGTTTCTGACACAGGAAGCTTTGGAGACCTTACCCCTATTACCAACTCAGGGAGCAGCAGAAGTCAGACCAGATCTTGGTAGAGTCCACTATCATCATGTGTGTTGTCCTGAGTTCTGCATCATTGTGTGTGCGGTCCTGAATCAGTCACTCAGCAGTGGAAGTCAGAATAGAATGAGTGACTCAGCAGTGGAAGTCAGAACAGATTTTGGCAGAGTCCATCTTCATATTTAGTTCAGTGTGCAGTGTTAACTAATACAACATGGTTGTACAGTTGCTTTTGCTTTTATTCATGCATAAGAGTTGGGGGGGGGGGGGGGGGGGTAGTAGTAATAGGCGCCGAGGTCCCGGGTCCATCTCCTTCTTCATGTCTGTTGTCCTCAATCCATTATCCATCTATGAATAAATCAATGCAAGGCCTTTTCTTTAATACAAAAGCACCACTCATCCTAACTCCCCTTTAGTCCATTTTCCTCACCATTCGTATTATACTGAGTCCACCATCTTCATGGACGTGGTCCTGAGTCCATCGTTATCATGCGTATTGTCCTCATCTTCATGTCTGTTGTCCTCAATCCATTATCAATCTATGAATAAATCAATGCAAGGCCTATTGTTTAATACAGAAGCACCACTCATCCTAACTCCCCTTTAGTCCGTTTTCCTCACCATTTGTGTTGTCCTGAGTTCATCATTGTCATCATGTGCATTGTCCTGAGTGCACCATCTTCATCATGTGCGTTATCCTGAGTTCTGCATCGTTGTGTATGTTATCCTCATCTTCATGTCTGTTGTCCTCAATCCATTATCAATCTGAATAAATCAATGCAAGGCCTTTTGTTTAATACAAAAGCACCACTCATCCTAACTCCCCCTTAGTCCGTTTTCCTCACCATTTGTGTTTTCCTGAGTCCATCATTGTCATCATTTGCATTGTACTGAGTCCACCATCTTCATGGACGTGGTCCTGAGTCCATCGTTATCATGTGTGTTGTCCTCATCTTCATGTCTGTTGTTCTGACTTCATTATCAATCTATGAATAATCAGTGCAAGGCCTCTTAATACAGTAAGTAATACTTACTGTATTAAGTAATACTCAAAAGCACCACTCATCCTAACTCTTTCCAGATTTCTGACACAGAAACCAGGAATTCAACATGCACTTACTACACCTTACCCTTATTACCAACACAGCCAGCAGTGGAAGTCAGATCAGATCTCGGTAGAGTCCGTCTTCCGGTGTTAACACATTAGGGTCGTGCCGTTGCCTTCACAGAGTGCTTTTAAGAGGTTGGGGGTGCCAGTGTTCTGTCCACCTGTGCTACTCATCGAGCTGTCCTACTTCGATTTACTGCGCATGCGTACATCGCTTTCTAAGCTAATTTGTAGGAAGGCTCATCAATTCTTGCTACCTTGGTTAGAAAGTGTGTAATTAATGGTGAGTGTTTATTGCTTTTAATTAATTTAATACTTTACACTATTACTACTGTATATTTACTGTAAACGCAAAAGTAATTAGCATTTTAGACATTTGTTAACGCCGCAGAAATGTTAGAAAAGTATGGCACAAGTTTTACTGTTGAAATCGTTAGGGTTAGTGCGTACGGTGACAAAGCGTAATAAAATCGATATGTGCTACCCCTAATATAATACAGGTAGGAGGATCTGACACTGTATTTTGATGGGCATGAAGGGGAGGGGTTGTGGGACAGCGATGTGAGCTGATTGAGGATCAGGTGTGTAAGTAGAAAGGAGGGGGGGTGGTTTGAAAAGGGGGGGAGAGCATGATGGCGTTGGCGTGGAGCTAGGTGCAGGGCTTTGTTGTGGTGGCGTTTCGTCAAAGAGTTCGAGGACTCGTGTAGAATGGGGCAGCTGGAACGCGGTTGAAAGACTTTTGTGAACTTTGTGCGATGAACTAAGCTATTATTTTGGGTGACTATTTAACTAATAAAAACCGAGCGAGACGCTGACCGGAGGAGGGCAAATATTATCTGGACGACGACGGACTTCGGCATTCCACGGGGGGGTCTCGACGGCCACCCGGCGAGGGAAGTCTGGAATATTTTTATTAAATTTTGTAGGTGTGTGTGTATGTGTGTGTGTGTGTGTGTGTGTGTGTGTTGTATGTAGTGTATTGTCATTTAACTGCTCAGGGCTATCGACCTCGTCAATCACAGTACAGGGTATATCGAAGTGTTTTATCACAAGCGTGTGTGCGTGCAGTGTTAGTTTGCTGTGAGATATTTACATTTTGGAAAGAGTGGCACGCGTTGCAGTGAAATTTACATGCTGGACTGTTGAGGGACTAAATGTTAGCCCTTGTATGTTTTAACACATTTGATTGTTAATAAAGACTGTTATATGGAGACAATTTATACTTGCTGTGTGTGCAGGTGTGTTATCGGGCTCACCCAGACCAGACCGGGTATTTAAAGGTGGTGGCAGCGTTATACTATTGGTCCAGTGGCTGAAAGCCCTCTAGTGGTTTCCAAAGGGAATTATAGGTATTCCTTTAGGGACACCACATAAAAAAGTGGGGGGTCATTACACTGGTGGCAGCGGGTGGGATCAGTCTTGCTTTTTTTTTTGTGTGTGTGAACATATAGGGTGCCAAAATGCATGAGCCAGATCAACCTGCAGATACAGTTGGTGGTTCTAGTCATGTCCCCCAGTCTCAGCACTCTCAAATCAGCCAAGTTCAGCGTCCAGTATTTATGCCAGAGTCCTTTACAGGTTCAGGGCGTGACTGGTATGACTGGTCCGAACAATTTGAAATGGCAGCTGAAGTAAATGGTTGGAATGATGCGTTTACACTAAATTGATGTCTCGAGACATATATAGTGGGCTTGCGATAGAGGAAAAGAGCAGTTATCCAAATTTGAAAGCTGCCTTAACAAAATGTTTTCAACCATGTGATAGTGCTGAGTGGAACCGGCGTGAATTTTATAGGTAGGAAAAGGCTCCCTCAAGAATCAGCTAGGGAATATGGTAATTCCCTAAGGCGTTTTAGTTATTAAAGCTTATCCGACGGTTGGTGCTCCAACTCAAGACCTTCTGGCTAAAGATCATTTTATTGCTAATGTTGGGTCAGCTGAATTGCGTATTCAGTTACGTACTGCCAAGTTGGAAACATTAGAGGAAGCTATTAATGTAGCTTCTGAATTGGAACTTATACGTGGGTTGGAGCAGTCTCCATCTAAACAGCCAACCCAAGTATTGGTTAATACAGCTACCGTCTTAGACTCCCAAATGCATACACTTTTGGGAGTAGTAGAGGGCCTTAGACAGGATTGTAAAAACCCTTCAGAATACTGTCAAAAATCTTCAGTCGAGAATTGGTGAGAGTTTTGAGAGTTCTAAAACGTCTGAGGGGCAGAACCAAGGGAGGATTGTGGGGGAGAGAGCTCCTGAAAGGGGGGTCTGTTGGGAATGTGGATGTAATCGTCATATTAAGAGGGATTGTCTGTATTTGAAGGGAAACTAGAGGGAGCTGGTTCAGCAGGCCTAATGCCAGCTCCCTGTTTTACCAGGTCAGGGCTTATTATTAGTGATGCCTAAAGGGGATTATGGGCTGGGGGTATATGTGTCCGCCCAGGTTAGGGGTCATGATGGACACCTTTTAATAGATACAGGAGCTCAGGTGTCCATTATTTCTAAAAAAATTGGTTAGAAATTACAGGGGGTAGATCTGATCTCCAAAATTATGAGGGTCGAGTGGCTGTAGCTAATGGTGGTGAGATGGAGATTTTGGGGAAGTGGCAGACCGTATGCCAGTTTGGAGCCCTTGCCCTGGTAGTAGAGTTTTTGGTCGCTGACATACCTTTGGGGATTTTGTTGGGGATGGATTTTCTTCAGAGGTATGGTGCTGCTTGCAGTATACATACTGACCAGGGGAGAAATTTTGAATCCCATCTGTTTGGTGAATTGTGCAGATTGTTAGCTATGCACAAATCACGTACATCTCCATACCATCCTCAATCTGATGGGTTGATTAAACGTTTGACCGCACTCTCCTATCTATGTTGTCTTTGTATGTGGATGCTAACCAGCAAAATTGGGATGCGCCTTTTGCCCTTTGTAATGATGGCCTATCGAAGTAGTGTGCATGCGAGTACTGGATTCACTCCAGAATGAGATTGTGCTTTCCAGTTGATGTTCTTTTGAAGGCTGGTTCGCAGGAAAAATTTCAGTCTGCAGATGAGTATGTCTCTAGTATGGCGGGAATTTTATCCACTGTTTGTGATGCAGTCAGGAAGCACCAGGCTAAGGCCTCAATGGGGCAGAAAGAAAATTTTGACATTAAGGTCAATTTTCAGTATTATTCGGAAGGGGAATTAGTTTGGGTGAGAAATGAGGCTAGGAAAACATGGGGTATGCCCTAAGTGCAGAGACGGTATCGAGGCCCTTATAGAATTCTGGAAAGGTTGTCAGAGGTTTTGTATAGAGTCCAGCATGAGGAATCGGGTTCTGAGATGGTGTGTGCATTTCAATCGCTTGAAGCCTTATGTTATGCCATCCTTCATAGGTGCGGCTGACTCTCAGGATGGTGGTTTGGAGAGACCTCCCCCAACGGCCCGGTCGATCTTCGCGGCAACTGGGAGAAATTAGTGTGCCATCGATGAATGGTTATGGGAAAGTCTGGACCTTCAAAAGAAAAGGCCCTGCCCAGCTCCCGCCCCGGCCTCTGGCGCCCCAGCTCCCGCCCCGGCCTCTGGCGCCCCAGCTCCCGCCCCGGCCTCTGAACGTTGTAACATCATTGGGCCATTGACTGTGGAGAGGGACTGGACTCTCGGCCTCAAAGAATACGAAGGCGGCATAGATGGGGGAATGACTTTGTTTGAATGAATCGGGGACGAGTCCTTTCCGAAGAGGGGGGAATAGTGTGATGTGCATGAAGGGAGGGGTTGTGGGACAGCGATGTGAGCTGATGAGGATCAGGTGTGAAAGTAGAAAGAGGGGGGGGTGGTTTGAACAGGGGGGGGGGGAGCATGATGGCGTTGGCTGGAGCTGGGTGCGGGGCTTTGTTGTGGTGGCGTTTCGTCAAAGAGTTTGAGGACTCGTGGTAGAATGGGGCAGCTGGAACGCGGTTGAAAGACCTTTTGTGAACTTTGTGCGATGAACTAAGCTATTATTTTGGGCTGACTATTTAACTAATAAACACCGAGCGAGACGCCTGACCGGAGGAGGGCAAATATTATCTGGACGAGACGGACTTCGGCATTCCACGGGGGGGGGGTCTCGGCGGCCACCCGGCGAGGGAAGTCTGGAATATTTTTATTAAATTTTGTAGGTGTGTGTGTGTGTGTTGTATGTAGTGTATTGTCATTTAACTGCTCAGGGCTATCGACCTCGTCAATCACAGTACAGGGTGTATCGAAGTGTTTTATCACAAGCGTGTGTGCGTGCAGTGTTAGTTTGCTGTGAGATATTTACATTTTGGAAAGAGTGGCACGTGTTGCAGTGAAATTTACATGCTGGACTGTTGAGGGACTAAATGTTAGCCCTTGTATGTTTTAACACATTTGACTGTTAATAAAGACTGTTATATGGAGACAATTTATACTTGCTGTGTGTGCAGGTGTGTTATCGGGCTCACCCGGACCAGACCGGGTATTTAAAGGTGGTGGCAGCGTATAATATTGGTCCAGTGGCTGAAAGCCCTCTAGTGGTTCCCAAAGGGAATTATAGGTATTCCTTTAGGGACACCACATAAAAAAGTGGGGGGTCATTACAGTATTTTAGCCTATCGATATGTGCTACCCCTAATATAATACAGGTAGGAGGATCTGACACTATTTTTAGCCTATCGATATGTGCTACCTCATATATCACAAAATAGTCACGGTATTTTTCGACACGGTAGCACATATCGATAGATACGATTATAAATATACGCTACGGTAGGACGTCTCGACGAAGTAGGACAAATCGATAGAACACCGGCGGGATGGTATTGGGGGCGGAGTTGGCGGCGGTGTACAGACGCCTAACGACGCCTGCTTACCACGGCCCTTTTGTACAGAAGGCCGGGACTTTTATTGTAGAATCTCCTGACTTCGTGTTTAGAGTTTCCTGTTTCATCAGCCTGTATTAGCAACGGAGCTGTATTTGTTGGGCACGCTCCGATTTATAGTTTAAATCTTACCTTCAAGCGAAGTTCCCTTTGGTTCTTGGGTAATGGTGGTGGCGTTTCCTCACAGTCAATGACGAGAAGTAAGTCATGTTGTTGTTTCGCGGGTATCTCCGTTTCGTTTACTTGGCTGTAAATCCATATGTTTCTAAGTTGCCTATTATTAGCGCTTAGCGCTACCTGCGATACCATTTGAGAATGTTTCAGGGG
Source organism: Pygocentrus nattereri (assembly GCF_015220715.1). Lineage (NCBI taxonomy): Eukaryota > Metazoa > Chordata > Actinopteri > Characiformes > Serrasalmidae > Pygocentrus > Pygocentrus nattereri. The sequence goes on along the minus strand of NC_051225.1, from coordinate 27,031,625 downwards.
AGTTCTCCTGTCCTCGGGAGATGAATGTCACATTTGCATTACCTCCTTTGACCTCTAGATGGCTCATGAGACTGTATAATGTCTGCTCCGTGACTAGGCTGTGTTTACTACTGGAAATCGCCAGCGATTCATGTTTGTATTGTTAGTGCATTACAGGCACTTAACTGTTAATGTAATTACAGATTGTTATTTGTATTTTATAGTGCCTTATTTCTATTTCTTGTTTCCTCTACCCTCTCAGACTGTGAGAAATGTCAACCCATCCCGCTTTCCTGAGAATTTGAATATTAATGCTACCTGTTTGAATTACCTCTAAGAATACAATTCGATAACCAAGCCCATTGTCTCCTCATCATTCCTGTACCTGGCATTCTGACCGATGCCCCATGTTGGATGACGCTAACACCTAAACGAATCATCTATCCTTGCACCTCCCCAATATTGGTCCTTCGAGCCGGATAGCGTATTCAAGATGGAGTTTGGTGAAGAGGCCATGCCTGACGTGCGTCCCAAACGGCAAATACGTCGACCTCCCTGGCTTGATGACTATGATATGGACCCTCACATGGGCTCATCAACGCCCGCAACGGGGATGCATTCAGGTCATTCAAGACCCCTAACCCCACGGACTCGTCCTGTTAGCCGCCAGAGTGATGCTGCTTACACTGAGATTCCTCAGCTAGCCATCAGCTGCCTCCAGAGGAGAGATCTGATCAGTGATGACTTCCTACCCAAATACCACCACCTGCAATGCTCACACCTATCCCCCCACTCCTCAGCAGAGTTGAGAGCCATGCAAGAGGAGAACGCTAAGCTGCTCCAAACAAGGCATTACTTTGAGTCAGGCATAGCGGAGCTCAACAAGGCACGAAGCCAGATCAAACAGCTAATAGATGAGGCACGCTCACTGAGAACAGGCATTGGGCAGTCCAGTGCCCCCGCGTCGTACGACCCCACGCACCAACCGCCTCCACGCAGCACTGCAGATTCATATCATTCCCACGCGGTAGAGCCTAAGGAAGAGGAAGAGTGGCCCGACCCTCCAGTGTGGTGCAAGCCCGAGGAGGAACTGCACAAAGGCATATACAACCTAAAGCTTGAGGCACCAAAGCAAGGCTACAGCCAACCCTCCTATGCCTCATTAGAACCTGCGTACACGCCTTACAAGCGTCCACCTCCAATGCGGTCTCACGCTTCACCTCCCATGGCTGTGCCTCGTAGAAGGGTACCAGCCTACTACGCGCATGCAGAGTACCCCCAGCAGCTACCTCAACCCCCCCCGTATCACACTCACAGCCAATCGCTCATCCTGCTCCAGCCTATGCCAGGCCATGGACTGCAGCGCCTAGCTCAGCCTACCCTCCAGCATTATCCTACAGAGTGGGACCCGTGGCGCCTACACCCCACCTACCTCTGCATTCCTCAGTGCCTGAAGAACATTATAGGACTCCAAAACCCACTATCCCCAAGCTGGCGCGCCCCCAGATCCTAGTGACTTTGCTCGGCTGCATATAGCTCTGGGGAACCTGCTCCCATCTAATGCTACAGAACTCTTTAAGTACCAAATACTTATAGACCACCTGAAGCTAGATGAAGCTAAGCTCATTGCTGATGCCTACCTAAACTCACCAACGCCTTACTCTGACACAATGGCTGCTTTACATGATAAATTCGTCCAACCCCATCAGCTTGCCCTTAGAAGGATACGGAGTGTTCTGGGAGCCCCGGAAGTCAAGCGCGGGGACATACCCACCTTCGAGGCGTTCTCACTCCAGATCCAATCACTCGTGGGCCTATTGCAGAACGTAGGACCCGAAGGGGAGATTGAACTCCACTGCGGCTCACATGTAGCCAACCTTCTCAGCAAGCTCCCTCCTGAACTACGAGCCAACTTGCCCCGATATCAGGTAAAGCACTCCAGAGCCACCCACACGTTGTACAACCTGTCAGAGTGGCTCCGCCATGAATCATGGTGTCAAGGCACCGACGAGCTAGCCCCTGAGAAATGCAGCAAAGAGAAGCAGAACACAAAGAGTGATAGCCGTCAGGCAAAGAAAACAGTGTCAGTCCTGCATGGTGCAGGTGAGGTCCTACAGTCCACCTCCCAGCCACCTGCGAAGAAGAAACCAAAGAACAAGGCCTACTGTGCCTACTGTGAGAGCACTGAGCACTACCTCAGTCAGTGCACTGATGTTGCCAAGCTCTCCAAAGATCAGCTAAGAGAGTGGATCCAAGTCAATAAGCGCTGTTGGCGCTACGCCCGAGCACACCAGGCAGCACAGTGCACGCTCAAGAAACCTTGCAACCTCTGTCAAGGAAAGCATTTCCTCGCCCTCCACGAGATAAACATGAGGACGGACAAGGCTCACAGAGATAGCGCCGTAAACAGCCCTGCCTCTGACATGCTCTACCTCGACAGACCCGGAGCAAGCAACCGTGCCCTGCTGAAGGTCGTGCCTGTGCTCGTGCACTGTGGTGGAAGGACCTTCGACACCTTCGCGATCCTCGACGACGGGTCTGAGAGGACAATGCTGTTGCCCTCCGCAGCTAAGCCCCTCGCCATACAGGGAACTCCTGAAGCCCTACCACTACGCACAGTCCGTCAAGATATCCAGGTACTCCACGGACACACGGTTTCGTTTCGCGTCTCTCCTGCTGCCACACCGCAGGTCAGCTACAGGATAGATGGTGCCTTCACAGCAAGCCGTCTCACCTTAGCTCAATACACCTACCCTATTGAGCAACTTCAGCGCAAATTCAGACACCTGCGTGGCATCCCCCTACCTGCATTCCAAGGAGTCAAGCCATGCCTCCTGATCGGCTCTGACTAGCCTCACCTAATAACCCCTGTCGAACCTGTACGACTCGGCCCGCCTGGCAGCCCGGCAGCTGTCCATACTCGCCTGGGATGGACTCTTCAAGGCCCTGTCCGACTCATGGGGCGGCCATCACACTCCAGAGTGTCTGTTTTATCTCTGCCACCCCACCGCCAGAAGAGCACTTCAAGCACGTCCAACAGCTCTGGCAAGTGGACACGGTACCTCACCAGCGAGAGAAGGAAGTGACCAGGTCAAAGCAGGACAAGCAGGCAGTCGCTCTGCTCGAAGCTAAGACGGTCCGCGTCAAAGTGGAAGGAGTCCACCGGTATGCTACTCCCCTGCTGCGCCATGCAAGTATGCCACCACTGTGTTCACCTAAAGAGTCAGTGATGCCCTTGCTGCGTAGCACGGAGAGGCGCCTCCTCAGAGACCCCCAGCAAGCAGATGCGTACAAGATTGAAATGAACAAGCTCATGGAAGCTGGTGTGGTGAAGGAAGTTAGCGAGGAGAGTTCCTCAAAGGAAAGCTGGTATATCCCTCATCACCTTGTGAGCCACAACGGCTCCCTTGGCGCCTCCCTTCTAGGCGTCCTTGTGAGGTTCCTTGAACACCCTGTGGCGGTCAGCGGAGACATCAAGGGGATGTTTCATCAGGTCTGCCTCCTCCCTGAGGATTGTCACCTCCTAAGATTCCTGTGGCATGACCTGAAGGTCAGTGAGCCTCCTAAAACCTTTGAGTGGCAAGTCCTACCATTCGGTACTACCTGCAGCCCCTGCTGCGCAACGTACGCACTCCAACGCCATAGTCAATCACACCAAGCCTGATGACAGCCTGAGGTTCTCCGTGGAGAACTTTTTCTACGTGGACAACTGCCTGCAGAGCGTACGCTCAACAGGTGAAGCCAAGCTGCTGGTGGACCGACTCCAGGAACTGCTGGCCTCTGCAGGCTTCCAACTGCGGCAGTGGGCCTGCAATGACCCCAGCGTCCTGAGCCACCTACCTCAAGAAGCCAGATCAGAAAGCCTCGACCTGTGGCAAGCCGAGGATAAGTCCAACCCGCTGGAGTCCACCCTTGGCCTCAGCTGGAACTGGCGGACAGATACCTTCGGCTACAAACACAGACCAGTTGTATATGATGCCCCAACGCAGCGCAACATATACAGGGTTGTCGCCACACAGTACGATCCCCTGGGCTACCTGCTGCCCTACTCTACCTGGGCAAAGCTCATCATCCGTCAGCTGTGGGACAAACAGCGTGGCTGGGACGACCCCAACCTGCCAACTGACCTCCTGCAATCCTGGTCCACCTGGGAAAGTGAACTCAAGTACCTACCCCACATCGCGTTTCCTCGCCCTTATGCGCCTGCCAAAGCCAACCTAGAGGGTGCTGCACGAGAACTGCACATCTTTGCAGACGCTTCAGAGCAAGCCTATGGTGCGGTGGCCTACATGAGGACTGAGAATGCTGATGGCCATGTAGACCTGTCCTTCCTCCTTGCCCGCTCTCGAGTAGCGCCGAAGCGCATGCAGTCCACCCCTCGCCTGGAGCTGTGTGCTGCTCTGGTTGCAGCCCAGCTAGCTCGCGTCTTCGAGCGAGAGCTCACCTTGCAAGTGCCCCGTACTGTATTATGGTCTGACTCCACTACAGTACTAACCTGGCTACACTCCGAATCTTGTCGCTATAAAGTCTTCGTAGGGACAAGAGTAGCTGAAATTCAAGAGCTAACGGAGTACTGACTACTCTCAGCCGGGAAACCTGTCCTGTCTGGTAGCCGCCTCATCACCCTGGCTCCTGAGATGGACAAGTCCACAGCCCTCATTAGGGTTGGTGGACGTCTCAGGAGACCTGGAAGGGCAAAGCGACACGACCCTGCACCCCGTTGTCCTGGACGCCTCTCACCCAGTTTCACGCCTGCTCATCCAGAAGTACGATGAAGACCTACATCATCCTGGTCCCGAACGCGTCTTCGCAGAGCTGCGGCGGTCGTATTGGGTGATACATGGAAGAGAGGCGATCCGAAAGACACCAGCGTACCTGTGTGGAGTGTCAAACGCTGGAGAGCTCAGCCGGCAGTCCCAAGAATGGCTGATCTCCCCGCCGCCCGTTTACGACTACACAAGCCAGCGTTTCATTCTTCGGGCGTGGATTGCTTCGGCCCCATGACTGTGAAGGTGGGTAGGCGCCACGAGAAACGCTGGGGGATAATCTTTAAGTGTTTAACTACCAGAGCGGTATACCTGGATCTCTTGAACACTATGGACGCTGATGCCTATCTCATGGCTTTACGGCGCTTTATTGCGCGGAGAGGCACTCCAGCTGAGCTGTGGTCCGACCAGGGTCTAATTTCAAAGGAGGTGAAGGGAGCTTAAGGAAGCTTTCGCCAGCATGGCACCCACCTTGCAAAGGCAACTAGCTCGCCAGAGGATCAAGTTCCACTTTAACCCCCCTGCTGCCCCACACTTTGGGGGTGTGTGGGAAAGCGAGGTGCGTTCAGTCAAGTCTGCACTTTATACCTGTGTAGGGTCTCAGCCCGTTCCTAAAGAGGTGCTCCTCACCGTACTCCTGGAGGTTGAGGCCATCCTCAACGCCAAGCCACTGGGCTACGTGTCAGCCGACATTGCAGATGTCGATCCGGTAACTCCAAACAGCCTCCTCATGGGCCGCCTGATGGGTCACTTCCCCAAGTGGTCTACCCCGAGTCCGAGATCCTGAGTCGTCGGAGATGGCGGCACTCGCAGATCCTGGCGGACCACTTCTGGTCCTGATTCATCAGAGACTACCTCCCCAGCCTGCAGACCAGACAGAAATGGCACTCCTCTCCTCCCGAGCTCCTGGATAATGCTGTGGTCATGTTGGTGGACCCGCAGCTTCCTCGGGCCTCATGGCTCAGTGGTCGTGTGACCTAGGTTCACCGCAGCGACGACGGCTACATCAGGTCCGCTGATGTCCCTGACTGATTGTTCCTTTATTGTTAACAAACGTGCACTGCACGTTTGGGGGCGGCTGTACAGAAGGCCGGGACTTTTATTGTAAAATCTCCTGACTTCGTGTTTAGAGTTTCCTGTTTCATCAGCCTGTATTAGCAACGGAGCTGTATTTGTTGGGCACGCTCCGATTTATAGTTTAAATCTTACCTTCAAGCGAAGTTCCCTTTGGTTCTTGGTAATGGTGGTGGCGTTTCCTCACAGTCAATGACGAGAAGTAAGTCATGTTGTTGTTTCGCGGGTATCTCCGTTTCGTTTACCTTGGCTGTAAATCCATATGTTTCTAAGTTGCCTATTATTAGCGCTTAGCGCTACCTGCGATACCATTTGAGAATGTTTCAGGGGAGTTCTCCTGTCCTCGGGAGATTGAATGTCACATTTGCATTACCTCCTTTGACCTCTAGATGGCTCATGAGACTGTATAATGTCTGCTCCGTGACTAGGCTGTGTTTACTACTGGAAATCGATTCATGTTTGTATTGTTAGTGCATTACAGGCACTTAACTGTTAATGTAATTACAGATTGTTATTTGTATTTTATAGTGCCTTATTTCTATTTCTTGTTTCCTCTACCCTCTCAGACTGTGAGAATGTCAACCATCCCGCTTTCCTGAGAATTTGAATATTAATGCTACCTGTTTGAATACCTCTAAGAATACAAATCGATAACCAAGCCCATTGTCTCCTCATCATTCCTGTACCTGGCATTCTGACCGATGCCCCATGTTGGATGACGCTAACACCTAAACGAATCATCTATCCTTGCACCTCCCCAATACCTTTTGTGCCTGTGCACGGCTCCAGCCCTCCTCCTCTTGGGCACGGGGCGAATGGCTCTGCGCATGCGTCTGCGAGGCATTGCGATCGTTACTACAGTGGTATCTGCCGTTACAGATCGCCGGAACGTGGCACCCCTATTTATGTCCTCGGTTTGATGACCTCATCACGCGCTCCAACAAAACTACCGTCTTAGAAAAAAGCCGGTTCACTTCTCTCATTGTTACGTAACAGCTGCCCACTGCAGCCTCACGAGCGTTCATCATTGTTACGTCACCAGGGGCGGGGCGGGGCGGGGCGGGGGGGCTCCAACGTCACTGAGATAATCACATCTTCAAACAGTAATAAATCCGTAGAGGATCGATCAGGAGGGATGCCATATGTTTGTCATTGATGTTATTTCTTTGACGCCACCATTTTGGTTGGCAACATCAAGTTCATTCAAGTAAGACACTTCTAAATCTCATTTTAAAGCGCATATTTGGGTTTATTGCGTTCATTTTACCTCATTTGTTGCAGCAGTGATAACAAATGAAAGCTATGCTATTTGAACTGTCCTGTCATGTCGCACGGTGGCCACGAGATGGCAGCAGGCACCATATTATGAAAAAACCCGCCCCCCTGCGCTGCGATTGGCTAATAATTCACCAGAAGAGCAGCCAGAGCTGTGGTAGAGCTTCTCCTCACCTCTAGGCAAGTAGAGGAAGAATAAGGCGTGTAAGGGATGTACTGTATCACAACAACAACAATAATAATAATAAAAGCTGTTAAATACATTAAATCTGTGCATTCTATGAAGTCTTTAGTAAACAAAAGTATATTTCCACTTATGTACCAGACAAAGTCTTTAAATGTTGATCTAGACTAGATTTTAGAAGAGCAACATTCAGGGCATAGCGGCGTTGTAAGAATGAAGGAGATTGCCCATAGTTACTTCTGGTGGCCAGGGTTAGATGCAGCTATCGAGGAGAAAGCCAAGGCTTGTTCATCTTGTCAGAAACACAGAAACATACCACAAGTAGCACCGCTACACCCATGGGAATTTTTAAACGAGGCCACGGCAAAAAATTCAAATAGACTTCACTGGTCATTTTGAAGATCATGTTTCTGACACAGGAAGCTTTGGAGACCTTACCCCTATTACCAACTCAGGGAGCAGCAGAAGTCAGACCAGATCTTGGTAGAGTCCACCATCATCATGTGTGTTGTCCTGAGTTCTGCATCATTGTGTGTGCGGTCCTGAATCAGTCACTCAGCAATGGAAGTCAGAATAGAATGAGTGACTCAGCAGTGGAAGTCAGAACAGAATGAGTGACTCAGCAGTGGAAGTCAGAACAGATTTTGGCAGAGTCCATCTTCATATTTAGTTCAGTGTGCAGTGTTAACTAATACAACATGGTTGTACAGTTGCTTTTGCTTTTATTCATGCATAAGAGTTGGGGGGGGGGGGGGGGTAAGGTGCCGAAAGATGCTTCTTCATCATGTGTGTTGTCCCGGGTCCATCTCCTTCTTCATGTCTGTTGTCCTCAATCCATTATCAATCTATGAATAAATCAATGCAAGGCCTTTTGTTTAATACAAAAGCACCACTCATCCTAACTCCCCCTTGGTCCATTTTCCTCACCATTCGTATTGTACTGAGTCCACCATCTTCATGGACGTGGTCCTAGGTCCATCATTATCATGTGTGTTGTCCTCATCTTCCTGTCTGTTGTCCTCAATCCATTATCAATCTATGAATAAATCAGTGCAAGGCCTTTTGTTTAATACAAAAGCACCACTCATCCTAACTCCCCCTTAGTCCGTTTTCCTCACCATTCGTATTGTACTGAGTCCACCATCTTCATGGACGTGGTCCTGAGTCCATCGTTATCATGTGTGTTGTCCTCAATCCATTATCAATCTATGAATAAATCAATGCAAGGCCTTTTGTTTAATACAAAAGCACCACTCATCCTAACTCCCCCCTTGGTCCGTTTTCCTCACCATTCATATTGTACTGAGTCCACCATCTTCATGGACGTGGTCCTAGGTCTATCATTATCATGTGTGTTGTCCTCAATCCATTATCAATCTATGAATAAATCAATGCAAGGCTTTTTGTTTAATACAAAAGCACCACTCATCCTAACTCCCCCCTTGGTCCGTTTTCCTCACCATTCGTATTGTACTGAGTCCACCATCTTCATGGACGTGGTCCTAGGTCCATCATTATCATGTGTGTTGTCCTCATCTTCCTGTCTGTTGTCCTCAATCCATTATCAATCTATGAATAAATCAATGCAAGGTCTTTTGTTTAATACAAAAGCACCACTCATCCTAACTCCCCCTTGGTCCGTTTTCCTCACCATTCGTATTGTACTGAGTCCACCATCTTCATGGACGTGGTCCTGAGTCCATCGTTATCATGTGTGTTGTCCTCAATCCATTATCAATCTATGAATAAATCAATGCAAGGCCTTTTGTTTAATACAAAAGCACCACTCATCCTAACTCCCCTTTAGTCTGTTTTCTTCACCATTCGTATTGTACTGAGTCCACCATCTTCATGGACGTGATCCTGAGTCCATCGTTATCATGTGTGTTGTCCTCAATCCATTATCAATCTATGAATAAATCAATGCAAGGCCTTTTGTTTAATACAAAAGCACCACTCATCCTAACTCCCCCTTAGTCCGTTTTCCTCACCATTTGTGTTGTCCTGAGTTCATCATTGTCATCATGTGCATTGTCCTGAGTGCACCATCTTCATCATGTGCGTTATCCTGAGTTCTGCATCATTGTGTATGTTATCCTCATCTTCATGTCTGTTGTCCTCAATCCATTATCAATCTGAATAAATCAATGCAAGGCCTTTTGTTTAATACAAAAGCACCACTCATCCTAACTCCCCCTTAGTCCGTTTTCCTCACCATTTGTGTTTTCCTGAGTCCATCATTGTCATCATTTGCATTGTACTGAGTCCACCATCTTCATGGACGTGGTCCTGAGTCCATCGTTATCATGTGTGTTGTCCTCATCTTCATGTCTGTTGTTCTGACTTCATTATCAATCTATGAATAATCAGTGCAAGGCCTCTTAATACAGTAAGTAATACTTACTGTATTAAGTAATACTCAAAAGCACCACTCATCCTAACTCTTTCCAGATTTCTGACACAGAAACCAGGAATTCAACACGCACTTACTACACCTTACCCTTATTACCAACACAGCCAGCAGTGGAAGTCAGATCAGATCTCGGTAGAGTCCGTCTTCCGGTGTTAATTAACACATTAGGGTCGTGCCGTTGCCTTCACAGAGTGCTTTTAAGAGGTTGGGGGTGCCGGTGTTCTGTTGACCTGTGCTACTCATCGAGCTGTCCTACTTCGATTTACTGCGCATGCGTACATCGCTTTCTAAGCTAATTTGTAGGAAGGCTCATCAATTCTTGCTACCTTGGTTAGAAAGTGTGTAATTAATGGTGAGTGTTTATTGCTTTTAATTAATTTAATACTTTACACTATTACTACTGTATATTTACTGTAAACGCAAAAGTAATTTGCATTTTAGACATTTGTTAACGCCGCAGAAATGTTAGAAAAGTATGGCACAAGTTTTACTGTTGAAATCGTTAGGGTTAGTGCGTACGGTGACAAAGCGTAATAAAATCGATATGTGCTACCCATAATATAATTTAGGTAGGAGGATCTGACACTATTTTTAGCCTATCGATATGTGCTACCCATAATATAATACAGGTAGGAGGATCTGACACTATTTTTAGCCTATCGATATGTGCTACCCATAATATAATACAGGTCGGATTTTGAATCCCATCTGTTTGTTCAGATACGTACTGCCAAGTTGGAAACATTGGAGTAAGCTATTAATGTAGCTTCTGAATTGGAACTTATACGTGGGTTGGAGCAGTCTCCATCTAAACAGCCAACCCAAGTATTGGTTAATACAGCTACCGTCTTAGACTCCCAAATGCATACATTTTTGGGAGTAGTAGAGGGCCTTAGACAGGATGTAAAAACCCTTCAGAATACTGTCAAAAATCTTCGGTCGAGAATTGGTGAGAGTTTTGAGAGTTCTAAAATGTATGAGGGGCAGAACCAAGGGAGGATTGTGGGGGAGAGAGCTCCTGAAAGGGGGGTCTGTTGGGAATGTGGATGTAAACGTCATATTAAGAGGGATTGTCCGTAATTGAAGGGAAACTAGAGGGAGCTGGTTCAGCAGGCCTAATGCCAGCTCCCTGTTTTACCAGGTCAGGGCCTATTTTTAGTGACGCCTCCAGGGGATTATGGGCTGGGGGTATATGTGTCCGCCCAGGTTGGGGGTCATGATGGACACCTTTTAATAGATACAGGAGCTCAGGTGTCCATTATTTCTAAAAAAAAATTGGTTAGAAATTACAGGGGGTAGATCTGATCTCCAAAATTATGAGGGTCGAGTGGCTGTAGCTAATGGTGGTGAGATTGAGATTTTGGGGAAGTGGCAGACCGTATGCCAGTTTGGAGCCCTTGCCCTGGTAGTAGAGTTTTTGGTCGATGACATACCTTTGGGGATTTTGTTGGGGATGGATTTTCTTCAGAGGTATGGTGCTGCTCGCAGTATACATACTGACCAGGGGAGAAATTTTGAATCCCATCTGTTTGGTGAATTGTGCAGATTGTTAGATATGTGTGATGGGCATGAAGGGGAGGGGTTGTGGGACAGCGATGTGAGCTGATGAGGATCAGGTGTGTAAGTAGAAAGGAGGGGGGATGGTTTGAAAAGGGGGGGAGAGCATGATGGCGTCGGCTGGAGCTGGGTGCGGGGCTTTGTTGCGGTGGCGTTTCGTCAAAGAGTTTGAGGACTCGTGGTAGAATGGGGCAGCTGGAACGCGGTTGAAAGACTTTTGTGAACTTTGTGCGATGAACTAAGCTATTATTTTGGGTGACTATTTAACTAATAAAAACCGAGCGAGACGCTGACCGGAGGAGGGCAAATATTATCTGGACGACGACGGACTTCGGCATTCCACGGGGGGGTCTCGACGGCCACCCGGCGAGGGAAGTCTGGAATATTTTTATTAAATTGTGTGTGTGTGTGTGTGTGTGTGTGTTGTATGTAGTGTATTGTCATTTAACTGCTCAGGGCTATCGACCTCGTCAATCACAGTACAGGGTATATCGAAGTGTTTTATCACAAGCGTGTGTGCGTGCAGTGTTAGTTTGCTGTGAGATATTTACATTTTGGAAAGAGTGGCACGTGTTGCAGTGAAATTTACATGCTGGACTGTTGAGGGACTAAATGTTAGCCCTTGTATGTTTTAACACATTTGATTGTTAATAAAGACTGTTATATGGAGACAATTTATACTTGCTGTGTGTGCAGGTGTGTTATCGGGCTCACCCGGACCAGACTGGGTATTTAAAGGTGGTGGCAGCGTATAATATTGGTCCAGTGGCTGAAAGCCCTCTAGTGGTTCCCAAAGGGAATTATAGGTATTCCTTTAGGGACACCACATAAAAAAGTGGGGGGTCATTACAGTATTTTAGCCTATCGATATGTGCTACCCATAATATAATACAGGTAGGAGGATCTGACACTATTTTTAGCCTATCGATATGTGCTACCCATAATATAATACAGGTAGGAGGATCTGACACTATTTTTAGCCTATCGATATGTGCTACCCATAATATAATACAGGTAGGAGGATCTGACACTATTTTTAGCCTATCGATATGTGCTACCCATAATATAATACAGGTAGGAGGATCTGACACTATTTTTAGCCTATCGATATGTGCTACCCATAATATAATACAGGTAGGAGGATCTGACACTATTTTTAGCCTATCGATATGTGCTACCCCTAATATCACAAAATAGTCGCGGTATTATTTTTCGACACGGTAGCACATATCGATAGATACGATCTATAAATATACGCTACGGTAGGACGTCTCGACGAAGTAGGACAAATCGATAGAACACCGGCGGGAAGGTATTGGGGGCGGAGTTGGCGGCGGTGTACAGACGCCTAACGACGCCTGCTTACCACAGCCCTTCTCCGCCTGCGCACGGCTCCAGCCCTCCTCCTCTTGGGCACGGGGCGAATGGCTCTGCGCATGCGTCTGCGAGGCATTCCGATCGTTACTACGGTGGTATCTGCTGTTACAGATCGCCGGACGTGGCACCCCTATTTATATCCTCGGTTTGATGACGTCATCACGCGCTCCAACAAAACTACCGTCTTAGAAAAAAGCCGGTTCACTTCTCTCATTGTTATGTAACAGCTGCCCACTGCAGCCTCACGAGCGTTCATCATTGTTACGTCACCAGGGGCGGGGCGGGGCGGGGGGGCTCCAACGTCACTGAGATAATCACATCTTCAAACAGTAATAAATCCGTAGAGGATCGATCAGGAGGGATGCCATATGTTTCTGTCATTGATGTTATTTCTTTGACGCCACCATTTTGGTTGGCAACATCAAGTTCATTCAAGTAAGACACTTCTAAATCTCATTTTAAAGCGCATATTTGGGTTTATTGCGTTCATTTTACCTCATTTGTTGCAGCAGTGATAACAAATGAAAGCTATGCTATTTGAACTGTCCTGTCATGTCGCACGGTGGCCACGAGATGGCAGCAGGCACCATATTATGAAAAAACCCGCCCCCCTGCGCTGCGATTGGCTAATAATTCACCAGAAGAGCAGCCAGAGCTGTGGTAGAGCTTCTCCTCACCTCTAGGCAAGTAGAGGAAGAATAAGGCGTGTAAGGGATGTACTGTATCACAACAACAACAATAATAATAATAAAAGCTGTTAAATACATTAAATCTGTGCATTCTATGAAGTCTTTAGTAAACAAAAGTATATTTCCACTTATGTACCAGACAAAGTCTTTAAATGTTGATCTAGACTAGATTTTAGAAGAGCAACATTCAGGGCATAGCGGCGTTGTAAGAATGAAGGAGATCGCCCATAGTTACTTCTGGTGGCCAGGGTTAGATGCAGCTATCGAGGAGAAAGCCAAGGCTTGTTCATCTTGTCAGAAACACAGAAACATACCACAAGTAGCACCGCTACACCCATGGGAATTTTTAAACGAGCCACGGCAAAAAATTCAAATAGACTTCACTGGTCATTTTGAAGATCATGTTTCTGACACAGGAAGCTTTGGAGACCTTACCCCTATTACCAACTCAGGGAGCAGCAGAAGTCGGACCAGATCTTGGTAGAGTCCACTATCATCATGTGTGTTGTCCTGAGTTCTGCATCATTTTGTGTGCGGTCCTGAATCAGTCACTCAGCAGTGGAAGTCAGAATAGAATGAGTGACTCAGCAGTGGAAGTCAGAACAGATTTTGGCAGAGTCCATCTTCATATTTAGTTCAGTGTGCAGTGTTAACTAATACAACATGGTTGTACAGTTGCTTTTGCTTTTATTCATGCATAAGAATTTGGGGGGGGGGGGGGGGGGGGGGGTAGTAGTAATAGGCGCCGAGGTCCCGGGTCCATCTCCTTCTTCATGTCTGTTGTCCTCAATCCATTATCCATCTATGAATAAATCAATGCAAGGCCTTTTCTTTAATACAAAAGCACCACTCATCCTAACTCCCCTTTAGTCCGTTTTCCTCACCATTCGTATTATACTGAGTCCACCATCTTCATGGACGTGGTCCTGAGTCCATCGTTATCATGCGTATTGTCCTCATCTTCATGTCTGTTGTCCTCAATCCATTATCAATCTATGAATAAATCAATGCAAGGCCTTTTGTTTAATACAGAAGCACCACTCATCCTAACTCCCCTTTAGTCCGTTTTCCTCACCATTTGTGTTGTCCTGAGTTCATCATTGTCATCATGTGCATTGTCCTGAGTGCACCATCTTCATCATGTGCGTTATCCTGAGTTCTGCATCATTGTGTATGTTATCCTCATCTTCATGTCTGTTGTCCTCAATCCATTATCAATCTGAATAAATCAATGCAAGGCCTTTTGTTTAATACAAAAGCACCACTCATCCTAACTCCCCCTTAGTCCGTTTTCCTCACCATTTGTGTTTTCCTGAGTCCATAATTGTCATCATTTGCATTGTACTGAGTCCACCATCTTCATGGACGTGGTCCTGAGTCCATCGTTATCATGTGTGTTGTCCTCATCTTCATGTCTGTTGTTCTGACTTCATTATCAATCTATGAATAATCAGTGCAAGGCCTCTTAATACAGTAAGTAATACTTACTGTATTAAGTAATACTCAAAAGCACCACTCATCCTAACTCTTTCCAGATTTCTGACACAGAAACCAGGAATTCAACACGCACTTACTACACCTTACCCTTATTACCAACACAGCCAGCAGTGGAAGTCAGATCAGATCTCGGTAGAGTCCGTCTTCCGGTGTTAATTAACACATTAGGGTCGTGCCGTTGCCTTCACAGAGTGCTTTTAAGAGGTTGGGGGTGCCGGTGTTCTGTCCACCTGTGCTACTCATCGAGCTGTCCTACTTCGATTTACTGCGCATGCGTACATCGCTTTCTAAGCTAATTTGTAGGAAGGCTCATCAATTCTTGCTACCTTGGTTAGAAAGTGTGTAATTAATGGTGAGTGTTTATTGCTTTTAATTAATTTAATACTTTACACTATTACTACTGTATATTTACTGTAAACGCAAAAGTAATTAGCATTTTAGACATTTGTTAACGCCGCAGAAATGTTAGAAAAGTATGGCACAAGTTTTACTGTTGAAATCGTTAGGGTTAGCGTGTACGGTGACAAAGCGTAATAAAATCGATATGTGCTACCCCTAATATAATACAGGTAGGAGGATCTGACACTGTATTTTGATGGGCATGAAGGGGAGGGGTTGTGGGACAGCGATGTGAGCTGATGAGGATCAGGTGTGTAAGTAGAAAGGAGGGGGGGTGGCTTGAAAAGGGGGGGAGAGCATGATGGCGTTGGCTGGAGCTAGGTGCAGGGCTTTGTTGTGGTGGCGTTTCGTCAAAGAGTTCGAGGACTCGTGGTAGAATGGGGCAGCTGGAACGCGGTTGAAAGACTTTTGTGAACTTTGTGCGATGAACTAAGCTATTATTTTGGGTGACTATTTAACTAATAAAAACCGAGCGAGACGCTGACCGGAGGAGGGCAAATATTATCTGGACGACGACGGACTTCGGCATTCCACGGGGGGGTCTCGACGGCCACCCGGCGAGGGAAGTCTGGAATATTTTTATTAAATTTTGTAGGTGTGTGTGTGTGTGTGTGTGTGTGTGTGTTGTATGTAGTGTATTGTCATTTAACTGCTCAGGGCTATCGACCTCGTCAATCACAGTACAGGGTATATCGAAGTGTTTTATCACAAGCGTGTGTGCGTGCAGTGTTAGTTTGCTGTGAGATATTTACATTTTGGAAAGAGTGGCACGTGTTGCAGTGAAATTTACATCCTGGACTGTTGAGGGACTAAATGTTAGCCCTTGTATGTTTTAACACATTTGATTGTTAATAAAGACTGTTATATGGAGACAATTTATACTTGCTGTGTGTGCAGGTGTGTTATCGGGCTCACCCAGACCAGACCGGGTATTTAAAGGTGGTGGCAGCGTATACTATTGGTCCAGTGGCTGAAAGCCCTCTAGTGGTTTCCAAAGGGAATTATAGGTATTCCTTTAGGGACACCACATAAAAAAAGTGGGGGGTCATTACACTGGTGGCAGCAGTGGGATCAGTCTTGCTTTTTTTTTGTGTGTGTGAACATATAGGGTGCCAAAATGCATGAGCCAGATCAACCTGCAGATACAGTTGGTGGTTCTAGTCATGTCCCCCAGTCTCAGCACTCTCAAATCAGCCAAGTTCAGCGTCCAGTATTTATGCCAGAGTCCTTTACAGGTTCAGGGCGTGACTGGTATGACTGGTCCGAACAATTTGAAATGGCAGCTGAAGTAAATGGTTGGAATGATGCGTTTACGCTTAAATTGATGTCTCGAGACATATATAGTGGGCTTGCGATAGAGGAAAAGAGCAGTTATCCAAATTTGAAAGCTGCCTTAACAAAATGTTTTCAACCATGTGATAGTGCTGAGTGGAACCGGGTGAATTTTATAGGTAGGAAAAGGCTCCCTCAAGAATCAGCTAGGGAATATGGTAATTCCCTAAGGCGTTTTAGTTATTAAAGCTTATCCGACGGTTGGTGCTCCAACTCAAGACCTTCTGGCTAAAGATCATTTTATTGCTAATGTTGGGTCAGCTGAATTGCGTATTCAGTTACGTACTGCCAAGTTGGAAACATTAGAGGAAGCTATTAATGTAGCTTCTGAATTGGAACTTATACGTGGGTTGGAGCAGTCTCCATCTAAACAGCCAACCCAAGTATTGGTTAATACAGCTACCGTCTTAGACTCCCAAATGCATACACTTTTGGGAGTAGTAGAGGGCCTTAGACAGGATGTAAAAACCCTTCAGAATACTGTCAAAAATCTTCAGTCGAGAATTGGTGAGAGTTTTGAGAGTTCTAAAACGTCTGAGGGGCAGAACCAAGGGAGGATTGTGGGGGAGAGAGCTCCTGAAAGGGGGGTCTGTTGGGAATGTGGATGTAATCGTCATATTAAGAGGGATTGTCTGTATTTGAAGGGAAACTAGAGGGAGCTGGTTCAGCAGGCCTAATGCCAGCTCCCTGTTTTACCAGGTCAGGGCTTATTATTAGTGATGCCTAAAGGGGATTATGGGCTGGGGGTATATGTGTCCGCCCAGGTTGGGGGTCATGATGGACACCTTTTAATAGATACAGGAGCTCAGGTGTCCATTATTTCTAAAAAAAATTGGTTAGAAATTACAGGGGGTAGATCTGATCTCCAAAATTATGAGGGTCGAGTGGCTGTAGCTAATGGTGGTGAGATGGAGATTTTGGGGAAGTGGCAGACCGTATGCCAGTTTGGAGCCCTTGCCCTGGTAGTAGAGTTTTTGGTCGCTGACATACCTTTGGGGATTTTGTTGGGGATGGATTTTCTTCAGAGGTATGGTGCTGCTTGCAGTATACATACTGACCAGGGGAGAAATTTTGAATCCCATCTGTTTGGTGAATTGTGCAGATTGTTAGCTATGCACAAATCACGTACATCTCCATACCATCCTCAATCTGATGGGTTGATTAAACGTTTTGACCGCACTCTCCTATCTATGTTGTCTTTGTATGTGGATGCTAACCAGCAAAATTGGGATGCGCTTTTGCCCTTTGTAATGATGGCCTATCGAAGTAGTGTGCATGCGAGTACTGGATTCACTCCAGAATGAGATTGTGCTTCCAGTTGATGTTCTTTTGAAGGCTGGTTCGCAGGAAAAATTTCAGTCTGCAGATGAGTATGTCTCTAGTATGGCGGGAATTTTATCCACTGTTTGTGATGCAGTCAGGAAGCACCAGGCTAAGGCCTCAATGGGCAGAAAGAAAATTTTGACATTAAGGTCAATTTTCAGTATTATTCGGAAGGGGAATTAGTTTGGGTGAGAAATGAGGCTAGGAAACATGGGGTATGCCCTAAGTTGCAGAGACGGTATCGAGGCCCTTATAGAATTCTGGAAAGGTTGTCAGAGGTTTTGTATAGAGTCCAGCATGAGGAATCGGGTTCTGAGATGGTGGTGCATTTCAATCGCTTGAAGCCTTATGTTATGCCATCCTTCATAGGTGCGGCTGACTCTCAGGATGGTGGTTTGGAGAGACCTCCCCCAACGGCCGGTCGATCTTCGCGGCAACTGGGAGAAATTAGTGTGCCATCGATGAATGGTTATGGGAAAGTCTGGACCTTCAAAAGAAAAGGCCCTGCCCCAGCTCCCGCCCCGGCCTCTGGCGCCCCAGCTCCCGCCCCGGCCTCTGGCGCCCCAGCTCCCGCCCCGGCCTCTGAACGTTGTAACATCATTGGGCCCATTGACTGTGGAGAGGGACTGGGACTCTCGGCCTCAAAGAATACGAAGGCGGCCTAGATGGGGGAATGACTTTGTTTGAATGACTCGGGGACGAGTCCTTTCGAAGAGGGGGGAATAGTGTGATGTGCATGAAGGGGAGGGGTTGTGGGACAGCGATGTGAGCTGATGAGGATCAGGTGTGTAAGTAGAAAGGAGGGGGGGTGGTTTGAACAGGGGGGGGGGGAGCATGATGGCGTTGGCTGGAGCTGGGTGCGGGGCTTTGTTGTGGTGGCGTTTCGTCAAAGAGTTTGAGGACTCGTGGTAGAATGGGGCAGCTGGAACGCGGTTGAAAGACTTTTGTGAACTTTGTGCGATGAACTAAGCTATTATTTTGGGTGACTATTTAACTAATAAAAACCGAGCGAGACGCTGACCGGAGGAGGGCAAATATTATCTGGACGACGACGGACTTCGGCATTCCACGGGGGGGGGGGTCTCGGCGGCCACCCGGCGAGGGAAGTCTGGAATATTTTTATTAAATTTTGTAGGTGTGTGTGTGTGTGTTGTATGTAGTGTATTGTCATTTAACTGCTCAGGGCTATCGACCTCGTCAATCACAGTACAGGGTATATCGAAGTGTTTTATCACAAGCGTGTGTGCGTGCAGTGTTAGTTTGCTGTGAGATATTTACATTTTGGAAAGAGTGGCACGTGTTGCAGTGAAATTTACATGCTGGACTGTTGAGGGACTAAATGTTAGCCCTTGTATGTTTTAACACATTTGACTGTTAATAAAGACTGTTATATGGAGACAATTTATACTTGCTGTGTGTGCAGGTGTGTTATCGGGCTCACCCGGACCAGACCGGGTATTTAAAGGTGGTGGCAGCGTATAATATTGGTCCAGTGGCTGAAAGCCCTCTAGTGGTTCCCAAAGGGAATTATAGGTATTCCTTTAGGGACACCACATAAAAAAGTGGGGGGTCATTACAGTATTTTAGCCTATCGATATGTGCTACCCCTAATATAATACAGGTAGAAGGATCTGACACTATTTTTAGCCTATCGATATGTGCTACCTCATATATCACAAAATAGTCACGGTATTTTTCGACACGGTAGCACATATCGATAGATACGATTTATAAATATACGCTACGGTAGGACGTCTCGACGAAGTAGGACAAATCGATAGAACACCGGCGGGATGGTATTGGGGGCGGAGTTGGCGGCGGTGTACAGACGCCTAACGACGCCTGCTTACCACGGCCCTTTTGTACAGAAGGCCGGGACTTTTATTGTAGAATCTCCTGACTTCGTGTTTAGAGTTTCCTGTTTCATCAGCCTGTATTAGCAACGGAGCTGTATTTGTTGGGCACGCTCCGATTTATAGTTTAAATCTTACCTTCAATCGAAGTTCCCTTTGGTTCTTGGGTAATGGTTGTGGCGTTTCCTCACAGTCAATGACGAGAAGTAAGTCATGTTGTTGTTTCGCGGGTATCTCCGTTTCGTTTACTTGGCTGTAAATCCATATGTTTCTAAGTTGCCTATTATTAGCGCTTAGCGCTACCTGCGATACCATTTGAGAATGTTTCAGGGGAGTTCTCCTGTCCTCGGGAGATGAATGTCACATTTGCATTACCTCCTTTGACCTCTAGATGGCTCATGAGACTGTATAATGTCTGCTCCGTGACTAGGCTGTGTTTACTACTGGAAATCGCCAGCGATTCATGTTTGTATTGTTAGTGCATTACAGGCACTTAACTGTTAATGTAATTACAGATTGTTATTTGTATTTTATAGTGCCTTATTTCTATTTCTTGTTTCCTCTACCCTCTCAGACTGTGAGAAATGTCAACCCATCCCGCTTTCCTGAGAATTTGAATATTAATGCTACCTGTTTGAATTACCTCTAAGAATACAATTCGATAACCAAGCCCATTGTCTCCTCATCATTCCTGTACCTGGCATTCTGACCGATGCCCCATGTTGGATGACGCTAACACCTAAACGAATCATCTATCCTTGCACCTCCCCAATATTGGTCCTTCGAGCCGGATAGCGTATTCAAGATGGAGTTTGGTGAAGAGGCCATGCCTGACGTGCGTCCCAAACGGCAAATACGTCGACCTCCCTGGCTTGATGACTATGATATGGACCCTCACATGGGCTCATCAACGCCCGCAACGGGGATGCATTCAGGTCATTCAAGACCCCTAACCCCACGGACTCGTCCTGTTAGCCGCCAGAGTGATGCTGCTTACACTGAGATTCCTCAGCTAGCCATCAGCTGCCTCCAGAGGAGAGATCTGATCAGTGATGACTTCCTACCCAAATACCACCACCTGCAATGCTCACACCTATCCCCCCACTCCTCAGCAGAGTTGAGAGCCATGCAAGAGGAGAACGCTAAGCTGCTCCAAACAACTCCATACTCGCCTGGGATGGACTCTTCAAGGCCCTGTCCGACTCATGGGGCGGCCATCACACTCCAGAGTGTCTGTTTTATCTCTGCCACCCCACCGCCAGAAGAGCTCTTCAAGCACGTCCAACAGCTCTGGCAAGTGGACACGGTACCTCACCAGCGAGAGAAGGAAGTGACCAGGTCAAAGCAGGACAAGCAGGCAGTCGCTCTGCTCGAAGCTAAGACGGTCCGCGTCAAAGTGGAAGGAGTCCACCGGTATGCTACTCCCCTGCTGCGCCATGCAAGTATGCCACCACTGTGTTCACCTAAAGAGTCAGTGATGCCCTTGCTGCGTAGCACGGAGAGGCGCCTCCTCAGAGACCCCCAGCAAGCAGATGCGTACAAGATTGAAATGAACAAGCTCATGGAAGCTGGTGTGGTGAAGGAAGTTAGCGAGGAGAGTTCCTCAAAGGAAAGCTGGTATATCCCTCATCACCTTGTGAGCCACAACGGCTCCCTTGGCGCCTCCCTTCTAGGCGTCCTTGTGAGGTTCCTTGAACACCCTGTGGCGGTCAGCGGAGACATCAAGGGGATGTTTCATCAGGTCTGCCTCCTCCCTGAGGATTGTCACCTCCTAAGATTCCTGTGGCATGACCTGAAGGTCAGTGAGCCTCCTAAAACCTTTGAGTGGCAAGTCCTACCATTCGGTACTACCTGCAGCCCCTGCTGCGCAACGTACGCACTCCAACGCCACATAGTCAATCACACCAAGCCTGATGACAGCCTGAGGTTCTCCGTGGAGAACTTTTTCTACGTGGACAACTGCCTGCAGAGCGTACGCTCAACAGGTGAAGCCAAGCTGCTGGTGGACCGACTCCAGGAACTGCTGGCCTCTGCAGGCTTCCAACTGCGGCAGTGGGCCTGCAATGACCCCAGCGTCCTGAGCCACCTACCTCAAGAAGCCAGATCAGAAAGCCTCGACCTGTGGCAAGCCGAGGATAAGTCCAACCCGCTGGAGTCCACCCTTGGCCTCAGCTGGAACTGGCGGACAGATACCTTCGGCTACAAACACAGACCAGTTGTATATGATGCCCCAACGCAGCGCAACATATACAGGGTTGTCGCCACACAGTACGATCCCCTGGGCTACCTGCTGCCCTACTCTACCTGGGCAAAGCTCATCATCCGTCAGCTGTGGGACAAACAGCGTGGCTGGGACGACCCCAACCTGCCAACTGACCTCCTGCAATCCTGGTCCACCTGGGAAAGTGAACTCAAGTACCTACCCCACATCGCGTTTCCTCGCCCTTATGCGCCTGCCAAAGCCAACCTAGAGGGTGCTGCACGAGAACTGCACATCTTTGCAGACGCTTCAGAGCAAGCCTATGGTGCGGTGGCCTACATGAGGACTGAGAATGCTGATGGCCATGTAGACCTGTCCTTCCTCCTTGCCCGCTCTCGAGTAGCGCCGAAGCGCATGCAGTCCACCCCTCGCCTGGAGCTGTGTGCTGCTCTGGTTGCAGCCCAGCTAGCTCGCGTCTTCGAGCGAGAGCTCACCTTGCAAGTGCCCCGTACTGTATTATGGTCTGACTCCACTACAGTACTAACCTGGCTACACTCCGAATCTTGTCGCTATAAAGTCTTCGTAGGGACAAGAGTAGCTGAAATTCAAGAGCTAACGGAGTACTGACTACTCTCAGCCGGGAAACCTGTCCTGTCTGGTAGCCGCCTCATCACCCTGGCTCCTGAGATGGACAAGTCCACAGCCCTCATTAGGGTTGGTGGACGTCTCAGGAGACTGGAAGGGCAAAGCGACACGACCCTGCACCCCGTTGTCCTGGACGCCTCTCACCCAGTTTCACGCCTGCTCATCCAGAAGTACGATGAAGACCTACATCATCCTGGTCCCGAACGCGTCTTCGCAGAGCTGCGGCGGTCGTATTGGGTGATACATGGAAGAGAGGCGATCCGAAGACACCAGCGTACCTGTGTGGAGTGTCAACGCTGGAGAGCTCAGCCGGCAGTCCCAAGAATGGCTGATCTCCCCGCCGCCCGTTTACGACTACACAAGCCAGCGTTTCATTCTTCGGGCGTGGATTGCTTCGGCCCCATGACTGTGAAGGTGGGTAGGCGCCACGAGAAACGCTGGGGATAATCTTTAAGTGTTTAACTACCAGAGCGGTATACCTGGATCTCTTGAACACTATGGACGCTGATGCCTATCTCATGGCTTTACGACGCTTTATTGCGTGGAGAGGCACTCCAGCTGAGCTGTGGTCCGACCAAGGGTCTAATTTCAAAGGAGGTGAAAGGGAGCTTAAGGAAGCTTTCGCCAGCATGGCACCCACCTTGCAAAGGCAACTAGCTCGCCAGAGGATCAAGTTCCACTTTAACCCCCCTGCTGCCCCACACTTTGGGGGTGTGTGGGAAAGCGAGGTGCGTTCAGTCAAGTCTGCACTTTATACCTGTGTAGGGTCTCAACCCGTTCCTAAAGAGGTGCTCCTCACCGTACTCCTGGAGGTTGAGGCCATCCTCAACGCCAAGCCACTGGGCTACGTGTCAGCCGACATTGCAGATGTCGATCCGGTAACTCCAAACAGCCTCCTCATGGGCCGGCCTGATGGGTCACTTCCCCAAGTGGTCTACCCCGAGTCCGAGATCCTGAGTCGTCGGAGATGGCGGCACTCGCAGATCCTGGCGGACCACTTCTGGTCCTGATTCATCAGAGACTACCTCCCCAGCCTGCAGACCAGACAGAAATGGCACTCCTCTCCTCCCGAGCTCCTGGATAATGCTGTGGTCATGATGGTGGACCCGCAGCTTCCTCGGGCCTCATGGCTCAGTGGTCGTGTGACCTAGGTTCACCGCAGCGACGACGGCTACATCAGGTCCGCTGATGTCCCTGACTGATTGTTCCTTTATTGTTAACAAACGTGCACTGCACGTTTGGGGGCGGCTGTACAGAAGGCCGGGACTTTTATTGTAGAATCTCCTGACTTCGTGTTTAGAGTTTCCTGTTTCATCAGCCTGTATTAGCAACGGAGCTGTATTTGTTGGGCACGCTCCGATTTATAGTTTAAATCTTACCTTCAAGCGAAGTTCCCTTTGGTTCTTGGGTAATGGTGGTGGCGTTTCCTCACAGTCAATGACGAGAAGTAAGTCATGTTGTTGTTTCGCGGGTATCTCCGTTTCGTTTACTTGGCTGTAAATCCATATGTTTCTAAGTTGCCTATTATTAGCGCTTAGCGCTACCTGCGATACCATTTGAGAATGTTTCAGGGGAGTTCTCCTGTCCTCGGGAGATGAATGTCACATTTGCATTACCTCCTTTGACCTCTAGATGGCTCATGAGACTGTATAATGTCTGCTCCGTGACTAGGCTGTGTTTACTACTGGAAATCGATTCATGTTTGTATTGTTAGTGCATTACAGGCACTTAACTGTTAATGTAATTACAGATTGTTATTTGTATTTTATAGTGCCTTATTTCTATTTCTTGTTTCCTCTACCCTCTCAGACTGTGAGAAATGTCAACCCATCCCGCTTTCCTGAGAATTTGAATATTAATGCTACCTGTTTGAATTACCTCTAAGAATACAATTCGATAACCAAGCCCATTGTCTCCTCATCATTCCTGTACCTGGCATTCTGACCGATGCCCCATGTTGGATGACGCTAACACCTAAACGAATCATCTATCCTTGCACCTCCCCAATACCTTTTGCGCCTGTGCACGGCTCCAGCCCTCCTCCTCTTGGGCACGGGGCGAATGGCTCTGCGCATGCGTCTGCGAGGCATTGCGATCGTTACTACAGTGGTATCTGCCGTTACAGATCGCCGGACGTGGCACCCCTATTTATGTCCTCGGTTTGATGACCTCATCACGCGCTCCAACAAAACTACCGTCTTAGAAAAAAGCCGGTTCACTTCTCTCATTGTTACGTAACAGCTGCCCACTGCAGCCTCACGAGCGTTCATCATTGTTACGTCACCAGGGGCGGGGCGGGGCGGGGCGGGGGGCTCCAACGTCACTGAGATAATCACATCTTCAAACAGTAATAAATCCGTAGAGGATCGATCAGGAGGGATGCCATATGTTTCTGTCATTGATGTTATTTCTTTGACGCCACCATTTTGGTTGGCAACATCAAGTTCATTCAAGTAAGACACTTCTAAATCTCATTTTAAAGCGCATATTTGGGTTTATTGCGTTCATTTTACCTCATTTGTTGCAGCAGTGATAACAAATGAAAGCTATGCTATTTGAACTGTCCTGTCATGTCGCACGGTGGCCACGAGATGGCAGCAGGCACCATATTATGAAAAAACCCGCCCCCCTGCGCTGCGATTGGCTAATAATTCACCAGAAGAGCAGCCAGAGCTGTGGTAGAGCTTCTCCTCACCTCTAGGCAAGTAGAGGAAGAATAAGGCGTGTAGGGATGTACTGTATCACAACAACAACAATAATAATAATAAAAGCTGTTAAATACATTAAATCTGTGCATTCTATGAAGTCTTTAGTAAACAAAAGTATATTTCCACTTATGTACCAGACAAAGTCTTTAAATGTTGATCTAGACTAGATTTTAGAAGAGCAACATTCAGGGCATAGCGGCGTTGTAAGAATGAAGGAGATTGCCCATAGTTACTTCTGGTGGCCAGGGTTAGATGCAGCTATCGAGGAGAAAGCCAAGGCTTGTTCATCTTGTCAGAAACACAGAAACATACCACAAGTAGCACCGCTACACCCATGGGAATTTTTAAACGAGCCACGGCAAAAAATTCAAATAGACTTCACTGGTCATTTTGAAGATCATGTTTCTGACACAGGAAGCTTTGGAGACCTTACCCCTATTACCAACTCAGGGAGCAGCAGAAGTCAGACCAGATCTTGGTAGAGTCCACCATCATCATGTGTGTTGTCCTGAGTTCTGCATCATTGTGTGTGCGGTCCTGAATCAGTCACTCAGCAATGGAAGTCAGAATAGAATGAGTGACTCAGCAGTGGAAGTCAGAACAGAATGAGTGACTCAGCAGTGGAAGTCAGAACAGATTTTGGCAGAGTCCATCTTCATATTTAGTTCAGTGTGCAGTGTTAACTAATACAACATGGTTGTACAGTTGCTTTTGCTTTTATTCATGCATAAGAGTTGGGGGGGGGGGGGGGGGGTAAGGTGCCGAAAGATGCTTCTTCATCATGTGTGTTGTCCCGGGTCCATCTCCTTCTTCATGTCTGTTGTCCTCAATCCATTATCAATCTATGAATAAATCAATGCAAGGCCTTTTGTTTAATACAAAAGCACCACTCATCCTAACTCCCCCTTGGTCCATTTTCCTCACCATTCGTATTGTACTGAGTCCACCATCTTCATGGACGTGGTCCTAGGTCCATCATTATCATGTGTGTTGTCCTCATCTTCCTGTCTGTTGTCCTCAATCCATTATCAATCTATGAATAAATCAGTGCAAGGCCTTTTGTTTAATACAAAAGCACCACTCATCCTAACTCCCCCTTAGTCCGTTTTCCTCACCATTCGTATTGTACTGAGTCCACCATCTTCATGGACGTGGTCCTGAGTCCATCGTTATCATGTGTGTTGTCCTCAATCCATTATCAATCTATGAATAAATCAATGCAAGGCCTTTTGTTTAATACAAAAGCACCACTCATCCTAACTCCCCCCTTGGTCCGTTTTCCTCACCATTCATATTGTACTGAGTCCACCATCTTCATGGACGTGGTCCTAGGTCTATCATTATCATGTGTGTTGTCCTCATCTTCCTGTCTGTTGTCCTCAATCCATTATCAATCTATGAATAAATCAATGCAAGGCCTTTTGTTTAATACAAAAGCACCACTCATCCTAACTCCCCCTTAGTCCGTTTTCCTCACCATTCGTATTGTACTGAGTCCACCATCTTCATGGACGTGGTCCTGAGTCCATCGTTATCATGTGTGTTGTCCTCAATCCATTATCAATCTATGAATAAATCAATGCAAGGCTTTTTGTTTAATACAAAAGCACCACTCATCCTAACTCCCCCCTTGGTCCGTTTTCCTCACCATTCGTATTGTACTGAGTCCACCATCTTCATGGACGTGGTCCTAGGTCCATCATTATCATGTGTGTTGTCCTCATCTTCCTGTCTGTTGTCCTCAATCCATTATCAATCTATGAATAAATCAATGCAAGGTCTTTTGTTTAATACAAAAGCACCACTCATCCTAACTCCCCCTTGGTCCGTTTTCCTCACCATTCGTATTGTACTGAGTCCACCATCTTCATGGACGTGGTCCTGAGTCCATCGTTATCATGTGTGTTGTCCTCAATCCATTATCAATCTATGAATAAATCAATGCAAGGCCTTTTGTTTAATACAAAAGCACCACTCATCCTAACTCCCCTTTAGTCTGTTTTCTTCACCATTCGTATTGTACTGAGTCCACCATCTTCATGGACGTGGTCCTGAGTCCATCGTTATCATGTGTGTTGTCCTCAATCCATTATCAATCTATGAATAAATCAATGCAAGGCCTTTTGTTTAATACAAAAGCACCACTCATCCTAACTCCCCCTTAGTCCGTTTTCCTCACCATTTGTGTTGTCCTGAGTTCATCATTGTCATCATGTGCATTGTCCTGAGTGCACCATCTTCATCATGTGCGTTATCCTGAGTTCTGCATCATTGTGTATGTTATCCTCATCTTCATGTCTGTTGTCCTCAATCCATTATCAATCTGAATAAATCAATGCAAGGCCTTTTGTTTAATACAAAAGCACCACTCATCCTAACTCCCCCTTAGTCCGTTTTCCTCACCATTTGTGTTTTCCTGAGTCCATCATTGTCATCATTTGCATTGTACTGAGTCCACCATCTTCATGGACGTCGTCCTGAGTCCATCGTTATCATGTGTGTTGTCCTCATCTTCATGTCTGTTGTTCTGACTTCATTATCAATCTATGAATAATCAGTGCAAGGCCTCTTAATACAGTAAGTAATACTTACTGTATTAAGTAATACTCAAAAGCACCACTCATCCTAACTCTTTCCAGATTTCTGACACAGAAACCAGGAATTCAACACGCACTTACTACACCTTACCCTTATTACCAACACAGCCAGCAGTGGAAGTCAGATCAGATCTCGGTAGAGTCCGTCTTCCGGTGTTAATTAACACATTAGGGTCGTGCCGTTGCCTTCACAGAGTGCTTTTAAGAGGTTGGGGGTGCCGGTGTTCTGTCGACCTGTGCTACTCATCGAGCTGTCCTACTTCGATTTACTGCGCATGCGTACATCGCTTTCTAAGCTAATTTGTAGGAAGGCTCATCAATTCTTGCTACCTTGGTTAGAAAGTGTGTAATTAATGGTGAGTGTTTATTGCTTTTAATTAATTTAATACTTTACACTATTACTACTGTATATTTACTGTAAACGCAAAAGTAATTTGCATTTTAGACATTTGTTAACGCCGCAGAAATGTTAGAAAAGTATGGCACAAGTTTTACTGTTGAAATCGTTAGGGTTAGCGTGTACGGTGACAAAGCGTAATAAAATCGATATGTGCTACCCATAATATAATTCAGGTAGGAGGATCTGACACTATTTTTAGCCTATCGATATGTGCTACCCATAATATAATACAGGTCGGATTTTGAATCCCATCTGTTTGTTCAGATACGTACTGCCAAGTTGGAAACATTGGAGTAAGCTATTAATGTAGCTTCTGAATTGGAACTTATACGTGGGTTGGAGCAGTCTCCATCTAAACAGCCAACCCAAGTATTGGTTAATACAGCTACCGTCTTAGACTCCCAAATGCATACATTTTTGGGAGTAGTAGAGGGCCTTAGACAGGATGTAAAAACCCTTCAGAATACTGTCAAAAATCTTCGGTCGAGAATTGGTGAGAGTTTTGAGAGTTCTAAAACGTATGAGGGGCAGAACCAAGGGAGGATTGTGGGGGAGAGAGCTCCTGAAAGGGGGGTCTGTTGGGAATGTGGATGTAATCGTCATATTAAGAGGGATTGTCTGTATTTGAAGGGAAACTAGAGGGAGCTGGTTCAGCAGGCCTAATGCCAGCTCCCTGTTTTACCAGGTCAGGGCCTATTATTAGTGACGCCTCCAGGGGATTATGGGCTGGGGGTATATGTGTCCGCCCAGGTTGGGGGTCATGATGGACACCTTTTAATAGATACAGGAGCTCAGGTGTCCATTATTTCTAAAAAAAATTGGTTAGAAATTACAGGGGGTAGATCTGATCTCCAAAATTATGAGGGTCGAGTGGCTGTAGCTAATGGTGGTGAGATGGAGATTTTGGGGAAGTGGCAGACCGTATGCCAGTTTGGAGCCCTTGCCCTGGTAGTAGAGTTTTTGGTCGATGACATACCTTTGGGGATTTTGTTGGGGATGGATTTTCTTCAGAGGTATGGTGCTGCTCGCAGTATACATACTGACCAGGGGAGAAATTTTGAATCCCATCTGTTTGGTGAATTGTGCAGATTGTTAGATATGTGTGATGGGCATGAAGGGGAGGGGTTGTGGGACAGCGATGTGAGCTGATGAGGATCAGGTGTGTAAGTAGAAAGGAGGGGGGATGGTTTGAAAAGGGGGGGAGAGCATGATGGCGTCGGCTGGAGCTGGGTGCGGGGCTTTGTTGTGGTGGCATTTCGTCAAAGAGTTTGAGGACTCGTGGTAGAATGGGGCAGCTGGAACGCGGTTGAAAGACTTTTGTGAACTTTGTGCGATGAACTAAGCTATTATTTTGGGTGACTATTTAACTAATAAAAACCGAGGGAGATGCTGACCGGAGGAGGGCAAATATTATCTGGACGACGACGGACTTCGGCATTCCACGGGGGGGGCTCGACGGCCACCCAGCGAGGGAAGTCTGGAATATTTTTATCAAATTTTGTAGGTGTGAATGTGTGTGTGTGTGTGTGTGTGTGTGTGTGTTGTATGTAGTGGACAGGATGTAAAAACCCTTCAGAATACTGTCAAAAATCTTCAGTCGAGAATTGGTGAGAGTTTTGAGAGTTCTAAAATGTATGAGGGGCAGAACCAAGGGAGGATTGTGGGGGAGAGAGCTCCTGAAAGGGGGGTCTGTTGGGAATGTGGATGTAAACGTCATATTAAGAGGGATTGTCCGTAATTGAAGGGAAACTAGAGGGAGCTGGTTCAGCAGGCCTAATGCCAGCTCCCTGTTTTACCAGGTCAGGGCCTCTTTTTAGTGTCGCCTCCAGGGGATTATGGGCTGGGGGTATATGTGTCCGCCCAGGTTGGGGGTCATGATGGACACCTTTTAATAGATACAGGAGCTCAGGTGTCCATTATTTCTAAAAAAAAATTGGTTAGAAATTACAGGGGGTAGATCTGATCTCCAAAATTATGAGGGTCGAGTGGCTGTAGCTAATGGTGGTGAGATGGAGATTTTGGGGAAGTGGCAGACCGTATGCCAGTTTGGAGCCCTTGCCCTGGTAGTAGAGTTTTTGGTCGATGACATACCTTTGGGGATTTTGTTGGGGATGGATTTTCTTCAGAGGTATGGTGCTGCTCGCAGTATACATACTGACCAGGGGAGAAATTTTGAATCCCATCTGTTTGGTGAATTGTGCAGATTGTTAGATATGTGTGATGGGCATGAAGGGGAGGGGTTGTGGGACAGCGATGTGAGCTGATGAGGATCAGGTGTGTAAGTAGAAAGGAGGGGGGGTGGTTTGAAAAGGGGGGGAGAGCATGATGGCGTTGGCTGGAGCTAGGTGCGGGGCTTTGTTGCGGTGGCGTTTCGTCAAAGAGTTTGAGGACTCGTGGTAGAATGGGGCAGCTGGAACGCGGTTGAAAGACTTTTGTGAACTTTGTGCGATGAACTAAGCTATTATTTTGGGTGACTATTTAACTAATAAAAACCGAGCGAGACGCTGACCGGAGGAGGGCAAATATTATCTGGACGACGACGGACTTCGGCATTCCACGGGGGGGTCTCGACGGCCACCCGGCGAGGGAAGTCTGGAATATTTTTATTAAATTGTGTGTGTGTGTGTGTGTGTGTGTGTGTTGTATGTAGTGTATTGTCATTTAACTGCTCAGGGCTATCGACCTCGTCAATCACAGTACAGGGTATATCGAAGTGTTTTATCACAAGCGTGTGTGCGTGCAGTGTTAGTTTGCTGTGAGATATTTACATTTTGGAAAGAGTGGCACGTGTTGCAGTGAAATTTACATGCTGGACTGTTGAGGGACTAAATGTTAGCCCTTGTATGTTTTAACACATTTGATTGTTAATAAAGACTGTTATATGGAGACAATTTATACTTGCTGTGTGTGCAGGTGTGTTATCGGGCTCACCCGGACCAGACCGGGTATTTAAAGGTGGTGGCAGCGTATAATATTGGTCCAGTGGCTGAAAGCCCTCTAGTGGTTCCCAAAGGGAATTATAGGTATTCCTTTAGGGACACCACATAAAAAAGTGGGGGGTCATTACAGTATTTTAGCCTATCGATATGTGCTACC
Source organism: Pygocentrus nattereri (assembly GCF_015220715.1). Lineage (NCBI taxonomy): Eukaryota > Metazoa > Chordata > Actinopteri > Characiformes > Serrasalmidae > Pygocentrus > Pygocentrus nattereri. The sequence continues at coordinate 27,000,261 of NC_051225.1, read as the reverse complement.
CATAATATAATACAGGTAGGAGGATCTGACACTATTTTTAGCCTATCGATATGTGCTACCCATAATATAATACAGGTAGGAGGATCTGACACTATTTTTAGCCTATCGATATGTGCTACCCATAATATAATACAGGTAGGAGGATCTGACACTATTTTTAGCCTATCGATATGTGCTACCCCTAATATCACAAAATAGTCGCGGTATTATTTTTCGACACGGTAGCACATATCGATAGATACGATCTATAAATATACGCTACGGTAGGACGTCTCGACGAAGTAGGACAAATCGATAGAACACCGGCGGGAAGGTATTGGGGGCGGAGTTGGCGGCGGTGTACAGACGCCTAACGACGCCTGCTTACCACAGCCCTTCTCCGCCTGCGCACGGCTCCAGCCCTCCTCCTCTTGGGCACGGGGCGAATGGCTCTGCGCATGCGTCTGCGAGGCATTCCGATCGTTACTACGGTGGTATCTGCTGTTACAGATCGCGGGACGTGGCACCCCTATTTATATCCTCGGTTTGATGACGTCATCACGCGCTCCAACAAAACTACCGTCTTAGAAAAAAGCCGGTTCACTTCTCTCATTGTTATGTAACAGCTGCCCACTGCAGCCTCACGAGCGTTCATCATTGTTACGTCACCAGGGGCGGGGCGGGGCGGGGCGTGGCGGGGCGGGGCGGGGGGGGCTCCAACGTCACTGAGATAATCACATCTTCAAACAGTAATAAATCCGTAGAGGATCGATCAGGAGGGATGCCATATGTTTCTGTCATTGATGTTATTTCTTTGACGCCACCATTTTGGTTGGCAACATCAAGTTCATTCAAGTAAGACACTTCTAAATCTCATTTTAAAGCGCATATTTGGGTTTATTGCGTTCATTTTACCTCATTTGTTGCAGCAGTGATAACAAATGAAAGCTATGCTATTTGAACTGTCCTGTCATGTCGCACGGTGGCCACGAGATGGCAGCAGGCACCATATTATGAAAAAACCCGCCCCCCTGCGCTGCGATTGGCTAATAATTCACCAGAAGAGCAGCCAGAGCTGTGGTAGAGCTTCTCCTCACCTCTAGGCAAGTAGAGGAAGAATAAGGCGTGTAAGGGATGTACTGTATCACAACAACAACAATAATAATAATAAAAGCTGTTAAATACATTAAATCTGTGCATTCTATGAAGTCTTTAGTAAACAAAAGTATATTTCCACTTATGTACCAGACAAAGTCTTTAAATGTTGATCTAGACTAGATTTCAGAAGAGCGGCGTTGTAAGAATGAAGGAGATTGCCCATAGTTACTTCTGGTGGCCAGGGTTAGATGCAGCTATCGAGGAGAAAGCCAAGGCTTGTTCATCTTGTCAGAAACACAGAAACATGCCACAATAGCACCGCTACACCCATGGGAATTTTTAAACGAGCCACGGCAAAGAATTCATGTAGACTTCACTGGTCATTTTGAACATCATGTTTCTGACACAGGAAGCTTTGGAGACCTTACCCCTATTACCAACTCAGGGAGCAGCAGAAGTCAGACCAGATCTTGGTAGAGTCCACCATCATGTGTGTTGTCCTGAGTTCTGCATCATTGTGTGTGCGGTCCTGAATCAGTCACTCAGCAATGGAAGTCATAACAGAATGAGTGACTCAGCAGTGGAAGTCAGAACAGATTTTGGCAGAGTCCATCTTCATATTTAGTTCAGTGTGCAGTGTTAACTAATACAACATGGTTGTACAGTAGCTTTTGCTTTTATTCATGCATAAGAATGGGGGGGGGGGGTAATAGGCGCCGATCGATGCTTCATCTCCATGTGTGTTGTCCCGGGTCCATCTCCTTCTTCATGTCTGTTGTCCTCAATCCATTATCCATCTATGAATAAATCAATGCAAGGCCTTTTGTTTAATACAAAAGCACCACTCATTCTAACTCCCCCTTAGTCCGTTTTCCGCACCACTCATCCTAACTCCCCCTTAGTCCGTTTCCTTACCATTCGTATTGTACTGAGTCCACCATCTTCATGTGTGTTGTCCCGGGTCCATCTCCTTCTTCATGTCTGTTGTCCTCAATCCATTATCCATCTATGAATAAAGCAATGCAAGGCCTTTTGTTTAATACAAAAGCACCACTCATCCTAACTCCCCCTTAGTCCGTTTTCCGCACCACTCATCCTAACTCCCCCTTAGTCCGTTTCCTTACCATTCGTATTGTACTGAGTCCACCATCTTCATGAACGTGGTCCTAGGTCCATCATTATCATGTGTGTTGTCCTCATCTTCCTGTCTGTTGTCCTCAATCCATTATCAATCTATGAATAAATCAAAGCAAGGCCTTTTGATTAATACAAAAGCACCACTCATCCTAACTCCCCCTTAGTCCGTTTTCCACACCACTCATCCTAACTCCCCCTTAGTCCGTTTCCTTACCATTCGTATTGTACTGAGTCCACCATCTTCATGGACGTGGTCCTGAGTCCATCGTTATCGTGTATTGTCCTCATCTTCATGTCTGTTGTTCTGACTTCATTATCAATCTATGAATAATCAGTGCAAGGCCTCTTCATACAGTAAACAATACTCAAAAGAAACACTCATCCTAACTCTTTCCAGATTTCTGACACAGAAACCAGGAATTCAACACGCACTTACTACACCTTACCCATATTACCAACACAGCCAGCAGTGGAAGTCAGATCAGATCTGATCTCGGTAGAGTCCGTCTTCTGGTGTTGATTAACACATTAGCTTCGTGCCGTTGCCTTCGCAGAGTGCTTTTAAGAGGTTGGGGGTGCCGGCGGGATGGTATTGGGGGCGGAGATGGCGGCGGTGTACAGACGCCTAACGACGCCTGCGTACCACAGCCCTTCTCCGCCTGCGCACGGCTCCAGCCCTCCTCCTCTTGGGCACGGGGCGAATGGCTCTGCGCATGCGTCTGCGAGGCATTGCGATCGTTACTACGGTGGTATCTGCCGTTACAGATCGCCGGACGTGGCACCCCTATTTATATCCTCGGTTTGATGACGTCATCACGCGCTCCAACAAAACTATCGTCTTAGAAAAAAGCCGGTTCACTTCTCTCATTGTTACGTGACAGCTGCCCACTGCAGCCTCACGAGCGTTCATCATTGTTACGTCACCAGGGGCGGGGCGTGGCGGGGGGCTCCAACGTCACTGATAATCACATCTTCAAACAGTAATAAATCAGTAGAGGATCGATCAGGAGGGATGCCATATGTTTCTGTCATTGATGTTATTTCTTTGACGCCACCATTTTGGTTGGCAACATCAAGTTCATTCAAGTAAGACACTTCTAAATCTCATTTTAAAGCGCATATTTGGGTTTATTGCGTTCATTTTACCTCATTTGTTGCAGCAGTGATAACAAATGAAAGCTATGCTATTTGAACTGTCCTGTCATGTCGCACGGTGGCCACGAGAAGGCAGCAGGCACCACCCGCCCCCCTGCGCTGCGATTGGCTAATAATTCACCAGAAGAGCAGCCAGAGCTGTGGTAGAGCTTCTCCTCACCTCTAGGCAAGTAGAGGAAGAATAAGGCGTGTAAGGGATGTACTGTATCACAACAACAATAATAATAATAATAAAAGCTGTTAAATACATTAAATCTGTGCATTCTATGAAGTCTTTAGTAAACAAAAGTATATTTCCACTTATGTACCAGACAAAGTCTTTAAATGTTGATCTAGACTAGATGTTCTATATTTTCTAGAGTCCAGTTCTCCTGGACAATAGCCCTGTAGAACTCTTTTATCACACCTGATTCAGCTTGTCAGTTAAATAGCAACTACCTACATTAGTTGGATACAAAGCATAGAGAATGCAGGTAATACAATACAGTGCATACAGTTATATGCAAAGTTTGTGCACCCCTGGTCAGTTTCCAGTTTCCATGTTGATTTTCTAAGGGAAAATAAGTGAACACATCCTCTTGCAGTGTTTCCACACTTTGTATTTGTTTTCAAACATGTTCAGTGCAGGAAAGATACAGTAGTTGTGCATTCATTTGTTTTAACTTAGAAGAAGAAAAAAAAACATGGAATTTTACCAGGGGTGCTCAAACTTCTGCATACGACTGCATGTGTGGTTCCAGCTACATACATTCAATATTGTTTACCTAACTGAGGGTGCAGAGCTGAAACATCACAGTTAGGCGATTGTTTGACTAAGAAGTTTTAACTAAAGAAGCTTGAGCTGGGGAAACTCTGTTCTCTGTTAACTCAAGGTAAATTACTCGGGACTAGAGGTGGGTAATCCAGGTCCAAAAGTAAAAATCCTCCCCAGGATTTTGTTCCAACTGCCTGAACATCTTTGCTGCTGGTTTGAGAAATTTAGAGAAGTGTAGCAGTTGGAAGAAAATCCTGTGTGTGTATGTATGTATGTATGTAGGAGTGTCTATAGGTGTGGATGTATGCGTGAGTACAGTCATGGCCAAAAGTTTTGAGAATGACACATTATATTTTCACATGATCTGCTGCCCTCTGGTTTTTATGTGCGTTTGTCGGATGTTTTTATCACATACAGAAATATAATTGCAATCATGTTATGAGTAACAAAAGCTTTTATTGACAGTTAGAATGAGTTAATGCAGCAAGTCAATATTTGCAGTGTTGACCCTTCTTATTCAGGACCTCTGCAATTCTCCCTGGCATGCTCTCAATCAACTTCTGGATCAAATCCTGACCGATAATAGTCCATTCTTGCACAATCAATGCTTGCATTTTGTCAGAATTTGTAGGTTTTTGTTTGTCCACCCGTTTCTTGATGATTGACCACAAGTTCTCAATGGGACTAAGATCTGGGGAGTTTCCAGGCCATGGACCCAAAATCTCTATGTTTTGTTCCCTGAGCCATTTAGTTATCACCTTTGCTTTATGGCAAGGTGCTCCATCATGCTGGAAAAGGCATTGTTGATCACCAAACTGCTCTTGGACGGTTGGGAGAAGTTGCTCTCGGAGGACATTCTGGTACCATTCTTTATTCATGGCTGTGTTTTTAGGCAAGACTGCGCGAGAGCCGATTCCCTTGGCTGAGAAGCAACCCCACACATGAATGGTTTCAGGATGCTTTACAGTTGGCACGAGACAAGACTGGTGGTAGCGCTCACCTCGTCTTCTCTGAACAAGCTGTTTTCCAGATGTCCCAAACAATCGGAAAAGGGATTCATCAGAGAAAATGACTTTACCCCAGTCCTCAGCAAGCCACTCCCTGTACCTTTTGCAGAATATCAGTCTGTCCCTGATGTTTTTCTGGAGAGAAGCGGCTTCTTTGCTGCCCTCCTTGAGACCAGGCCTTGCTCCAAGAGTCTCCGCCTCACAGTGCGTGCAGATGCACTCACACCTGCCTGCTGCCATTCCTGAGCAAGCTCTGCACTGCTGGTAGCCCGATCCCGTAGCTGAAACACTTTTAAGAGATGGTCCTGGCGCTTGCTGGTCTTTCTTGGGCGTCCTGGAGCCTTTTTGGCAACAATGGAACCTCTCTCCTTGAAGTTCTTGATGATGCGATAGATTGTTGACTGAGGTGCAGTCTTTCTAGCTGCGATACTCTTCCCTGTTAGACCATTTTTGTGCAGTGCAATGATGACTGCACGTGTTTCTTTAGAGATAGCCATGGTTAACAGAAGAGAAACAATGATGCCAAGCACCAGCCTCCTTTTTAAGTGTCCAGTGGTGTCATTCTTACTTAATCATGACAGATTGATCTTGTCCTCATCAACACCCACACCTGTGTTAATGGAGCAATCACTGAAACGATGTTAGCTGGTCCTTTTAAGGCAGGGCTGCAATGAAGTTGAAATGTGTTTTGGGGGATAAAGTTCATTTTCTAGGCAAATATTGACTTTGCAATTAATTGCTGTTAAGCTGATCACTCTTTATAACATTCTGGAGTATATGCAAATTGCCATTATAAAAACTGAAGCAGTAGACTTTGTAAAAATTAATATTTGTATCATTCTCAAAACTTTTGGCCATGACTGTAGGTGTATATATGGGCGAGGATGTATATATGAGGTTGAGTGTGTGTGAGGACAGCTGGTTCTGGGTCGGGGGATTGCTGTCCCCGGTCCTCTCCCGGGTGCTCCCCTGTGGTTGCTACTTCCCCCCCGGATGGGGGGCGCCTTGGGGTTTCAGGGCCTGGCCTGGTGCTCCGGCGTGACGGTTGGCCCGCTCCCCTGGGTGGTTGGGTTCCGGGGTGGGTCAGGGCCCCTCGGCGGGGATGGGGCCCTGCTGGGTGGTGGGTACCTCGCGGGCGTATGAGGCGCTGGGTCTTTGCTGCTGCCTCGTGATGGGGGGGGCATCCTGGGGGCGGCTCTGGTTCCTCTGGTTCCCCTGGACCTGTGCTCCATGGCGGGGGGGCGGGTTGGGGGGGGTGCTGTCCGGAGTCCCCCTCTCCCTTCCGCTGGGGTGGGCATGCAGGGGTCACTGGGAGATGCGGCCAAGGGTCTTTCCCTGGTCTTTCTCTGCCTTCCTCTGGCCTCTGGGGAGATGTCGCAGCTTTCTGCCCTCGCTATTGAGTGCATCTTGTGACAAATTTATACTGTACTGTACTGACAAACACACACACCCACACCCTCACCCACATACATCACAGTCATTTGTGCAGTATTTCCAAGTGCTGTACGTCTCAGGTACACTTTCTTCTCTTTTCTCAGGAGCAGCAGTTGGTGAACCATCGTGTTTTTTCTGCCCTTTTGTTATTTCCCTTTTTTACTCCCCCCCCCCCCCCCCCCTTTATCTCTCCTCTCCCTTCTTTACAGATTCCCCTGGCCTGTCAAGTCTGGCATGATGTTAACACATTTCATTAAAATATCAAATGTATAAACAAAATGAAATTAAATAATTAAAAAAGAAAGAAAGAAAGAAAGAAAGAAACACGGACAAGATGAGCCTATAATCTATAGTGCTCATTTTGGAAAAGTAAATTTGTTTGGCACAGTAATGCAGTCTGACCATAATTCTGATTGCAAATCTGCCAGACAAGACAGGCAAAAAAAAAAAAGGAAGAAAATCCTGGGGAAAATCCTGGATTACCCACCTCTACTCGGGGTGGTCTTTCCACTAGGCAAATGCGGCAGCCACGTAGGGCCCAATGAGCCAAGGGGCCCCCATGAAAATACAGGTTAGATGTAGGCCCAATCCCATTTCTTATTTTTATCCCTACCCATTGTTTTTTCCATTTTAACCCTCCCCTTTGAAACTGAGTTAGAAGGGGTAGTGGTTGAAATCTTCCCCCTCTGAAATGGGACGACCCTTCAAGAACTAGATACGTCATCAGTTCTCCTCAGCGCCTTTTATGTAAACAGACGAGACGAGGTTTTCCGGCCATTTCCAACACGCCGCCTCCAGCTGTGGTGATCTCACTTGTGTGTCACATGACAGGACAGGTGAATCATATTCTAATAAGCCTGAATAAAACAACCAGGACGTGTTTTCCTATTTTATATCCATACTATAGCAATAGTGGTATAATCACACTGACATTTGCCTTTTATCCGAAGGAGACTGAAAAGCGTGGAACTCACGATTCATTCACAGTTTCAGTTTTACACGTCAATCAATCAAACGAGCCACCAAATTAAAAAAAAGAGCGCAAATAAAAAACGACATCACTTCATTTACAGCTACTAGCGCTGCTCTGCAGGCCACCCTGCCGGCCTGCAGTGACAACAGAGGAGGGGGGAGTTCAGCTCCTCACTGCTTAAATACATTTATGGCGTCATCCGCCTTCAAAAATGGGGGCAGTTATTTATTATCACCACCAAGAATTCTTCGGTGATATGAAGCTGAACTTAGCTTCCTAATCGCCAGCTTCATGATCGATTCCCCGAAGGGTGAGGCAACCTCAGGTACCACAACATAACTGCTGCACCATTTAAGCTGGAACGGGAAAATTCGCCCGGTAGCGACCAAGACATCAGCGTACTACTAGCGATTTTTATCCGTTATGAAGGAAATGACCATAAAACGCTATTGCGATGGTTCTTACACTACAGCGGCTTTTGAACAGAGAAATACTTACATGGATGTGTCTCTTTGGCCGCTTGTGCAGCCATCTTCCCGACGATTGGCATAGCGTTCTGGGAATTTTCTCATAACACTCTCATAAAAATCTCCGTTTAAAGGTCCATGAAGGCCTAACACTTCACCCTACCCCTCCATCTCAACACCAATCGGGACAACCCTACCCCTAGGGCTAAGTGTTAGGGGCAAGGGGTGAAATGGGATTGGGCCGTGCGGTACGTGCGCTTATGTCCAGTAATGTCAGTGCAGCCCGTCCCTCAGCCACGGGTACAGTGGACTGTTACCTGAAGACACAACAGCGGCCAGACTGTAGCAGAGAAACGCAGAAATACTGAGAAAAGCAGAACGTTTGTCGCTTCACTCCCAAAGTTAATTTATGTATGTATTTATTATTTAGTTCAGAGTGCTGCCCAGGGTCAGCAGCACATAATGCTAATGCTAATGTCAGTACCGGTAGCTTCAGTGCTTGGATAATTTCATATTACACTACATGTTCTTACTAATTAAACGATAAACTAAAACAGTACAACCCATAAAAGACACGTTGCCAGATACGTCTTTTTTGGGAAAACTCTAAAAACCTAGTAGGTGCTGTGAGAGAAAGGCAGGATTAACGCCAGGCCCGTAGAGGGAGCTGGAGCGGTTAGCTTGTTTCTGTTCGACGCCTGGAGATCCACCAACTTCCACTGGATGCTGTGGAGCTGCAGTGTCTGACTCCGAGCTGGGGACACGAGTCATGCCTCTGAAGAAAGTCGTGATTGTCCCAGGCAACGGTGCAGGAGATGTGGAGCACTGTAACTGGTATGGTTGGGTCCACAAACAAACAAATAAGGTACGGAGGTGGTGCACAGCTGCGGTGTTTGGGGTTAGGAGCCAACATTTTCAGTTGGTGGGGCAGAACTGTGTGAAACCTGCTTTGCTAACGTTGTTAGACATGAATAAAAGGACCCCTCTGGCCAAAAACTAGAGTTTAATATGTTGAATAGAAAACAAGATAGCCAGGTTGCTGGGTAACCCTGCTAACTTTTAGCTTCTTGTCCTCAACTGACCGGTCATTTTGTTGGTTTATCCGTTAAAAAAAATCAAACAGTCCACCCTGAAAAATCAACCTCAAGGTAGGTGTAGATTTGCGAGACGTCCCACCTTCAAGATACGTTATCAGAAAGAGGTTTTCCTAGTCTTTAAACTGGAAAAGTTTACCGTGTGAGAGTATGCGTGTTTACGATAGACGTGGCAACGATTAAATGTCATTTTGGCCTGAGTTCATTTAAGCTTTTTAATTGTCAATTACTGCTGGTGCTCCTGTTTTAGTCCCGTGTTTCATGACCCTGGTCCTGGAGATCCACCTGCCCTGCACATTGTAGTGTTTCCCTACTCCTGACATCTTATCCCACTAATCAGCTAACTAACAGGTCCTTCCCGAGCTGAAATGACTGTTCAAGCAGGTAAACACTCAAATATGCAGGACCAGGGATGGGAACCTGTGATTTGTTCCAGAAGACTTGCTCCAGCACATTATAATGGTATCTACTGTGTAACTTGACTTGCTCTGCTCCACCTTTCAGATTCCAGGTTTGTCCTGCCAGTTAAAAAACATGCCAGATCCAGGTAGGTAGACGAGTTCACGGATGCTGAGTGAGACCTTCCACAATATGTGGATCTAATTTAGAAGGTATTTGTTTCTTTAACTCATTTTTGACTCATTTAACAGTGACTGCCAGGGAGAGCATATGGCTGCCCTTCATGGAGAAGGACCTGCTGTGCGATGAAGAGACGGTGATCATTGGCCACAGCTCTGGAGCAGCTGCTGCTATGAGGTACCGAATGGACAGCTAGATCTTGAGCTGTGCGTTTTTTCATGTTGTACTTTTGCTTAGTGTTGCTTTTACTAGGGAAAGGTTTGAATGAATCAGCATCAAGCTTTCTCCAAACAGAAGAATGTAGAGGGACACTCCAACCAAATTGAAAAATGCCACCATTGCTACATCTGTTGTAAATATGCCCACTCGCCTCCTACAGCAGTGCCAGAGTAGACTCTAGGGAAAGATTTACTGGTCTAAAAACTAGGAAAAACCTCATTTGATGAATTATCTTGAAGGTAGGAAGATGTTTTGGAACACTAGCGCTTTGAGGTGGATTTTATGGGAGTGCTGTTTTGATATTTTTTCCTCCACTAGCTGGCAAATGCAGAGACCAGACAGCTAACATTGCTGCTAGGAAGCTGAACGTCACATCTGGGGTTTTTTTTGTGCAGTAACTATCCTGCAGAGTCAGGTTGAGCTTAGCGCAGGGGTGCACAACTCCGGTTCTGGAGGGCTGGTGTCCAGCACTGTTTGGTGATTTACCTGCTCACCACACCTGATTATACTCCTCTGTTAATTGGCAGGTTTAGTAGGGGTGTTTGAGTAGGAAAACCTCTAAACTGTGCTGGGCCCTCCAGGACTAGAGTTGTGCAACCTTGGCTTAGCGGGTCATAGACAGGTTTCTCCAAGACATCTGTGATTCCTCTATTCTTCTCTACCTGAACTTTAGATATGCTGAGACCCACAAGGTATTTGGCATCATCCTGGTGGGCGCCTACACCTCAGACCTGGGAGATGAGAATGAGAGGGAGAGCGGTGAGTCATTTTCTACAAGAAATCAAGAAAAGTGTGTTTATTTGTTGTTGTTTTTTTTGAGGCTTTATTTTAGAACTTTGTCTGAAATCTGTGTATTAAAGCTTGTATGTCTTTTATTTTCCATATTGTCACTGTCACACCAAAATCCTGCCTCTCCAAAATATTATCTTTACACTGAAAGGACGTTTATATAAAGAGGTTTTATTCCAAGTAATTTTATACCACTGCTATTGGTCCCTGTGTGGAGTTTGCATGTTCTCTCCGTGTCTGTGTGGGTTTCCTCTGGGTACTCCGGTTTCTTCCAACAGTCCAAAGACATGCAGTCAGGCCAATTGGACATGCTAGGTGTGAGTGTATGTATGACTGTATGTCTGTCTGTCTGTCTGCCCTGCGATGGAGAGGCGACCTGTCCAGGGTGTATCCTGCCTTCTGCCAGATGACCGCTGGGATAGGCTCCAGCCATATATACACATTTTCTGCTGTTGCCTAACATTCCAAGCCTAAAAGAATTCCATCCTGACCTCTCTCTCTCAGGATATTTTAGCCGGCCATGGGAATGGGACAAGATCAGAGCAAATGTGAAGCACATTGTTCAGTTCGGATCCACAGATGACCCCTTCCTACCTTGGGAGGAGCAGCAGGAGGTAGCAGACGGACTGAAGGCAGAGCTTCACAAATACACAGACCGTGGACATTTTCAGAATACGCATTTCCCAGAGCTCATTGACTCTGTGAGGAAACTGACAAAAGCTGGCTGAGTATGCCACAGGGGCTGCAATCCCAACAGCAGTAATGGTAAGCATGAAACAGTTTCATAAAACAGTACCCAAGAATAAAAAAAGTAAATAATTTAAAGTTTGATACAGTGCATCAGTCTTACCAATACGCCCCACACTTTCTTCTGGATATGTCTAATTTTTTGTTGTTCATGGAAACTGCTGTCAGCGTCTTAAGTTTCCATCCAAAGAGGTTTTTATGAAAATCGTTTTGATGCTTTGAAAAGTTTGGTGATGCCAACACTGGAAATAGAACATGGCAGTAATATTTTAACAACAAAGCTTTTTCTGTTCATAATTAGCAAAAGAAGTGTTTGTTGAGACCTGAAATGTCACAAAAACCTACATTAGAAAAAAAGAACACCTGTATATTTAGTGTCAAGTGACAACTTCCTTCATATTCCTCTTACAACACACAAACACTAACAGCATGGTGAAATGGTGGCTCTGCTCTGAGACAAGGGTTTCAGTTCTTACAGAGACAGATGTCCAAAAAAAGCCTACGGCCTTAATACATGGAACGTGCTCAAACAGCTCTACATGGCAGAGATACGTCTTCTTTCACATAACAGTTCCGATGCAGGATAATGGTGATAATAAAAAAACTACTGTATCAGTAGGTTATGGGGAAAACAGGGAAGCCATTGGTAAACAAGTTGTGACATACATGAAATTAGAGATGGAAATGTGTCAAACACCTTCATTGTTTACTTTGCGTTTGTGGCCCAACATGTTTGTAAACATAAATATTCAATTCACATCGGCTTCTTATGGGGGGAAAATTACTATATATACTGTTATAATAAAAAACATTCATCTTTTCAAAATGTGTTACCACTGCGCTCACATCACAGTAAATCTCATCAAGAGGCTTTATTTTTTTACTTCTAATTATAATGTTATGATGGAAAGCAAATACCACAGTTTTATTCATTTTTATTTACATTTCTTTGAGTCTTAATGAAAAATGTAACTGAGTGGACCTTCAACTTAGTACTGTCAGACTAGATCTTATTTCAAGGTTATCCACAGTTAAGAAAAAAATGATGAAAAAGTGATCTGGATGAATGGACCCATTTCAAATAAAGAAATAAGTAGATAAATAATACAAAAACTAATTCCATATGAATTTGCGATGTTCACAAAATGATTTTGGCAGCTTGAGAATACTAGAAAAAAAATTAAATATTAATTGCATTGTGGGATTTGTATTCTTCTCTGTGGGTCAAAATAAAAAACTTTGAATTATAGCACATGGTGTCCTGTTATTGTAAACCATGGTGAAATAAGTACATTGCAGACTGTAAGACTGTTTTAAAAACTTTTTTTTTATTTATTCACACTGAACAAACTGACACCAACTTTTAAGTGACAGGTTTTACAATAGAAATTCAAGACTTACAAAATATCCATTTAAACATTTACAATAAACCAACAAGAAGCGCAACATAAAGACCTACAAACTCACCAGAAACTATTAGAATAAATGTGTAGGTCAGTCCTACTTCAGTCTTCTGTTTTAAATGTGAAACAGACTGCAGGAGGTAGGTTAAAGCAAAACCCTCTCTGGGTTAAACATCTTTTTGTACACTATTCAAATATTAATCTTAGTAAGCTATGTTAAAGTGAACATGGGAAGACAGATTTAATACAATTCTCATTTCTTTGAGGATCAGTGAAATTCTTCCACAGGTGTGGTCAGTAACATAATACATCATTTTCATCCTTCCTGCAAACTGAGCTCATGTAAACATCAATACTGTAAGCAGTGCTGGAGTTATTAAGTTAAATCTGCCATTAGATTAGCTAGAAGATTCAGAGGCAACTTTAGCCTTCTTTTTAATTGAGCAGTCACACAGCATCCTTTCCAAAAAAGGCACTGTTACAGTCAAAGCTGTATATTATTAATGAAGTAGCTTCACAAAAGTAGCTTTAGTGGAACAAACGGATGTGCAGGAGCTCAGATTATGAAACTATACACTGCAGGAGTCAGTAAAACAAAGTTAGTTTTAACTAATCAACACTGTTGATAATAATGGAACACATCAGGTTTTCTATAAATCTTGTAATAAGATTAATAGTTAATTCTGTTCATTTCATCCAACAATTTTTCCAAAATTTCTGCATTAATCAATTGTTGATGTAAACAGCTTTTATATGTAATATTAGCAATATAGTGGTAAATCCAGAAAAAAATATTTTGGGTACTACTTTGTCTCAACACCCTATGATTAATGTATTAAAAATCAATTTTAGGCCAAAACCTTATCTCTGTGAGGTAGCTTTCAGAGGAATTAAACTGATAGACATCTGGTTCCTATCACCACCACTGAAGAATTCTGACTTAAGTTTCTCTAGAAAGGAGCATTTCAAACCAATAAACAGTCATTGACAGTGGTTATCATAATGTTTTTATGCAGAAATTTTTAAAACTGGGTTGAATTTAACTTAATCTCATTACCCCAACCAAGTCTACATGCATGTTCACTACAGTCTTGAAAAACTGCCATGTATTGCTTGGGTTGACTACCTGAGAAGACAAAAGCAAGGTGCAAACAGCTAACACTGAAACCACTTACCACTCAAACCCATGATTATACCCATGATTTATTCCCTCATAGGAACATTCCACTTTTTTTGCAATCAAGTGTTGTTATGAAGTCTATTTGTCTCATTAGACCAAGCATTAGTTACATAACTAATGTATTATTTTATTTAAGCAAAAACACCAGTACACTATGTTGCTTTTCTTTTCTTCCTTGCTTTGGTGTAGCCTCGTCCAAACCACCCACCCTTTATCACATTCTCTTCAGCTTTACTGCTTGAATTTGGCACAGAATCCACCAAAGCAGCAGGGGGCACTAGCATTTTACGAGTGTGACTGTGCTCTTCATCTGGTCTGAGGGGTGTTGCTAAACTGAAGATGGGGTCCTCTGTTCTGTTATTGAAATACACACTGGTTAATAAAAAGTATGCTTAAACTTTTTTAAGGTAATCCCTAAACTTGGAACATTGGACAACTACATACATAAATCAAGCAAATCATTATATAGTGTTATTATTTCATGTTAGATGCTCTGTAGTATCTCCAAAATACTAACTTACTGAAATTCTAACAAGAGACTGAAAAACAAATGTCTTAACTTTGAATGGAAGTTGATGGAACAAGATTGATTTTTAAGGCATTCTAATGTTCTGTTCATCATATTTTAACACAGTGTAAGGAACAACAACTGCCATTTTCCAATTCTACAAAAAATGAAGACAAAATGTTTTGTTCTGTCAGCGATGCTATGCTAGTTCTTACAAAAAGTTACACAAAGTTTAATTAAAGAAACACTATGTAAGACTTGGGGATTTAGAGACCTCTCTGGTGGAAATATGTAATTGCAGAAGAACATTTTGCAACCTTGGATGTTCAAACAGAAAGGAAATGTCTGCAGCCATATTCAGTAAAGACAAATGTTGGTGTGGATTTTTAAAGAAATCTCAATAAGTGAGTTAACTTGTAAACAGTAAAAGATGGGTGATTCAAAAGGTAAATAAATGCCACCAAAAAAAAGGTATGTAAACCACATTTAAGCTCCACTGCATCCCTAATAGTAAACACTATGGTACACAGTGTAAAAGGTGACCAAAACGACACCGAGAGGATTACTTGCCTGTTATAGTTTGGTATTTTAATATCCAACTGTTCCATTAGAAGCCTCATTATGTCGTCACATTTTCCATGAATTTTCAGAGTGGCCAGTTCATCTTTTGGTGTCCACTAAGAAAGAAAGAGTGTATTTATTTATCTTTAAATCAACTATCAGTCAATTAAGACTCAACACCTTTTAGTCTTTTCTCTATGCACTGACATCAGGACCCAAACAAGGTGAAGGCAGTAGTACCTGTAAGTTGACGATGTATAGCTTTGGTCTTTTAGCTGCTGGCCTTTTCATGCACCACAAGCAAGCATACTTCTTCAGGACCTGCCCGAGGACCACATGCAAAGTCAGAGACATTACCAAAGGTCAGAACAGGAACGTGTAGAAACGGAACGTGAAAGTCGCTGCCCCACCTTCAAACTGGAGCCGAGGCAGAGGATGAGGTCTGCCTGCTGTGCTGCCTCAGCAGCTCCTTTCCAGTTCAGAGGCTGCTCTAGTGTGCCCCGCTCGCCGAAATGCACGATAGTGTCCCTCAGCTCCCCACCGCAGTGCGGACACTTCCGACCTGTCCCATGCCTGTGCATCGCAGTGCGCTCCGTTACATCAAACAGTCGGATCACTTCCCGTGCCGGAGAGCACGAGAGGCACACCTGTTCGGAATGAAAGGGCATGTTTAAGCAGAAACAATAAGAGTATACACAATGAAAAAGAAGGTAAAAAAAAAAACTAATATAACATACACAAATTTGCCCTTAGTCCAGAACACATCAGCTAAAATACTGCTCTCAAATGATTATTTAATCTTAAATACACTTACATATGTTGGCTGACACTATACATAATATTTACTGTTAAAAGTTTGTTGCATAGCTAAAAACAGTACTAAGTCATTGTGAAGCCAAAATTTTGTCAGTACTTTTGTCCATGTTTATAGATAACAGAAAGTCACAGTATTAGAAACCACAAAAGCAAATCTGTTCCAGATTATTTAATATCTCAACATGGTTTGAGACAAATTTCTGATGTTTATGATTTTATAGGCTTTGCATTACTTCTTATCTCCAGTGCTAAAACTAAACAAGTAAAGTTCTTCACACCAATCACGTGTAACACCAATAAAGTCTTGGCTAGTCAGCTACATTTGGGGTAAGGGGAAAACCCCGTGATGTGTAAGAAACTGGACAGGCAAGTAAATCTTGGGTTCTTAATTGATAACTAATGATTTGGTCAGTAAGTGACATCTATAAAGAAGTGAGGGTCACCTCTATGAACATATTCCCATGTAGCTCAGAGAGGGCGTGTCTGGGAAGGCCACTGCGCAGGTGGAGACCATCACAGTTCTGGGACACCACATGCTGAACCTGCCAATTAAGAGGGTAACAAGCACATTAAATACCTAAGTAGTAGAGGTGCACCAGGTCAGTGCTATAAATAGGAAACTTTACTTGCTCCTATTTGTCCAAAATTGGAATTAGGGGTGGGCACTACAGCAATATTCATTATTATAGCGTGAAATTATGCCACAATATGTTTTTCTGAGTATATGGTGGATGTCATCTAGTGAATAAAGAACAGTGACCAACGACATGTTTCAATACAATGAATGCACAGTATGTAAAACACTCAATATTTTAGTAATTCTTTTTGAAACATGGCACTGCTGGTTTTATTTTCTAGTTTTAACTTACCAAGACACACAAAAAGTAGATTGAGTGATGCATATTTTCTACTTTTAAAATTGTGATATTTTTAAGGGATGACCAATACAGTAACCATGGGCCAATATCTGGTATTTTCCATATATATATATATATATATATATATATATATATATATATATATATATATATATATATATATATATATATATATATATATATCTGCTAATGCCAAAAAAAAACATTTATAAAATGTAGAAATAAGGGCTAGCATTGAAAATAAATATAACATTTATTTCTGCAGGACTACAAATGCGGTAAAATGAATTAAATGCACAGTAACCCAGTAACATCTACACATCCTGCTCATCATTGAGTTTAAGCAGGAAAGCCAAAGTAATACTAACAAGAGTCCTTGGGCAAGACTCCTAAAGTTCTGTTCATTTACCATTCTATGTATATCTAGATAAGAGCATCCGCTAATTGTTTGAATGTTTACAATAACTGGTTTGGTAGTGTAATGTAAATCCATTATCCTTCCTAAGAATTTTCTCTGGCCTTATCTTCACTGCATTGAAAAAAAATAATTACTGGTCATTTGAATTGGCCACAACTATGTTTTCATTAACAGTTAGAATTTATAACCCATAAATTTCATATTGATGCTTTGTGGCCAGCTCTGAATAACTACATTTTGTCAATAACTTTGTGCATTTTTGTAGATGACAGTGTCATAGTCATCAGAAACAGGTCTGTTTGAGATTATTTAACATCTCAACATGGTTTGAGGCAAATGTCTTATGGTTATGATCTTATAAGCTTTGTATAAGTTGTTAGCTACATTAGTCTCGAAGCTCAAAGTGTTAAAACTAAACTTCTGAAAGCAACCATGTCTTGGCAATGTAAATCAATTATACATCTTTAGAATTTTATCCTGTCTTATCCTTATTCCTGTGCATAAAATTATTGGTCATCTTTATTGACCATGACTACGTGTTAGTTATCACATATCATTACTGAGCCATGAATTTTGCATCAATACAATGGGCAGTTGAATTCTGAGGGGCGAGTGGCTGGGCAGCCGAATGACCAGTTTTAGCTAAGAACTGAAATCACAGACAAATTCCAACAAGCGTACTTACTATTCTGGCTTTATGTAACATCTGGATGCACATGTGAGTCAAAGTTGGTTCTGCATCACTGAGATCAGAAGCCCTGTGGAACAGAGGCATCATTT
Organism: Pygocentrus nattereri; assembly: GCF_015220715.1. Classification (NCBI taxonomy): domain Eukaryota; kingdom Metazoa; phylum Chordata; class Actinopteri; order Characiformes; family Serrasalmidae; genus Pygocentrus; species Pygocentrus nattereri. Next base: position 26,982,285 of record NC_051225.1, on the reverse strand, counting down.
TTAAAGGGTTTCTAAAGGTCCTGTATCTCATGGAAAACTGAAGATGTATGCTGGAACACTCACGCAACATTCCGTCCTTTCTGAAGCTGTGTCCATACTCCGTTTGGGCCGCGGTAATCGGGGATGGACGCAGCCTGGCAATCATTAAAAGGCATTATAAACTTTCAAGAAGTGTGCGGTATACGAAAGCAAAATCACTGTGACCGATGCTGACAGTACCGTGCTGATACCGGCTCCTGTGTAGATAACAGCATGTTGGGCTTGTCTTATCGCTTCAACCAGCTGTTTCACTTTAGTTCTCACATCATCAGCATCGTCAAACAGCTGAATCCAGCACAGCACAACAACAAAGAGGCAGAATGACGATCAAAGTAGTAAAAATTCCAAAATGTTTAATGACAGAATTTAAAAATAATGGTTAAAGAGACAATACTTAGAGACAATTCCCAGCTTTTGTGATGTCACAAAAAACATAGCATTTACATAGCTCCACCCATTCAGCCTGCAATTAGTGTGTTTCAACCCAGACTGCTTTTTAAAGAGGGTAAAATACAGAGTAGCCAATGGCAACAGAGCTTAACATTCGGTGGTCTTAAAGGCACAGTAACAAAAAAAGACTTTAATTCTAAAGGATAAAAAGAGGTTGGGAAATGGTCATACAGAAATGAATTATAACTGGACCTCAAGGACGATAATAAAATGCAAGAAAAATAAAAGCTATGGGCCTTTTAAGCACAACCTTAGAAATGAAACAATGCCAAACCCACCTCTTCTTGCTTCCTTTTCAGGATGTTTCTCCGGATCTGTCGCTTGTCCAGCTCTTGAACAGTGTCCTGATGACCCTGAAGCAGAGCACACTCCTCTTCAGTTCGCTCACATTCAGATTTCTTCAGTATTCTGGCCACCTGTACAAAACCAGATTGACCAGCAGAGTGTAGTACTGCTGCACATGTGAAAAATGCCGGTTTCCCAGACAGACAGATTAAGTCTAGTCTTAGACTAAACTGCTTTCCCAGATCTAGATAAAGCCTAAGCCTAGACTAAAAAGAATTTACTGTGATAATTCACCATTAGCGTAGCAACTTAGCCCGAGACCAAGTTTCATCAATGTCTAGAAAACTGACCCAGATGAATGTGATTTACCAGAAGGGCTTCAGGGGAAACTCTTCATTCATTGTTTCGCACTTACATTAACGGCTCTCTCTTATATAGGCTGTAAACACTGCACATTCTAAATACCATAGAAAGACTCAATTTAATCATATATGTTTTAACACTATTTAAGAAAATCCAGCTGTTATGTTTGAAGGTGGAGCGTCTGCAGGCAGGTTAAGGCTATAATGCCGGTAAGACTACTGACTGACATGCCTTGTACATGCGGCCTATATATTCCTGGAAGTAAATAAAAATGTTCATGTACTGTCTGTGTACTCACCAGTTTAACTGTCTTTCTCTGAGTCTCTTTCTGAATAAGTTTAGCTTTTTCCTGCGCTTTTCTCTCTGCTCGAGAAAGCACAGCGCTCTCTGTTTGGGTCTCCATTTTTGTGAGGCTCGTCTTCCTGCTCCAAGACAGAACGGACCTTACATTTCAAAACAAAAGTTCAAAACAGCGTTTTGATTTACCACCACTTAACATTTCAAATTGGATGTGAGACTGTAATAATAATAAAAATAATAATAATAATAATACAAATAGTCGTTCTTTGTTAATGAGTTAATTTTTTTTTTACTATTTATAATGAGACTTCAGCCAACAGAAGATTTAACAAAATAATTAATGTAAGAAATAACTAAATGGTATATTGTAAGGATGCACAATAATGTTGGAATCATATTGGTATCGGTGCATATAAAGTCAATGTATATAGAGCCCAATATATCAGAAGTATGGGAGCTCAGCGTCATAAATTTTCATCCGAGTACACTCCGAATATGCTGACATCGGCAGCAAAAAAAAAGCTTTTTCTTTTGGAAACGCATTTCTGTTATATGTTTTTGCTTTTTACATTCTACGTTTTTTTCTCCATTGAAACCTTTATTTTGAAAACCATTCACTAAAGTCTGTTTTCTGCTGCTGCGATTTGGATGCAAAACGGCGGAGATTTGCGACGCTTTAAAAGCCTTCTGTTAGAGAAAAACGAACAAACCTGCTGAATTTGGACCCTATCATATGACACTGTGCTCAGAACACATTTAAACTCTTATGACCTGACCGACTGCAGCGCGGTTTAGCACTTGAAATTTGAGGCTCTGACGAGCTAACGCTAATCAGCCAGCTAACGTTAGTAAACAGCGGGGCCTGAGAATGAACACCAACACGAATGTGGTTCAGGTGACCAATGTTTCTCCAACCGCCACCTCGGAGCAGATGAGGACACTTTTCGGCTTCCTGGGGAGTATTGAAGAGCTTAAACTGTTCCCACCTGAGTGAGTAGCTACAACATGCAGTCAGCCAGCGTTGGTTTAACGTCCTAGCTTGCTGCTTGTCATCCCTGCAGCGCTGTGAACCCGAACGCAGCCGTAATAGTTCCTAACGCTGAGCTTTTACTTAGTTCGCCAGGTGGTCAGGCAGCTTCTTTATGCTTAAGTAATTCATGGTTCTTTTCATGCTAACGTTAGTGAGTCGGTTTCAGGTAACATCTCGGACACCTTGCTAAGCTCAAGTAAACTCTTCTTCCATTAGTATTAAAGCTACTAATTATTTCTCCTGCCTGGCTATACAAGTTGCAAAATAAGGTTAAATCGCGTTGCTGTAGAGGCAATAGATCTAGTTGCTTAAAGGGCCCATATGCTGCATTTTCTAGTTTTTTCTTTTCCCATGTGGTATTATGTATGTGTTTTTACATGTTCTCTCTTTATCCTTTAGAATGTCTTGCTGTTTTACTGTTCCTTCATGACTACCATATGCGAATGATCAGTGTTCTGATTGGCTGTCTTGTAGCTGTTATGCCTCATTCAAAAAGCAGTCCAGCCTTATAACCTCAGTGTGAATTGGCGAACTGTAGGCTGCTTAGCAGAAGTGTCTTCATCTTTTGTGACATCACTGAAACAGTGAGCTCAAAACAGGTTGTTTTTGCAGCCTAGTTTCCATGTATGGACTGAGGAGTGATGCGCTTTGCAAAACTATAGTTTCCGCATCAAATTCTTTCAAAACAGTGAGGGAAAAAATATGTTCTCAATTATATGAGCTCTTTAAGTCTCAAACTAAGCTTGAAGTACTAAAAACATTGTTAACCAAAAGTGGGGGGGTCTTCCACTAGGGAATCTATACTCCTAATCATAATGTGATTTCTGTGTTCATATATGGTTTACCAACTGCCGTAAACTGACCTCAGTGTAGTGGAAAGTTCATCCATGTAAGGCAACAGTAAACCTTGTTAACCATGTTGGTGCCTCAACCATGTGAAAAGACTAGACTGGCATGTTCATTTGAGCTTTTATTTAACTTTTTTTAGACAGTTGTTGAAGAAAATCAGTGCTATTAGTCACAGTAGTCCAATGTGCTTCAGCCCTCTGACCTCTGACAAATGGTCTTTTGACTGACTGGATACAAATTCCCACAGACACGCTTAAAAGTCTTGTGGAAAACCTTCGGCGAAGATCAGACGCTGTTACAGCTGCAAAGAGCGGCAACTCAATACTAATGCCTATGATTTTGGAATGGGATGTCCAACAAGCTTATATAGGTTTGATAGTCAGGTGTCCATATACTTTTGGTCATGTAGTGTATTATTGAGTAGAAGAGTTTTTTAAACATTGGTAGTGTACTGTCCCTAGTAGCTAACTTGTATTCTGCTTTTTGTTATTTTTCATCTGTCCAAAAACATCAGGTCATAACTCCACGTCATAACTGCAGTTCAGGTAGGACTTACCATGGCGTTCATTTAGAGAGCTGAGATGGAGCGTCTCAGATAAACTACACCGAATTTGTTTAGGCAGTGTAAAATGTTTAAGCGGGTTTGATTGGAGAAGGTGTGTCTAAATGTTAGGGCTGTATGTACATCTTGCAAAAGCCTTTATATTTTCTTCCAGTGATTCTCCCTTGCCTGTGACTTCACGTGTCTGTTTTGTAAAGTTCCTCGAATCTGAATCAGTTGGAGTTTCCCAGCATCTGACGAACACGGTCTTCGTGGACAGAGCCTTGATCGTCGTCCCCTTTGCTGAAGGTTTGTGCCCATCTTTACACCAGCAGGCTGCTCAGTTGTATGTGATCTTTTGACATTGACACATGATCCAACCCTTTAGACCCCTACAGTCTTGGATATTGAGAGTAACTTCAGTGGCCACAATTCAACACATTAATGCATATGCTTATTAAACACACAGATGTTGCGTGAGCTGAAGATTGGTCTGAGTGAACAGATCAGTTCCCAGCTCACGTTTGCTCACGGCGTTTTTACTTCCGTTTTTTGGTAAACTTCTCTCTCTGTGATTTGTGTGTGTGATTTTTGTAGTGGTCAAGGCAATTGCAGAGCCGGCTGGTGACTGACAGGTCCTGTCGACTGTCAACATGGAACTGTAGAAAAAAAAATAAAGGCCATCAAGTGTTGAGCCCACAAGCTGTCCTGCTGCAAAATTAACTTGCTTTGTTACATATGTGTCTCTTTTATGTCTAACTGAGGATTTAAAATGAGTTTGGATGCATTAAGTTATATAGTTTGCATATTGAATGAATTTTAAAGGAGTACTTCAGCACTTTTTTTGATCTGCATCATGCTGTCAGTTACCTTGAACATTAGTTTTGTATATAATAAGAAAAACAGAACAGAAAAACCTCTTAACTCAATACATGTTTATAACCGATGGCATTGGGCAGTTGCTGAATTTACTCAATAAACATTTATGCGAAATGTATAATGGTAGAACACGTCCATATATTCTTCAGTCAACAAGATCTGTATTGAAATATTTGTAAATTGTGTCTGTGATTCAGTCAGAGATGAGAATATATGGCTTTTCTTCAGATGCTCCGTGTGATTGATGCCTAAAAACATTTGGGAAAGTGAGGAAACTATTAACTGGAAAGTTGGATAAAACTTGGTAATGGTAGCTTTTGTATTCTGTCTGATCCTGTCCTGTATTGTCAGTGTAACAATTTAAAGTGATCATTATATTATCACATTTCAGATGTTTATCCACATAATTCAGCAACTGCGTATTGGCTTCTTTTATAGTGTATATACAGGTTTTCTGTTCTTTATGTAGGGAGTATTTAGGGATGGGCAATGTGGTATTTATTGTTATTGTCATAAATTGCATCACACTTCTCAGTATACTGTGTATATAGTCGCTACTTGAGCAGCTGCTGGTATCATTACAAAGAAAGCAAAATTAGTTCTTGTTTAATTAGATTTAGCATCGCACAGTATGTGAAAGGCTAAATATTGTTTGTATAAAATCATTATATTAATAGTTTATTTTTAAAACCTTTTAAATGTGAAACTACTGATGATTTTTGGTTTCAACTTACGAAGCTTCAGAAAAATTAAATACTGTGATTCATGTAGAGCCTGTTTACGCCTTGCATTAACATGTGTTTTCTGGATAAACTTAAGCCGGATTCTATTTACACTTTTTGTTAAGGTGGATCTTCAGTTTGACCAGATGAGGTCCGATTTAACTTTTTCTGTATAAAAAGCACATGGTTGTTTTTGTTTTACTTTTGTTTCTCGGTTTAGGACACAAGGACAAACTTGGCCTGGACACTTTTACTGGCCCGGAGTGCACGAAGGCTCTTGATCTCAGCCTAATTTTGGCCTTGTTTTTCCGCCATCTTTCGTTTCATTCTTTTGTTCTCTCAGCTGCTAATCAGCTCTCATCAGACACATTTCCGCTCACATAATTAGATTGAAAACTTCCGTTTACACTTGCTAAACAGGGTCAAGATCCGTTTCTGACCACCTCCAAATGTGGTTTGAGTGATCTGATTTATAATCCGCTCACAGTGCCTACTGGAAGTGTTTACATCTGGCTTTTCATGCGATCAAGTTAAAGCTGAACGTGATCTGATCACCAAAAACATGTTAATGTGAGGTGTAAACTGGCAGTGTATTGTGAAAATTACGAAGTATCGTGATTATATGCTTTTGCCATATTGCCTTGCCATATTGCCTTGCCCTAAGAGTATAGAGAGTTCTATAGAAAGCTGCTGTCTGTAGTAAACAGTCGTGCAGTGTAGACATTTTTCATATGGCGTTTTTCCACTGGGCACATGATGAATTCACTTATGCTTGTTTATGGGGTACCAAGCATGTCAAGCCAGAGCTGGAGGTGAAGGTGGTAAAGGTGTAAACCATTTGCAGAATCATCAGTCGGTGTCACTGGAGTCCAGTAAAAATGGACAATGACATGTTTATAAAAAATAAAAAAAAAAGACAGTAAAAGAGAAATTAGAGCTTGAAACTCCTAGACAGAGCTCCTCCTACAGTCACAATCCTGTTACACAGTGGGAAACAGACACGGCTGCTCGATGGGGGTACGAATAGTTCTGGGTTCAGATTTGTAACCATACTGTGCTGTAGTGTACTGCCCAGTGGATAACCGCCAGTAGTGGGTGGGTTGAAAAATGCCAGAGTTTTCCTTTAAGTCTAAAGGTTTTGCATGCAATTGTGGGACTCTAAGCTGGTAAATGCACATTTGCACTGCAATTTAAGGCACTTTTCCCACTTATTCTCACTGTGGGCTTTTTCTCCGTTTACATGCATTATTCTCCATCTGACACAGTTCAGTCATTACGGTCAGTGTGATGGTCTTGAATGTCCTGTTGATTCTCTTCACATAACTAAAAAGAAAAGGTTGAAAACCTTTTTTAACCGTGGTTTTCTGTTTTTTTGCTGTTTTTGTTTTTTTTTGTGTTTTCCAGTTCTTTTCCCTGGTTCTGCCAGTCCTATAAACCAGACCCAGCAGAAAAAGCCACCCAGCAGTTTTGTCCTACAGCTTGTCCTGTTTCTCAAGTGTTTCTCTCTCTCTCTCTCTCTCTCTCTCTCTCTCTCTCTCTCTCTCTCTCTCTCTCTCTCTCTCTCTCTCTCTCTCTCTCTCTCTCTCTCTCTCTCTCTCTCGCTTCTGCAATTCAGCACAGATAATCAATTTGTGTGCAGTTAAACGTTAATTGCAGATCTGCTTCATCGCACCATGGATTCCATGCATCACAAAAATGCCATTATTTAACAGTCTTTTCATTTTCCTCTTCAGCATTTGGCAAACTCTAAACTCTATAGTGGAGGTAAAGTGTCCTTTTGCTGGCAGGACCCTCTCATTCAATCCTGTTTTTTCAGCACATACAGTACTGTGCAGATGTCAGAGGACACCCCTGTCTCATTTATTTCATTTCCAGCTAAAATGCCCATTAAATACAAATTATTTGTAGTTCAGGAGGAAAATAGTAAAGCATATGTTGCAGAAATATACACAAAAGACTGAATTAAATATAATAAAATTTCAGCATTTAATGTATCCACTCTTTGCCTTCAGTACAGCTTCAGTTCATTTCAGTAGACTTTAAAGAAATCTGCGGGGATATTGTTCCACACCATGAAAGTTCAATCTTAGAAGCTTATAAGGTTGCATTTTTTTGCTTCCAAGTGATCCCAAACACATTCAGTGGTGTTGAGGTCTGGACTTTGGGGTGGACAGTCCATTGCTCTGAGAACACCAGCAGCTTTTTTTTTTTATTTAAAAAAATGGTATTCTTCGTCTATTTGCTTTTCTCAGTAAGGGCCTCTTGACGGCTACACCTGTGGATTTTTTTCAGATCTGAAGCAATCTGCAACAACCTGAAGCAAGATTAAGTACTGTTTATCTGGTGAGGACAGTTTGGGTGGTCTGTCAGGTCTTTCAGGTGGTTGTTAGTTTTCTGTGTATCTTCTAATCACTTTTTGAACTCCAGTTCCGCTTATTTATTTAATCTGCCTTGTGCAGGTAGATTATCTTGCATCTGATCCCCTCAGCAATATTTCTGGGAAAAAATAATCAGTTGTGCTTAATGGCTGTTTTCACTGGAAAATAAATAAATGAGGGGTGGGCTTTTGCACAGCACTATAAGTTGCTTTTATCTGTACTTTAAAGGGCCTATAGGAAGTTATCTGAGCACATTTATGGACACCAGCAAAAGCCCTTTGAAAACAATGAATAGTTGCTAGATTTGATTTTGTGTAGTTAGAGTAAGTCAACCCATTAGTAATGAACTGTCATGTGATGTTGACCCCCGAATCATAAACTGTGTTTTGTCTATCTTGATGTTTCTGTGTGCTTTGTAGCGAAGCAGCCGACGTGAGTCGCTTGTTCATAAAACAGCTAATGAAACAGAGCACATCCCACTGGACAGCCGGCTGTGCTTGCTTACATTTGGTTCATGACTTAAAAAAACAAGTTCAGGTGATAACATCTTGGCAGTGTGTCTAGTGACTGTATTTTTCTCTTTGTAGTATCATGCAATTTTGTTTCTGTAAAGGGACCTCATCTCATAGATACATCTGAAAATCGAGTTTTGATGTCAAATTTAGACTTGGAAAAACTATACTGTCTTGACTTTGTGGGTCTGTTTGTGTTGTGAATGTTCCAAAGGTCTCGTTTTCATTTCTTTATCTTTCTTTTTTTCACCCCTACCCTGCAGGAGTTATTCCTGATGAGTCTAAAGCTCTGTCACTGCTTGCTCCAGCCAATGCTGTTGCAGGATTACTGCCAGGGGGCGGGCTTCTCCCCACACCCAATCCAGTGCCATCTGTAAGTATTGCTCAAAACCTGACACAAATTCTGTGTAGATTCTTTGACAATAGTATAGTTGTGTGTGTGTGTGTGTGTGTGTGTGTGTGTGTGCGTGCGCGCACATCTACAATTACAAACTGTAGTCCATCTGTTTCTCTGCGGTAAGAATGACCCACCACCCAAATAGTAGTTGCTCTGTTGAGGGTCCATGGGGGTCTTGACCACTGAAGAACAGGGTAAAAGGGGGCTAATAAAGTATGCAGAGGAACAGATGGACTACAGTCTGTAATTGTAGAACTACAAAGTGGAGTTGATAAAATGGACAATGAGCATAAAAACAAGGAGGTGGTTATAATGTTATGCCTGATCTGTGTGTGTGTGTGTGTGTGTGTGGGTGTGGGTGTGGGTGTATCAGTAGTTTTAGTGTTCATGGCTCTATATAAGACCATTATCTTTACTGAAGAACCCTTGAGAGATTATTTTGTAAGAGGATAATATAGCATAGGCCAGGATGCCCAACTGCAGTCTTTGAGATCTACTATACACATACAGTTTAGTGCCAACCATAATCTAACACAGTTGATCCAGTTTAAATTCCACAAATTTTATATATAATTCATTCGTTAAGATGCAAGTTATTCAGAGTGGTCTGATGTAAAATATAACATTCCAGAGAGTTCTGCAGAAACAGAATTATTCATAGTGAAGGTGATTGAAACCAGACATCTGAAGAGTTTAATGTGTCTAAAAGCTTCCTCACTGAAAGTTATCATATGAAATAGTGACATTGCCTTTGATATCTTTGAGAGAATATTTTAGAATGAAATCCTTTCTTCTTTTTTTTTATTTAGCCATGGTAGAGATACATACAGGCGAACCAAATTGGAAAAACTTTGTTTTTCACAAATTTTTGCACTTTTTTTTAACCATTTTTTACCATATGTCTATGATGCACCAAAATAAGGCTGTTGGAATAGGGCTGCACAATGTATTGTTCCTTAATCTTATCACAATTTTAGATATGCTTTGCAATGCTGAGATCTCAGATGGCTGTAAACAGCCCTTTGAACAACCACATTTCTAATGTTATTGTCAGCGTTTCAAGGTTTTCATGCAATGTTCTTCAGTTGAAATAAAGTAGCCAAATATTTAACATCTCATCACTGAAAGAGGTGAGTGATACTGCAAAAATTAAATGTCACAATACTTGAAGACATTTTCGCAATACACGATGCATATCACAACAGACAATGTCACTTCTAAAATGGCTATGGAACAGAATGGGGAAAAAAATAAGCCAAGATAGTGGCATAGTGACCCAACATCCAATCAGCTGCTTGTTACTATGTACTGTTACCATGTACTGTATATGCAGTTACAATACAATGGTTGTAATTGTTGGCAGGTTCTATGTAATTGGTCTAAATCAGTTTTTTTTAATGATAAATGTAATTTTTCAGTGACCCATGACACATTCAGAAATGCATATTGACAGAATTTATTCTAGTAATCGCCCCTAAATACTCATTCACGATTTTAATGTATTGCAAGGTGTTTTGCAGTCACAATATGTTGCATTATAGACCTAATGCAAGTATTTTGTCCATTTTGTGTAGCCTAGTATAAGAACTAAATTCTCTATGACAGTAGATCTCTAGGAGTTGGATTGTGCTGCTAGGAGTACTAGGGGGTTGGGAGTTAATTGGGACCTGAGTACAGGATTAAGAATCACTGCTCTAGAACAAGGGTTCATGTATTGTACTCAACTTTTTGTTTCTTGTGGTCTACAGATTGGCGGTGTTCCTCTTGGCGGTCTCGGAGGGCCTGCCATAGATGCAATGGCTGCTTTGGGCATGCCTGGACCCAACATGAACCCTCAGGTTTGACACTTCCATTCTCCTCAGAGCTCTTTAAAATAACAACAGCCGCACCTTGTGTTTAGGTTATACTCACTAGGTCAAACCACCGTCTTGATTCTTTTCTCTTCAGTCTTTGTCAGCAGAACAGCTGATGAAGATTATGGCCTCAATGGATCCCAAGTATGCATTTGATTATTGTCTGAGTTAATGCAGTTTTATTTTAGAAGCATTTTGTTTTGTAGTCTTCACTCAAATCACAGAGTACAGTAACCTACTTCACTGGGATGCTCCTTTTGCAGGTTGAACCCTATGGCTGCTGGTTTAAACCTCAACCCTGGACTGAAAGCAGATGCCTCAAACAAGGAGATTGAGGAGGCCATGAAGAGGGTGAGAGAGGCCCAGTCACTCATCTCTGCTGCCATCGAGCCTGGAAGTGAGTTTTAACGTCCATATTTATGAGGAAATCAGGCTTTGTAGTAGTGCAGTGCCAAAGCATACCATTCAGCAGGTCAAGCTTTTTTTTTTTATATGGACGTGACTGTATTGCATGTGACATTGATATGAATATCCCTTTCAGATAAGAAAGATGACAAAAGGAAGCATTCAAGATCAAGGTCAAGGTCACGAAGGAGGAGATCAAGGTCCCGCTCCAAATACAGGTTTGGAAAAAAACCTTTAGAAAGACGGTGTGACTTGAGTGCTACCACTTGCGATGCTCTGAGGCTTTTAATTGTTATTTCCACAAAATGTCCCCTGTTGCAGGCGCTCCAAGAGCCGATCCCGGCGGAGGTCACGCTCCAGGAGTAAGAGGAGGTCAAAGAGCCCTAGAAGGAGGAGATCTCACTCCAAGGACAGGAGCAGACGTTCTAGGTCAAGGTAGGTAGAGCAGCAATGGAGGTCAATGTCTGCAAGATTTATTGGGCAATAAAAGAAAAATAATAATAGAAACTTGATTAAGAGCTCCTTCCTTGAAAAAAAGAACAATTCTAAGCCCAGTCAAAAGAGTCAGGACAAAAGTCCTGTTCTGTCCTTAGGAAACTAAATATTACAGGGCTTCTTCATCTGGGACATTGTAAGGAAATTACCTACTGATTTTTAAAACTTTTTGTATTTGTTGTTTTGTATAGGGACCGAAGGAAAGAAGACAAGGGGAGGAAGCGTTCCAAAACTCCGCCGAAAAGCTACAGCAGTGCCAGACGCTCCCGCAGCACCAGCCGGTAGGTTCACGGCAGTATTTCATAACATAACATCTCAGGCACTGCGTGAAGTGTAACTGTCCATGCTTTTTTCACCCATTTTACATTTCTATTAATATTTGTTTTGTTCTATAACAGTGGTCTGCAAAAGCATGCATGCATTTTGGTGCTTTCAACATGTGCTCATTGTGATATAATGATTGAATAAATATTAAGATAACAATTGAAGTAAAACTAAATGGAGGTGAATAGAATTTGCAGTGACAAATTAACAGAGCGCCTCAAAGCTAAAGCTGTTGCCTTTTTTAAAATTTATTTTAAAAAGATGGTTCTTCAAGGGATCTTTAGTAAGGACACTGGTTCTATATAGAACCATAAACACTCAAACAGCCATTTGCGTACTTTAAAGTTCTTTGTGTGGTGAAATGGTTCTTCCAATGGATGGAGAATGTTTTACATGGCTTCTTGAAACGGTTTTACCAATCAGTCTTGATTCTAACTTTTCTCTTTAATCCTTAAATAACCGTCTTTTTAAAGAGTGTAGTTATGTTATTGTGATAATAGTTAAAAGTTGATGGAACTAGGAAACCAAATAAAATCAGCTGGTCATTGGGCCATTTACACTTTTAATTTTCTCAAATAAAATCAGTATTGATGCTCATAAAAGTGAAGTGAAGGTGGAGCAGTTTGGAGATAAAGCCAGAGAGGCCAGGTTGAGATGGTTTGGACATGTGTTGAGGAGGAATAGTGGATATATTGGTCAAAGAATGTTGGAGATGGAGCTGCCGGGCAGAAGGAGAAGAGGTAGACCTCAGAGAAGGTTTATGGATGTAGTTAAGGTGGACATGGAGATGGTTGGTGTAAAAGTAGAGGAGGCAGTGGATAGGGCAAGTTGGAGGCAGATGATCCGCTGTGGCAACCCCTAAAGGGAGCAGCCGAAAGAAGAAGACTTAATGCCAAAAAAGCACTGGCTCACTGGACGATATTTTGCTTATTGTAAAATATTCCATTTGGGGAAAAAAGCACTGCTCTACAACCATACATCCACTCTTCAGATACATGGGATAATCTGTGTCTAGTTTCTGTTCTCAGTTTAAGATCAGTGTTCTGCCACCCCCCTTTTCTCAGCAGACGACACAGGAGGAGCCGCAGCATGTCTCGCTCACCTAAGAAGTCCAGATCTCCTAAGAGGAGGCTCTCTAGAACTCCTTCTCCAAGGAGGTACAGCTCAGCACTACTGGTCCTGCAGACTGTCGTTTCTTCACAAGGCATTTTGACTCTTTGCCATCCTAACATGCATCATCTCTTCCAGGCATAAGAAGGAAAAGAAGAAGGATAAGGAGCGTGATAGAGATCGTGAGCGGGACAGGAGAGACGATCGTGACCGAAACCGAGACAAGAGAGAACGTTCCACCAGCAAGAAGAGCAAAGACAAGGAGAAGGATCGAGACAGGAAGTCAGATGGCGAGAAGAGTGATGTTAAGGTATGGAGACTTCACACAGCGTTCTCCATCCTCTCCATTATCACAGCCTCCTTAACTCAATCACGAAAGAAATTAGATATTGAAAAAATAGATGATTTTATAACAAAATTCTTGAGTTTTTCTATGAGAATTATGATAAGCTAGCTAATGTAGTAATATAAATAACTAACACTGGCAGTGTGGGTCATACTGAAGAGCTCGGTGACTTTAAATATGGCACGCTCATAGGATGCAGTCTTTGCCTCAAGTGAGTTAGTTCAATTTCAGCCCAACTAGATCTGCCTCAGTTAACTGTAAGTGCTACTATTATTAAATGAAACCATCTAGGTGCAACAACAGCTCAGCTACGTAGCAGTAGGCTGCATAAATTCAGAGAGTGGGGCTACAGTGCTGAAGACGTAGAAATCGCCTATCCTCTTGCTTCACTTACCACTGACTTCCAAACTACCTAAGCAACACAAGAACTGTTTTTGAAGCTACTTGGGAAAGAAAGTCTGGTTACAATAACTTGCATTAAAAGTAAAGTATGTTTTTCCTTCTCCTGTAAAGTTATTTTTGGCGATATGAGGTTTTCTTCTAAGAGCAGTGATGTGCTTCCAACTTTGTAGCAACAGAGGAAGGGCCTGTTCTGTTCCAGCATGACTGAGCCCCTGTGTACAAAGCAAGCTCCACAAAGACACGGTTTGACAAGTCTGTTGTGGAGGAACTCCAGTGACCTGCACCGAGCCCTGACCTCAACCCCACTGGAATTAAATTGGAGAGTCTATTCTGAGCCAGGCTTTCTCATCCAGCATCAGTACCTGACCTCATAAATGCTTTTTTCTGACTGAATGGGCACAAAATCCAACAAACACACTCGAGGAAGATTGGAGACTGTTATAGGCAGCTCCATATTAATGCTTATGATTTTGGAATGTGATGTCCCAACAAGTGATGGTCAGGTCTTTGCATACTTTTACCTATATAATGTATATTTAAAGCTCCATAGGTGAAATCGAAGCTATCTATTGGCCACAGATATTTAATGTTGGGCAGTGTTATTTTAAGATTATTGCATCTGATCATAACCTCAGTGATCTCAGACAAAATCTTACTCTTTGTTTTAAATCTGGCCTGAATGTGAACTTTTTCTTCATATGTGAGAGATTGTTAGTTTGTTTTTTGTTTGAGCGGCTGAATCGGCTTCAGTGCATGGAAACAGGCACTCACACAAGCACCTTATTTGCATATCATTTGCAATTGACACACCCAAATTTACTCTTATGTGTGATTTACACAAAGCATGTCCTAATTTATGCAGATGTTCCAGTATTCAGTGGTTGTTCTGACAGCTGGAATTTGGAGTAGAGCATGAGGTGCACTGCTCCAACCCCCCACTGGCCAGAGCTTAAATATCTTTGATTGTTGACATCAATACAATCAGATTTGGGCAGTAGGTTCAGATCCGTGCCATTTTTACCTGCAGTCTGAAGGTGGCTTTGGTTAGTGCTGGTAGCAAGTACAAGATGCCCACTGCCACGTAGTGTCCTGCAGTAGCAGTTGTTGAAGTCCTTGCTGGTAACACTTGGGTATTAAAACTGGGGTCTTCCCTGCAGGTGACTAGGGATTATGACGAAGAGGAGCAGGGCTATGACAGCGAGCGAGAGGAAGACCGGGAGAGGAGTTCAGACGTGGCTTCGCCCCCACAGGCGGCTGGACTGCAGGCCGACAGTGCCGACGACGCAGGGAGAGGAGAGTCGGACGGCCCGAGCGACGAGCAGCAAGACGAGGATATGGACATGAGCGACTGACCCCAGCATAGGAACAGTGGCCATTATTAACCAAGCAGAAATCAGTTCCACATTTTCTCTTTCAATGTTTCTGGTCAGAGTTTGGGTTTGAGTGAATGCTCTTAGAGTGGTAGACAAGGTCAAAGGCATCTTTCACCAGAATGTCCAGAGCGTTCCTCTCCTTACTCCCCTCTACATCTCTCTCCAAACTACTGTACTCACCGGTGAAACTTAGTCTTAATTATGTACATTTCAACATTTTAGAGTCTTTTCTCCTGTCTGATTTGGAATGGTGTTCTTCATTAGTTAGATATGACTTTTTTTCCACACTAAAGGCGTCACTGAATCATTTGTGAGATTTCTGGTTATTTGCAAGAAGAAACTCTAATGCTTCATATAAAAATGCGCAAAGAAGTCAGGTTGTGTTTAAAGTCAACTTTTTATAAATAAAAACCAGGCCTCCTGATTAAAACGACTTTTTTTGTCGTTTTAAGTCTGAGAATGTGTGCGGAGGTGGTATGGAGTATCATAGCATCAGCATAGCCTTTGTGTGATTTCATTTCAAAATCAAAATTGGTAATAATGCTACTGGGCAACAGTGATGTTGAACAAGTTTTCTTTAGTTTGTTGCTGTTCACTCAAGTTTGTACATCCATTGTTCTCATCCTCATAGATTGTAGATTATTTGGAGAATGGTTATGTGTTTGCAATATGATATAAATTGAAAATAAAATGTTAACTCTTAATATGCATCATACGATAATCATGAGCTTTGTGAAGTACCTTTTGGTAGAAATGTGACATTTTAAGTAACTAGCTACTAAAACAACTCCGTTTCAAAATTTTACTTCACGATTGAGCGTTAGAGTCACCTGAATCTACTCCTGGAGTTCTGCTCTTCTAAAGAGTTCAGGTTTTGGCCCAAATCTGATGGAACTGTTTCCAGAGATTAAGACTACATTACGCTGCATTGCTGTCAAAGAGTATTAGCCCCTTTCCAAGGTTCTTTCATTTTTGCACATCACTGCAGTTGGAACAAAACCTGGTATCTCCAGAATGGAAACTTTACTGGAGAAAAAAAACAAAAAACATACTTTTAATGAAAGTCAATGGAACCAGACTAGTAGTAATCTAGTACTTTTAACATTAGACAAAGAAACCCAAGTCAACACAAAATGTGTAAAAAAAAAAAAAAAAGTTTTTAAATGATTTCATTTACTGAAGCACAAATGCTGTTCAGCCCTACCTGGCCCTGTGAAAAAGTAATTGTACCCTGAGCTACTAAATCAAGTTAAACAAATTCAGTCGACCCCTGGATTTGATTTCACTGGCCACACCCAGGCATGATTACTGCCAGGCCTGTTGAAACTACATATCACTTACATAGAACCTGCCTGGCAGTGAAGCAGGTTAAGTGGTCTCAAACAGCAGCGCATGATACCACGTTCAAAAGGGAATCAAATATACATGCAAAGGTGGAAGTTTTTGGAAGACATGTGTGCCATTACATCTGGTGTAAAGCCAACACTGCATTCCACCATAAGAACATCATACCGACAGTCAAACGTGGCCGTAGTGTGATGGTCTAGGCCTGCTTTGCTTCTGCAGGACCTGGACGACTTGTCATAACTGATGGAACAAAGAATTCTGCTCTCCATCAGAAAATATAAAAACAGAAATGGTCTGCCCATCAGACTGTGACCTAAAGCTCAAGCGCAGTTGAAGATTTTGCAGTGGCCAAGTCAAAATCCTGACTTGTATCCCATTTAGATGCTGTGGCAAGATGTTAAACGAGCAGTTCATCCTCAAAAACCCTCCTATGTAGCTGAATTAAATCAATTCTGCAAAACAGACTGGGACAAAATTCCTGCACAATGATGTAAAAGACTAATCGCAAGTTATTACTAATGTTTGCAGTTGCAGTTACTTTCTCACAGGAATGACGGGTTTTGAATAAATCTTAAAACGCTGATGAATGGAATGATCTTTTAAAAGCTGCATTTTGCATTTACTCATGTCCATCTTATACGATATATTATCTTGTATGAAAATTACTTGGATGAATGGAAACATTTCATTGTAACGAATTAGCCAAAACAGAAGAAATTGCTTTTTAATGCCTCTAAAAGTTACCTTATAGAAAGTTATTACTCGAAGTTGGTAGTTTTTAGAGTTTTATTATAAGTTTTTGACCTACATGTTTTTAAATCCATTTAAGGCATAAAATTAGTTCATTCTAAGGGAAAAAATAGAACCCAAAGAAAACCTAAAACCCAAATAGTTTGATGATCTCAATGATTGAATTACACAGGAACTGTAAAAGCTGGAATTCTTTGACGGCCAGTCATTTAAAAGAAAACTGACACTTCAAGACACTTTGCAGCTGGAAACCCAATCAAAAGCACGGCATGTTGGTACGCTGACATTTTATTAAGTACAATTCCTCATGAAAAAATTGTGGCATACAAGGTTCTTGCTGTACAACTGGTTTATCTGTGTGTTCAGGTGAAAACCAGGCCCAGAGTTCAAGGCGCAAAACTAAAAACTAGAGAAAACACAAAATGAAAAGACCTGAAGCTGGTTGGTTACAAAAAGGAAAAACGAAGCGTACACCTGTTCGCTGCACTAACCAGTAGTGCAGCTTGGAAGCATATTAAAACCTTCGACCGCTTGGAGGCCAAAATCCAGTGTAGATTTAAAAACATAAAACCACACAGAGAGGAAAGAGCGAGGGTTACATAAATAAAATATTTCTATTCTGAGCCATTCAAACGTGATGTTTGCTGGTGCAAATTTGACCAGTTGCTTTTACTTCGTCTTCTGCTGCCCACAACAAAAGAATCCATACAAAACGTTAATTCCAAGTTAGGAATTCCTGTCGGGATCATTTGAGCTATTCACACTTTACTATCTTAACATATGTCCGTCAGTATACATGTCATTTATTCTAAACTGGAAAGTGATTATATATATATATATATATATATATATATATATATATATATATATATATATATATATATATACATACACACACACACACACACACACACACACACACACACACACACACACACACACACACACACACACACACACACACACACATCCATCTATCAAGGTGGTAATAAACAAAATAAATCATTGAGAAATAGTATGTGCATCCACAGACTGGTGTCCAGCCAATGCAAGTTCTAAACAAAACTCGAGTCCATCTCAAACTGTACATGACATTTACAAAGGAGCGCCCACGTCAGGGCCAAATACACAACAAGAGGGGTACCAAGAGAGTCTTCAAAAGTTGCTGACCAAATGACGGATTGTAAAATAGGCCTGTGCTCTTCAGGGAACTCGGGTGGTTCCACGCAGTGGAGATCAAAACCGTAAAACAGAAATAACTGATGTGAGAAGACCCAAAACGCAGGAACGGTGCATTTGCATGATGGGAGAAAATATTTGTTGCCAGAACAGCCCAGTCTAGAAGGACAACTGACCTGTCCATGCTCCGCCCACAAACGGGTTCTCTCATAGCAACAGCTGCAAGGCAGGACAAGCTTTATAAAGTGGCTATATTTGTGTTGTAGACGTTCCGATTCCCGCCAACACCACTGTGAAGCAATTTTAGCACAGTGGCAATTGTTATTGTTTCCAAGTAGCTACAGTTTTATGGTTAAAACTATTTATAAAATATGGTTGCCAAAGTTTTAGCAAAATCCTATTTAACCATAAAACTGTAGCTACTAGGGAATCGGGTGTCGCCATGTCTCCAACACAAATCCAGCCATTTTAAATAGTTTGCACTTGTAATGCTGTAATTTCTGTACTCTCTTTCCTTCACGTACCTCTCCACCATAAACGGATTTTAAAAACACCTGGCTCTAGTATTCAGATGGAGATAAAAGGAATTCATTACCTAGATCAGGTGTGTTAGATTAGGGATGGAGCTAAACTCTACAGGGAGGCAGATCTCCAGGTCCAGGACTGGACACCTCTTTACCGTGGCCTCGTGTGCACCTGCAATTGTGGACTGCAGGACTGCAAGTGCTCCATTTGGTTCTGGGCTCAACAGAGTATAACTGGGTGGGTAGGATGGTCCTCCCCTAGCCCCATCACTCAAAGCAATATCATGTAACAGACTGCCCAGTCAGCTGTCCAGTGATGGTGCATTCCCAGCAATCGTACCATTGTGGTGGTACCTTTTACATGTATGCAAAATAAATATAATCTGATCAACTGCGCTAAATTTCCACACGTTGAAATTGTGGTTGAATTGGATTGTTCACAGTGTCCTGTCAAGCTTGTCCAACCTAGCAATGCTGTCTGAAAGGAATGCATTTATGGGCCAAGCACAGAAGGTCAATATACCAAAAGAACTTAAATTAGCAGTATTTACAATCTCACACAAAGAAAGGCTTTTCTCCAGAAAGAACATGCCAATTGTATTTTGTGACACGTTTCATACAACGCAAATCATATACAAGTAACTTATAATATTTCGCCCCAGATGTTCACCCGCACCTCTATTCATTTTCCTTTATGTGAAGAGTACAAGTTTGTTTTTTATAAAGTTATACGAAAACAAGGCTAACATAAATACAGAACTCGTAATGCCACGTTTCCCGGAGGATTTTCATCTTCACGGCGTTGTGTTTCAGACGCAGCATCAATGTCTGTAAGTACAAAGAGCTACACTGGAGCCTCCACTGTTGTTAGAACGCCACACAGTGCTTCGTGATGTAGTGCATTAGGATGGTGCTCTGGCCAGCTCCTTCCGGCTCCAAGCTACTCTATTAGCTTCGACAATGCCTTTAGTCAACATGTAGAGGTTCCATAGACAGCTTTGTTCAGAGTGTTACTATGTCAGTTCAGCACGATCCCTTTATACCAATACCACACGTACAGTACTGTCGCAATGTTGTTTTGTCTGCACTTACAAAACCCAGCGTGACTCTTCTACTCCTGGGGAAGCTTCTTGTATCAAAGCTCAGCCAAGTGAGACAGCTGTCATTCCCCTTAGAGGGAGAGTTGGATCTGGCATGATGGTGGGAAAGAAAAAAAGGAGAGAGAAAGGGAGAGGGAGAGAAGCGAAGAGAGAGAATGAGATAGATCAGAGGTCTGGGAAGCGACTGGGATCCTCTTTGTAGTCATTGGGGATGGTGAAAATGGACTCCTCAAATTCATCATAGCGAAACTCCTGAAACGTCACAGTCGCCGTGATGGTGGGAAACACAGGGATGTCTGAAAAAGATTAGAGGCGGAAAAAAATTTTTCTCTCTTTTTTTTTTTTACTTCTGCACAGCTGAAATGGAAAAATGAAAGAGCGAGAGTTAGAAGAGAAAAAAGGGGGGAAAAGTTCACTCAATGGTTTTCCATGATTGTACTCTCTTGCTCTAGCACTTACAGCAGGATTCCTTTTATTTTTCATAAAGTCAAGTCTGCTTTATTGTCAATACTACAATATGAACAGGACACACGATGTACTGAAATTGTATTACTCTCAGACCCCATAGTGTAGCAATAACATTAAATAGAAGGTAAACAGGAAAAGTGTGAATTTAAATAGACACAAAAAAAACCACTAAAACACTAATCGTAAAAATAAACATTAACTGTAGAAAAATAGAACAATAAAATAATATAAATATAAGAAGGTCCTGAAATTAACACTAAAGTGACGTAAGGCATATACAGATTAAGGTCTGTGGGTATTAACAAAAATTGGAAATTGTAGTGCTAAGGCTTTAAGTTCACAAACACATGAACAAAGTCAATAATTTTAATTAATCAGTCCTACTCATAACCCCAACTAAATGCTGTCTCCGCTTACCTAGTTTCACAGGAAAGCCTGGCGGGAGCTTCATCTGAACAAATTCTCGCAGTTTGTTAAAGTGCTTGAAGGGTGCAATCACTTCCAAAACATTTAATAACCTATGAACAGACAGAGCAACCCAAATCAATCAAGTCACCCAGAAAGAAACTGTACTGACAAACCAGACACTCAAACAAACAGCACTTGAGTGCGAACCCTTGACTTAAAAGCTGTCACGTGAGCGGATACATTGGGAGAAAAATCAAGTTTTCTTTTCTGAAAAGCTTCTCTTTAACAAGCATTGACATAAAAAAAATAAGGCTACTTACGACTCAATGCCCAGAGGGAAGTCTTGACTCATGGCTACAGTTGCTTTGAAGTTTTTCTTGCTCTCTTTGCAAACCAGCTCTCTGCCAAGATGAGGTGCCCTGAAAGAAAGAGCCGTCAGTGGCCACCAAACCAAACTACCAAACTAAGTTCCTGACCAGAAAGCATGTTCTTTTTCTCTGGTTTACGCAGTGGTGTTACCGCATAACCTGCTGCACTGAAATGGGTTACTGAGGAAAAGTGGTACAGATTAAGAGGATCCTCAGTCTGTCAGCCATCAGTGGCAATTAGGAAAACTGGATAATGTCAAGCTTACATTTGGTTATTAAAGACATAAATGGCTATTCCTATAAATGAGATGTAAGAGATGAGGCATGAACGAAAAAGTAGTTTCTGAAAAGGCCATATTTCAACACTTCAGCACTCTCTGACTCCATTACTGCTACCAGTTCAATCAATATAACGCTGATTATTTCAGAGATGATTCAAAGCTAAAAAGCTGCATCACACGTACTTCCCCGTCTCCGCTGTGATGTATTCCTCCCAGGAAATAGTGTTCGGAGTGGGAGCGGTCAGGGACTGGCGTCTCACCGGCTACAGCAGTCAGAGGGAGAGAGGGGAGAATGAAAGGAAGAGAAACAGAGGAAAGAACAAGAGAGATGAGATGAGATGGAATGAGAGAAAGAAAAAGCAAAAAGATATGGACGTGGGGGAAAGAGTGAAGACCAAAAACAGAGGAAAAAAAAAGAAACGAACAGAAGAAAAGAAGAGAGGTTGAGAGACAAAAACAGGAAAGAGAAAGAGCAAAAAAGAAAGGGAGGGAAGGGAGTTGAAGAAAAAGAAAAGTGTGAGAGACAGACACAGACAGAGAGAGAGACACAGAGACAGACAGACAGAGAGAGACAGAGAGAGAGACAGAGAGAACCATCATTAATAACAAGAAGCTATGTTAACCTGCTATGACTGTAATAGCAGCTGCCATGCTGGGTTTATAACAGGCAGTTATAAATATTTATATAATCATACAGAAAGTGAATTATTGCCAGTTGTGCACATACATTTCTGAGGCAGATTCTAAAAAGAAAAAGAAAAAAAAAGTATAAGCTTAACGGCTTTCAGTGGTTCTGTTTTTGTTCTTTATAGAACGTGAGGAGCTGAATGTTCTCTGTGGCCTGAATCTGGTTTAATATTGGCAGCGATGGGGATTGGCACGGCTCAGCGCTGCTCTTGTCACCTTTTGAGCTTGTTCTGTATTTTTGGAAAGTTCAGCTGCAGCGATGTGAATGCAATTGAATGAGTCTGCTGCTCCTGGCTCCCCTCTGGTGAGACTGTGGACCCTGCAGACCTCATCACATGCTGCTGATGAAAATGGAAGCAGAGTGTGGATTCTTCATGAAGACTAAACACTCATCACTGGCTGCATGATCATCATCATCCCTCCAGCTCTCTCTGTAGTTACAGTTTTACTCTAAAGGCTAAGCTGTAGTTTTAGGTTGGCTTGCAGCTGCCTGGTTTATGTAAAGCTCTAAGGGTTGTTCAGTGTAAATATCAGTGTCCATGTGGCTCAGCAACAGCCTGAAGTTCAAGGAAGAAAATTTCAGTCAGTCAAGTCCAGTTTTCACAATGCCTCAGTGCTTATTAAAACACTATTTCCAGAAGTATTCACTCATCTGCCTTCACCCACATATGAACTTGAGTGACATCCCATTCTTAATCCATAGGGTTTAATATGATGTCGGCCCACCCTTTGCAACTATAACAGGTTCAACTCTTTTGGGAAGGCTTTCTATTTGGTTTAGGAGTGTGATTATGGGAATTCTTGACCATTCTTCCAGAAGTGCATTTGTAACACTGATGTTGGAAGAGAAGGCCTGGCTCGCAGTCTCCGCTTTAATTCATCCCAAAGATGTTCTGTCGGGTTGAGGTCAGGACTCTGTGCAGGCCAGTCAAGTTCTTCTATACCAAACTCGCTCAGCCATGTCTTTATGGACCTTGCTTTGTGCACTGGTGTGCAGTCATGTTGGAACAGGAAGGGGCCGTCCCCAAGCTGTTCCCACAAAGTTGGGAGCATGAAATTGTCCAAAATCTCTTGGTCTGCTGAAGCATTGAGTACTTTTCACTGGAACTAAGGGGCCGAGCCCAACTCCTGAAAAACAACCCTACACCATAATCCCCACTCCGCCAAACTTTACACTTGGCACAATGCAGTCAGACAAGCACCGTTCTCAACTGCCAAACCCAAAGTCATTCATCTGTTTGGAGAAGCGTGATTGGTCACTAGAGAACATGTCTCCACTGCTCTAGAGTCCAGTGGTGGCGCTTTACACCACTGCATTTGACACTGCATCGCGCCTGGTGATGTAAGGCTTGGATACAGCTGCTCAGCCATGAAAACCCATTCAATGAAGCTCTCTACGCTGTTCTTGAGCTAATCTGAAGGCCACACGAAGTTTGGAGGTGTGTGGCGACTGTCTCTGCAGAAAGTTGGTGCACCTCTGTGCACTATGCACCTCAGCATCCGCTGACCCCGCGCTGTCATTTTACATGGCATACCACTTTGTGCCCGAGATGCTGCTGTCCCCAGTTGCTTCAATGATTTGGATGGGCGACTGATTACTTTTGGCAATGTAGTGCATGTACAAGCCAAATCAGATGTTGAACCAGCAGTGACTGAGACCCTTTTTGTTACTTGGTTTCATGAACAGAGAGATCAACAGGATGTCACAAAAATTATAAAGCAATAAGACGTATGATAACAGCACTGTTTAACGCAAATGCTTTAGCTTTCTAAGTACTAGTTGCTCCCCAAATTACCACCATGAGTCTTATTTTGCACCAATCCAGTGGCACCCTTCTTCTAATGCTGGGGCTGAATCTCAAATGTCACCCTACTCCCTACATAGTGCAATATGTAGAAGATTAAATACTGGATCCTGTGCGCCAACCGTGCAAAATACAGCTAGGAAATAGTCATTTGGGACTCAGACACATCCACACTCAGTAAATGATGCCCTATTTGGCTGTTGAGGTGAGAATTTGTAAACCTTCATAGCGAGCACACTATTTAGGGAGTATGGAGCCATTTGGGGTGTTTGAAGCGTGGAATCCATTTAAAGTGACACTTTTAGACTTTGATTCTCTGTAAAAACAGCAGTATGATAGTCAGTACTTCAGGATTTTAGGACCGGAACTATCCATTTTATAATGCTTATTAAGCACCAAACCAGCAGTGTTGTCTGATCACCTTCCCACACTGGGTATAACACTATGCTATATATGGCCAAGAGTATGTGGACACCTGACCATCATATCTATATTAGCAGGCTGGAACACTTCCAAATCATGGGTGTTGATACAGAATTAGCCCAATATGAGGCTCTATAAAGGAAGACTTTTCATACGATTTTGGAGTGTGTCTTTGGGAATCTGTGCCCTTTCAGGCTAAAGAGCATTTGTGAGGTCAAGCGCTGATGCTGGATGAGAAGGCCTGGTTCAGAACAGAAGATCCCATTCATTCAGGTGTTCAGTGGGGTTGAGGCCAGGGCTCAGTGCAGGCCACTGGAGTTCCTCCACAGCAAACTTGTCATATGTCTTTATTGACCTTGCTTTGCGCACAGAGAAACACAGTCATGCTGGAACAGGAAAGGGCCTTCCTCCACCTGTTGCTACACAGTTGGAAGCATATAATTGTCTAAAATGTATGCTGTAGTATTAACATTACCCTTCCCTGGACTTGAGAGGTCCAGCACAAACCCTGACCAGTATCCCTTTGAACAGCAAGCCACTAGTTCAAGCCACTAGTTCTTTTTTCTGTGCCTTATATATATATATATATATATATATACACACACATATATACACACACACACACACACACACACACACACCCCAATTATGGCTCTATGGGGTCTCTATGCACATGCCTGATGTAAACCTCCAACAACCTCCAGATATTTGCACTGGCAATCGTTTTTAGTCAGGTTCAAATTAATCCACATGACTAAAAGTAAGCTAAATTTTAAAGCATATTTTCATAAAAAAAATGAAAACAATAAATACCGTTCAAACACATTCAGATAAATCCAAAAGAAATGAAAATATACACTACTTCTCCTGTCAGAGTTGTGATTTTTGCCTTATCTGGCCAACAGCACTATCTTGCTTCAAGAAATAGCCACTGGTCTGGCACTTGACCAGTCTGACCCTGCTCAAAGCTGACCAAGCGCTTCAGTTACACAACACTAAAAAGCCCAAAGCAGGACCAAAAGAGGAAAAGTCTCCTCAGATACAAGAGAACAGATAAAATTGTGAATTTCCCCGCTGTGGGACTAATAAAGGATTATCTTATCTTAAAAAACCACAAAAACCTTTTACCGGAATGCAAGGATCAAGTAAAGGAGTAAAACATGACCAATGATGTCAGTATTGCACAAGCTCCAATGCAAACCACTGTAATAATTGCAGGTAAATCCAGGCTTTTCTCTGCAGAAAGTCTGTTTTAGGTCTGTTTGGCAGCACACTGTAAACTTTTTAACACGCCTAATAAAACTTACAGGAGGTCAGTCTATGTGCATGTACAGGAAGGTACTAAAGTCTACAGGAGAGCTGGTGTTTCAGCCTGTTCTCTATGTGTTGAGTGTTCTTTGAAGGCAACTGTTCATTTTCTCTCCTCTTTGCCACTGACGCATCATTAGCACTGGATCAGTACAGTGATTGGCAGGGACCTCTGTGTGAAAGAGGCATTAGACAGGGAGGTGGAAATCACACACAGTTTCCATGGTGCTGCTTTAAGCTATGAAACCACAGGACCAAGGCATTTTGCACTGAAACTAGGGCTACAGCTAGTGATTCTCTCAAACCTGACAATCAAATATTATGTGATTAATGGTCTAATTAGGACTCATTGATATTTTAAATGAACAATATGCTAAAACAGCATAACTGTTAGTTCTAACCACACAATCTGGGGCACACTTCCCAAAAGCTTAGCTGTCCAACTACATTGCTAAGCTTCATTGAAAGAACCGTTGTTAGAAGACTGCTCCCCAAAACCACTGCTCGAATAAACATGTGCAACCAATGACTGTAGATATTGTTTATAATTATAAGCAGCATTTTTAGGACATGGCACACCTTTATGCATAAGAAACATTTTTGGTTATTAAATCAAGAATAAAATTGAGGTAGCCCAAGTTTAACACGCTGTGCCAGAGATCGGCTTTCATATCTTCATAATATTACTTTTTGCGTTTTCAATTAAACCCTGAAGTTAGCATCCGTTCATGAAACAAGAAGTTACACAATATCCTTTAAAGGTATGTATGACTGATAGATAGATAAATAAATAAATAGAATGAAATTGCAGAAATGCCAGCAGAGATGAGTGTAAATGCTGAAACAGCTTCAGTGCGTGACTTTCAGCAGCTTGTGAGCCAACGGCTGTGCTCGTGTGTGGAGTCGAGTTGTTTGCGTTAACGATCCACTTTCTTTTTCAGTGCCAATACTGATACTAAAACCTTGCATTATCAGCCATTACTGATCTGATTTTTCTCTAAAACCAACTAAGCTTTAAAGTCAACATTATATGTTGAAGTATTTATTTGTTTATATTGTTTACATATCACATTCAAACTATTGAAACACATTGCTACTTAACTTTTACTGCTATCACATGACATCATCATGACCAGCACTATATGCAATTCTGTCCTATTTGAAACTAGATTTGTGATATTCAAGTATTCTTTTCTCCTCCAACATTAAATCCAGCATTTTCTCCTGATATGAGCCTGATGCAGATACATAGATTTTCAAATCGATAAAAACAACAAATAATAAAGTTTGTCTATTAATCATTCCATTCCTAGTTTCAAACCGCTACGTCTCTCACCTCAAAGTTCTGTTCAATGAGGTTCCCTCCTTTGCTGAGGCTCTCCATGATGGCCTTGTTCCTCAAAATATCTTCCTCGCTCAAGTGCTCCCGCCGTTTCCTGGACTCCAGAACGAGGCCATTGACCAAGTAGAAGTCAGCTAGAAAATTCCCAACTCGTTCCTGCAGGGGGTTAATTTCCTTTCATAAATGACCAAAAAGCAATATGCTCCAAAATCAACTAGTTTAATAAGATGACCCATTTCTCCCTACTTCATAAAAAAGTTTTGTCACCGTTTTGTCCTCGCGGAAGAGCCAGCCAGTCTGTGCCCGGGAGAAGGTGATGGATTTAGTTGAGAGAGTGGCAGAGTAAATGTCACTGCTCATCAAAATGTCCACTTCTTCCTCCGTCTCCATCTCAGACTCCTAAAGCGCAAAAAAAAAAAAAAAAAAAAACCACAATTGAAATAAGAACTGCAACACTACACCACAAACCTGGATTGAGGATCATAACACTGCTGCTGATTGGTCAGTGTAAAGCAACAGCACTCGCTGACCTCGTGGTGTATTCGCTGGTACACTTTTTGCTCATTGTCCAGCACCACAAAGGACTCAGAGGGGACAGCATCACCATTAAAGATGAAGCTCAGATCTCCTCTCTGGCATTTCATGTCTGTGAAATCGATGAGAGTAGTGTCCAACCTGAGAGAGAGAGAGAGAGAGAGAGAGAGAGAGAGAGAGAGAGAGAGAGAGAGAGAGATCAAACTACACATATGATATACTGGGTGATTTTTTTTTTTTATTTATCTCTAGACCATATGAAAGTGTTCTGCAAAAAAAAGGTGAGAAAAGACAATCAAAAGGTATCCCTGAAATCTAGGTGTCTGCCTTCTGAATAAAAAAAAACATTCTTCTAAGCAGGAGCACAAATTGCTGCACCACAAAAGAAACCAAAAAGAAAGAGACCAGGTTTCGTCTGACACACAAAACCAACACCAGTTTCTCCAACATGAAATCATTACCACAGTAACATTCCAGCTTGGCATAATCCGTTTTTGCATCTCTAGAATGTATTCAACTGAGATTTGACATCCTGGAGCTGTCAAGACAAAAAGAATCCATCAAAGTGCCAAACTGTCCTCATTAAATAGCAAATAAAGGCTCTAAATGATTCACAGATCTGTTAGGGTGGTCAGTGCAAATTAGGGCTGCCCCAAACTGCATTTTACAGGCTTCAAATGCTTTAAAAAACAACCTTGAAAGAAATAATATTTGAAGTGTTTTTTGTGGTCATGTTTGGCAGAACAGACAGTCTTCCATTTCAATGAGACGCATTTCTTACATCTGTCAAAATACAGCCCTTCTGTTCTGTCATTACTTCAACGAGTCAAGGGTATTCTTTCCCCTTAGTGCATGTAAGTTTAAAGTCCTATACTGACATACAGCCATTGAGTGGGTTTGGGTCAGATTTGGAGTTGGCAGTGAAAGTAGAGCCTGGTCAGGTATGGGTTGTGTTCAGGCTTCATTTTCACACCTGTGCAGACCACTAATGTAGAGAAAATTCTTCAGCGAGTGTAACAAAATTACACACTGATAAGAGACTGTGTGTACTTACACCTGTTTGCTAGATATGGCCCATATAATTCTGGCAGAAAGTGCCCTTTTTTGGATTTTCTCTCATCAGGGGTCCCATTCGTGCTGTGGCTAAACTCTTCTGTTTTTATTCTCTCTCAAACCTCAGCATTGCTCTAAGGACACTTCTTTTTTTAAGTTATACACTTATACTAATACAATATACAATTCTGATATTAACATAGTATTTAAGAACTCACTCCACATATAAAAAAAAAAACTAATCTACAAAAACAAGCTGTTTGGAACTCTTCTGTTTTTGTAATGTCAAGAAAACCAAGACAATCACATACATCCTCCTATTCAGCCTACAGTAGTTTGGCTCCATCCATCACCTGTGCCAGTTATAAGGTATGATACAGCCTGCACTGTTTTTTGAAGGAATCTTCACAGGACGACAACGACGACGACGACGACGACAACGACAACAACAACAACAACAGCCAGTTTAATTCTAATAGATAAATAAGAGGTTGAAGCTAATTTTTTGGTACAGAAACCACACAAATGCCACACAAGGACCTCCATTTAACCAGCTCTTTTTTTCGTTTGCTTGTTTGTTTGTTTTTTTTCCTTCTTGGACCCACAAACAGAGGAAGCCCCAGTCCACCTGATTATGGCGTCATCATTTGCAGAGGGGCGTCATGGGGAAAAGATGAGCATGCTGAGTAATTTTCCACTTCCGCCCACTTCAGCGCAAACAGTGATTTCACACTCTAGTTAACAGCACTTGTCATTAGTCAGGCTGGCGCTGGGCTGTTTATCAGGCCAAATACAGGCTACTCTACAGATCCTAACAGCCTCTGCCAGTGATTCCATGACCCATATTTCCAAATGCTGATGAATGCCAACAGCAGGGCGTTTCATGAGATCTGATTACCCTTATCTAAAGGAGGCAGTGGCAGTGAATTGCACCGCAGTACAGAGGTGCAAGCTCAACAGCTGACTGCTACTTAATAAAACAAAAAAAAAAAAACTAGACGAAAACAGATTCTGCTTTACCAAGTCAGCACCGTTTTTCAGCTGGAGCAGCACTGTGTGCAATTTTACACTACAATATTTTTAAAAGGAGGTAAACAAATTCAGAACTCTTAACAAGTCTTCTTTACATCCCTTTATAAAATCAAACAACATTTCTCCATCACATAGAACTTACCTGATGTTGATTCCCTGCTTGTAGATCTTGCAAGCGTCAGACGGCAAAATTCTAGATAGTAAAGGCACTGTTGAGAGAAAATAAAATTACAGAGAGCAGAAACAATGCAAAGCTTTATCAGCTCTCTCTAAATTTAGTTACATATAGTAATAACTAGCAAGACTGAACTTTGGAGAAAATCTGGAAATCACATCAGCACCAGTCACATAAAGGCCTCAAAAATGCTTAAAGGCTTCAGATCTCTTTCTGTGCATCCTTCCATTGCAAGAAGATAAACTCAACACAGAGCCTGAAAGCATGTGAGGCTGAGAACAACGGAGTGTCAACATCACTGAACTTTTGGGACTTGGCACTTAGATAGTGAGAAGCAGAAAATGCAACCAACCTATAAGACTGAACTTTACATATGTGAAACAAACAAGTCTTCCGAAAAGAATAACCGCTGTAATAACAAAAAAAGGCTGGACTAAATTCTGAAAATTAAAAAAAAATAATATTAAATGTTTTTGTTGTTTTTTTTACACTCATGCTGAAAGATGAATAACCTGTACTAAATGGCCATTCTGACTGGGAATTACATTTAAAAAGGGGAGTCTCTGACTTTTACACTGTACTGCACATGCATCTATTCACTGATCTGATTGCATTAAATGAAAAAATTAATTATAAATATTAATGTAAAAAACTAACTAAAAACAGACAAATCTAAACTAATAAAATATGCATGAAAAATAACAGGAGTAAAGCTCTCCTCTACAGCTGCAGTGACGCTGGTTAACCAACAGGGGGAGGGAGGTTCTGCTGCCTCACAGAGGCCACTCCCTCAGAGTGGTTAACTCAGCGTTTTAAATGGTCACTCCTCTTTCCCACCCATCCCTCTCTCTGCCCCTTTTCGAGTCCAGCTGGCCACTGCGGGCCGTGCTGATGTAATCCTGCTCTCTGATGCTGCATTTTGCTCATCAACTAATACAGCTAACTGCTGCCCTGCCAAAACCTCTGCTAAGCTACTGCTGCCGTCTGTGCTAAAAGTCAGAGCATGTTATTATGTCGTAAAGCTATATATACACTGCAGTTATTATGTGGCTTTCTTTTTACCAGGGCCAAGGTCTAAGCTCCAGGACTGCATAAATAAATGTGAACTTACCCCAGCTTTGAAAATCCCAGTGAAGCTCCAAGTAGAAGTCCCCGAGCTGAAAAACAAAAGAGATTCACCACGAACTGCTACATGAGATGAAGGTCTAAAATCAATTGTCTACATCAGCTGTTTCTACTTTTAGCTCTTAAAATTGTAAGCATGTTCATTCAGAAAGGCCATCACTCCCCCACCCATCCTTTGCCATTCAAACGGCTAAACCTATCTGTAAATCAGGCCTTGTCCTTGTTTGTTTGCGTAGGACAAAAGTATCCAGAGTTTGAAGAAATATTTCATCCGTTTGAATGCTGTATAAATAATCCTCAGGGAGGAGATGGATATGATTTTCATCCCTCATAAAAACCAACACACTATCTGGCTGATAAAAACATAGCTGGCCTTCAAATGACCCATCTCACTGTGGCACCCAGACAGCAGATGCAACAGGACCAGCCTGCAATTTGCCTCGTACTTCCTTGAGGTTGAATACCAGCACTTACTGCGGCGGCTCAGCCAAAAACAAAGTTTACACAATTTTCCTACAGCTTGAAATGCAGTCAATGAGCCAAGACGTGTCTGCTGTCCATATTTTACTTCTTTAGCACTGGAGCTATGAGGCCAACACTGCTAAGAAACCTTAGAAGTCAGTCACAGAAATCTTTTCCATAAATACATCCTCAAAACTCTTCTCCCAATAACCGTCTAAATCCTGGCAGACCACCAAAACTGTCCCCATCAGATAAACAGTATTTATAGCTTTCATCTTTGAGAGGAAAAGCTCCACGCTTGCTTCAGATCAAAAAAAAAATTCCACTAGTGTTTGTCCATCCTTCCACTGGAAAAAGACAACAATGAGTCTGAAAGTATGTGTAGCTCAATGTGAAGATTTGCTGATCATGTACAACTGACTTAAATCAGAGTCCAGCCCTCTACTGAATGCATTTAGGACAGTGCAACCAACTTCTAGGACTGAACTTCCATCAACCTGCTCAAACTGCATCCAGGTCTTCAGTGAGGCGACAGACATATGGCTGTAGCCCAAGACACAGTTTTAGTCAACAGTAACCTGACTCCCCTCAGGCATCATGCAGACATATGGTCTCTAGATTACATTAACACTTTCTGTTGTCTCTATTTATAACTATATTATCATATTAAAAACTCAGAATGTACAATATATAAAAACAATACATGATGTGCATCCATGTGAAGAGGATCCAAAATCTGGCACCCGTTTTCTAAAATAAAAAATACTGCATTCAGCTACACTGTAAAGTTTTGTTTGTTTTCCTAGCCCACAGCAAACCATACTGCGTCCTAAACAACACGGACAGGCATGTGTGACCTTAATAAAGACCTGGATGCGGTTTTAGGGGATGTGCTTACAGAAATGATTCAGGTGACTACTGACTTCTAGTGTTTGTCAGTTACATTAGCCTTGAAGCTCCAGAAATAAGAAGCAAACTTCAGATGCTAAACAAGACTTGGCTGATCGATATCTTTGATTAGCAGGAGGAACAGAAACATTATCCCTGGTCTTGTACAGTGGGAGATGGTATTTACTGAGCACACAAAACACGTCCCACTCTACTAAAACAAAGTATTCAGTTGACACTTGTGTGAGTCACTTCCCGGTGTCGCCAAGTGAGCGAGAAAACTCTGAGCTCACTGCATGATGAGAGGCTTCCGTCGTGCCAGCTTTCAGCTGACCATAATTACTGAACAGAGAATCATCCTAGTGAGTATGTGGATGAGAGAGAGAGAGAGAGAGAGAGAGAGAGAGAGAGAGAGAGAGAGAGAGAGAGAGAGAGAGAGAGAGAGAGAGAGAGAGAGAGAGAGAGAGAGAGAGAGAGAGAGAGAGAGAGAGAGATAAGGTAACCGAGCACAGCAGAGGCAGAGGGTTTGTGTTGTCTGTGTGACACATCAAACCAAAGATTACTTGGAGGGATCTTGAGTGGATCCACAACTACAGAGGAGTAAACTGAAGCTTTCAGACAGGCCAACATGTTCTGCACTGGGCTTGAGAAGTTCTCTGACAAAATCACTCGCTACTAAGGCTGCACAATAAATATCACAATATTCATAATACTAATTATTGCAGAATGAGTCCTTAAACTGTTTCAAATAATTCAATCATTGATGAGTAAAGTCATTCAGAGTTTGATAAAGAAACTTTGTGACTTAAGTGTTTTATTTTTAATGGTGATGACAGAAACCAGGGGTTGCAATATGTACAGCATAAATATTACCATTTTACATAAATATTACCATTTTACAGTCCTCAACAACCAGTAAACCAACAAAAGTTTCTATGCAATGCTGATAAAGGTGAAATTGCAGTATATCTGGAAAGAAAATGTTCTTCGGGATGATTTTACTTTCATGTGTAAACCTCTCTCACGCATTTTTATCTAAAAATTTCTCATAAATAAGGTAAAACATGTTTCAAGCATCAGGCATTGTATTTGTTACCATTTCACCTAATGACTGTCTGTGATGGAGCTTTTACAGGCATTCAACTCTTCAGATGGCTCCCATCACCACCACTGAACAATCCTGACTCAGTAAGGATGCTTTCAGACTTAGCAGGATTGGTTTGATTAAAATGAACTGCGATTGCTCTGTTAGTCCGACTCTTTTTCTGCTGTGGTTCGGCTCAAAGGAATTAAACTACAAGTATAAACTGACCATGTTTTTCCTAGAATGGATCATTTAACATCAAACCACTTTGAATTACTTCGTTTAAATGACAAGATCCATGAAACAGATCATTCATAAATAAATAAATAAATAAATACATACATACATACATACATACATACATACATGCAGGCCTGTCTTTAGCCAGGAGACGTCAAGTGAACAGTGTGCTTTGAGGTTTCACAAAGTATACCACAATTGCAATATACAGCAATAAAAATGAAATATTTTGTTTATATCATGCAGCTTTACTCACTACCAACCTCTGCCTCTGCTAAACTACAGGCATTATAAACCTGAGGCCCTGTGCAGTGCACTGTATATCCAACAGAGAACTTTTCAAAATTGCTTCAGCATGAAGCTTGCTGGGCTTTACCTCTTTAAGGGCTTTGAGCAGGCGAGGCCTCTTGTCCTCCACGCTCTCTCTGGACTGCTGCTTCAGCTTCCGCAACAGCGCTGTGACTGCAAACACAAAGACGAGCACTCGAGTGAGACATCCTCTGCACAGCTCACAGGCTTTCCCACAAACTGATTAGGCCTCAGGGTGGGACCAATTCACACTGCCAGTGGGGATTTTGCTCTAAAAGTACACTTAATCTGCGATCCCACAGCACAGGGTGAGCAACATGGCAAAAAAAAATGTCAAATCTTTACACTTGAAATTTACATAAGGAATGGACTGATATGAGAAGTGTCATAATTAAATGGAATTAAAGATCAGGTTAGCAGATATTTTAGTGCAACGTCACATGAGCACTCTGCTTTTCTACAGTACAACAAATGTGATGTCAAAAATGGTTTTAAAATATAGGTCAAATCTGAATATCTGTTTGATGCCAACATATATGATTTAAAAAGCAACATCTGTCCACACCGATATTATTCTGTGTTAGATTCCAGGAACTGGGTGAAACCTTAAACAGCAACGCCAGTTCAGAGATCCTTCTGAATCTGTTTTAGTGCAACATGCAGTTGGTCAGTGACCTTTAAATGCTAGCAATACCCAGAATGGATGCTCTAAAGCTTATTGTAATAAATTTATCATGACAGAGGTCATATTGCTATACTGCCCACCCTCACTGCAACCTGCACTTCAGGCAGGCCTTAATTTTATAACAGACCGTTTAAGATCAGGATGCTCCATAATTTCTGCCATCAAAGTCTTTGGCTGAATATAACTGAAAGCAGCACTTTCAGTTTTTTGGCTGAAAGAGAAAATAATCCTTCAGTTTAACAGTAAAAGGGATTAAAAAGCCTTTAACCAGACCTCATTTTGAAGTGATGCTATAATCAAAGACAACATTGAAATGTACAGAGCATAGGGTCCTCTATAAACAATCACTGTTAAAGCATATTTTTTTAGTAGAAGGTATCAAAGAAGAAAGTAAGGTCCTCAATCACTGACCTACTGAAGTCATGTGAAAACATGTGCCCAAGAGCAGACGTTGAAAAATAAACCCTAGGGATACTAGCTTGACAACCCAAAGCCCTTTGGTTAACAACTGCAGGTGGATCAATGCCCATGCAAGTACAATGAACACCTTTAATGCATAGGGGGCATCAATCACTCAGAAGCAGCTTGAGCCTGTTCCACTCAAACAGGACATCAAATGAGGGGAGTTGCAGTGTGAATTAATCAATAAGAAGCAGGACAGACAGGCTTGTTGCTTTGTGGTGCAGCCCACACCACTGTGTTTAAACTGGGGCCTTTTCACAAAACCAGCTACAATGTTCAGTAGAGAGCCATTCCAAGCCTACTTTAACTCTACCTAATACACATTCAAAGACTTCACATGACATTCAGAGGTGAGGTGATGTGACAAAAACATTACTTCACAATAAAAATATGCATCATATGTAGGTTTTCTGAGGTTTTGCAAACAAAATAATGGCACAGTATTTAATGCTGCAATGTTGTTTATGTTCATGATCCAACACAACAGACAGAAAAATAAACAGTGATGCACCAAAATGCTTGCCAAAAACCAAGCCAAAAATCAGTTTACATACAACAAACATACTTAAATGACTGCAGTAAATCGCCTTAGATTGAGTGCCACAGAGCTGACATTTTTTAAACTGTAGATCCTCTGCTACTCAATCTGTTTGAACACGTTTGTGCTGACCACAGCACAAGAGTAAAGGAAACAGCATTATTAATCGCCGATTCCCATTTTCCTTACCACAGAAATTTTGAGTAAAAGAATCTGTTGTAGGTCATTTTTAATCTTTGTTTTCTGTTTCAGTTAAGAACTTGAGGCCTTTTTTCTCTTTCAGGCAAAAATTGCAGTTTAAGAAAATCTCACACATCCAAATATTTGAATTCAGGTGTTCCGATCACTTCCATGGCCAGGTGTATAAAACCAAGCACCCAGGCCTGCAGACTGCTTCTACAAACATTTGTGAAATAATGGATTGCTCTAAGGAGCTCAGTGAATTCCAGCATGGCACTGTGATTGGATGCCACCTGTGCAACAAGTCCAGTCGTGAAATTTCCTCACTACTAAATATTCCACAGTCAACTGTCAGTGGTATTGTAACAAAACAGAAGCGAGTAGGAACGACAGCAACTCAGCCAAAAAGTGGCCGGCCACGTAAAATGACAGAGCGGGGTCAGCGTATGCTGAGGCGCAGAGGTTGCCAACATTCTGTAGAGTCAATCACTACAGACGCAATGCAAAGCGTCGAATGCAACGGTGTAACGCACCACCACTGGACTCTAGAGCAGTGGAGACGTGTTCTCTGGAGTGACTAATCACGCTTCTCCGTCTGGCAATCCGATGGACAAGTCTGGGTTTGGCGGTTGTCAGAACGGTATTTGTTTGACTGCATTGTGTCAAGTGTAAAGTTTGGTGGAGGGGGGATTATGGTGTGGGATTGTTTTTCAGGAGTTGGGCTGAGCCCTAGTTCCAGTGAAAGGATGCTTAATGCTTAATGCTTCAGCAGACCAAGAGATTTTGGACAATTTCATGCTCCCAACTTTGTGGGAACAGTTTGGGGACCAAACATGACAGCGCACCAGTGCGCAAAGCAAGGTCCATAAAGACATGGATGAGGAAGTGGAAGAACTTGACTGGCCCGCACAGAGTCCTGACCTCAACCTGACAGAACACCTTTGGGATGAATTAGAGCGGAGACTGTGAGCCAGGCTCGCTCGTTCAACATCAGTGTCTGACCTCACAAATGCACATCTCGAAGAATGGTCAAGAATTCCCATGAACATACTCCTAAACCTTGTGGAAAGCCTTCCCAGAAGAGCTGAACCTGTTATAGCTGCAAAGGGTGGGCTGACATCAAATTAAACCCTATGGATTAAGAATGGAATGTACTATTTAATGTGCTTAATTCCAACCCCTTTTATGTGTCATGTGAGGGCCAGTGTCATATTGTACTTTTAATACAATTTAATAGGAAATTTAATTTTTAACAGGAAAATTGAAAGTTTGGAACTGGGAGGCAATCAGAGCTTTTCAAAACATATACAGCATCCAGTGATTAGGATATGCTGACGTATCAGCCCATTTTACTAGTTTTATCAGTTAAACAAAATAAACATTAATGGTTTCATTAAAGTAAGTCAAACTTACAAAAAAAGTACCATACAGCAATAAGATCAGATGCTGCTACAAAACCAGTTGATCAATTACAATTCTGTCCTCAACAGAGCTCTAAAAACAGCTGTAGAAATTTCAGTATGAGCATGAATATATTACCAAAATAAGGGTCTGATGGGCTGGTCTAATCGTCAACTTTTTACTATGCAGTTACTATGCACTAGCTGTTGCTGTTTACATGCTCTCTATAATAGATCTAAAACTATCTTTTTATGATACATGCAGTTCTTCAGAATGTCTGATATACAGCAAAACATACTATAAAATAAATTATCACAATAACATACCAACATATTGCCCACCCACTTTGGCAAAGTATGTAGCAGTAGCACCTGGAAACCTATGGAGATGCCAACATGCTACCTTACTTTTAAATAAGCATTATTTAATGCAAACAGTCATTCACAGTTGTACGTGAAAAATGACAAAATGGACACTGAGGTACACGGACATCATGGAGTTGACGAGTTACGTCATTTGGCGTCAACAAAAGCATAACGGCCTGTTAGATGGGTTTAAAGAATGTAGTTTGTTCACATCACAGCACAAAAACACTGCTTACTGTAGGCTTCACACTTCAACCAAAAACAAAACATTACGTAAGAGGTTTTGAGCTCTTGCCACTGGCCTTCTGGAACAATCAAAAGAGGAAAAACATGTTTTTAATGCAGCAAATGAAAAGAAAACCACAACAGCGAACAAGACGCTCAAAACAGCTCTCATTTTATTACACAGACCGCTTCCCCCACCAACTGAGATTAGCCATGCAAAACAGTGGGAAACTCTTCAAAGTAGTCTGGGGCTGCTCACGTTCTCTACATTTGTGAGGTCAGACACTGATGTTGGGTGAGAAGGCCTGGCTCGCAGTCTCCGCTCTAATTCATCCCAAAGGTGTTCTATCGGGTTGAGGTCAGGACTCTTTATAGACTTTGCTTTGTGCACTGATGCACAGTCATGTTGGAACAGGAAGGGGCCATCCTCAAACCGTTTCCACAAAGTTGAGAGCATGAAATTGTCCAAAATCTCTTGGTCTGCTGAAACATCGAGTTCCTTTTATTGGAACTAAGGGGCCAAGCCCAACTCCTGAAAAACAACCCCATACCATAATCCCCCCTCCACCAAACTTTACACTTGGCACAATGCAGTCAGACAAGTATTGTTCTCCTTGCAACCACCAAACCCAGACTCGTCCATCAGATTGCCAGACAGATAAGCGTGATTCATCACTCCAGAGAACACGTCTCCACTGCTCTAGAGTCCAGTGGCGGCGCTTTACACCACTGCATTCAAGACTTTCCTTATGCTTGGTGATGTACGGCTTGGATACAGCTGCTCAGCCACGGAAACCCACTGTTCATGAGCTAATCCGAAGGCCACAAATTTTGGAGGTCTATAGCGATTGACTCTGCAGAAAGTTGGCACACTATGCGCCTCAGCCTCCGCGGACCCCGCTCTGCCATTTTTCATGGCCTAACACTTCATACCACTGCCAGCTAACTGTGGAATATTTAATAGTAGGGCTGTGCGATATAATGGTAATTATCGCGTAGCTGTGCTGACCTACAGTGAACTCACCTCTTTCTGTATATCCTAACAAGCTTTAGCAGCGTTAAATCACAATCCTCACAACTAAAGGTGCTGTTACAGCACTCAAAAAGTCATATTTAAGTATTAGTGCATTCCTAAGCAACAAAAGTGAAAGAAAGAAGTGAGTTCATGTGAGTTACAGCCCTGATTTAAACGAAAGTAAACTAAGGACACTGTGAGGCATTGGAGAATGGTAGGACGATATCTTTCCAGGCTAGTCGTTTTTAGCAATGGGCTAACTTGAAGCAGCACTCCATCACTTGCACAACACGGCAAATTGATGATACTGTAGATCTAACACGACACAAAAGCACTGCTTTTAGTTTGTCAATACTGTTTGTCAATAAAGGACCATTTAAACCAGCAATTAACCACCCAGAAGCAAAAATCAGCCTTCAAACTTTAAACAATAATGATTTGACATTTATCGTGTTATGCATCAATATCGACCCATATGAATTTTGTTCATGATGATTAGTAGTAAGGACTACTAATGGACTTGTTGCACAGGTGGCATCCTATCATGCAACCCATTCTTTCATAAATGTTTGTAGAAGCAGTCTGAATGCCTAGGTGCTTGGATTTATACACATGTGCCCATGGAAGTGATTGGAACACCTAAATTCAAAGATTTGGATGGGTGACTGAATACTTTTGGAAATATAGTGTATATGAAAGTGATAAAGCAGAGACAAGTTCCATTTTTTTAAAAAATCAGATACTGACTCAGATACACAAAGAAAAACAGCCTTCACTGCCTTCCACACACACCCGCCTACAAACCAGCTTACTGACGTTGGAATGCTTGAATTCTGGGTAAGCAAACCTAAAAATGTCTCCCGGCATCTGCGTACTGACATGAGTCAACAGACTGTAAACAGGGCAAGGTCCAGTGGCTCTCGCTACAAAACACCAAAGTAAAACAGAAACAGAGGCAATGCGTCCCAAACATTATAAAGGTAAAAAACAAATTGACATCGCAGCACCCAGAGAGCCGAATCTGGCGCACAGCCGATTAATGATTGGCTATATTAAAGCTGAGCTGAGCTGCTGCTAAGCCCACAGCCAGACGCGGTGCTCCACTTCTGCTGGGGCTAAAGCTCAACAACAATTCAGCAAAATCACCTCCATCTAAGACCAGCTTTCCTCAACAGAGTGGAGCGGGTTCACAGAACAGGGGTGAACTCTACAGCACACTGTGACCCAAAGGAGGAGACATTGACGCCTGGAAGTTGTTCAGTATATTACAAAATCTCCTCATAGCAGGGGTCACTGTTTGGTGGGTATAATCTTTACAATACAGAATCCAGAAGGGGTCTTTGCTTGGAAACATGTACATCTAACTTTAAAAAAAAAAAAAAAAAAGTGTGGAGAAAAAGCCATTCATCCTTGAAAGACACCAACTCATAAACCATGATAATCTGATATATTTCCACATCTCCTTTACTGCAAAATAAACTCATACTGTCAGACATATTATAAAGTAGGATATCTTGGCACAGCCTGGCTTGGAGGAGATAAAAATGAAGAATCTTATTAAAGCATGCAAGAATACATGCATTCCCAAATCGGAAGTTACATGAAAAAGGCCCAAAACTATACTCCAGCTGCAAATCTCTCAATCAAATAGTTTGTAATGAAAAGAAAAGACTTCTGTCTTTAATTGCTGAAAAAAAGGTTGGTCCTGTTTTTGCCTTATTTATTGTATAAATTGCATTTATTTCGCTTTTTAAATAAAACTTAACTGAAATACAAGGCAATGAAAAGAAACCTGCTGTTTAACAATTATTTCATAGGGAGTTGCTGATCCAACACAATCTAGCAAACCTGATCTGACTCTGAACAGCAGTGAGCCGTGACAGGGTGTAGCAACAATGTCTTTTCAACCAGCGTCTTAGAAATGACTTTTTGTGAACTCTTCAGTGAACAGGGGTATGAAGGGTGCTTTCAAGCCACCCAAAGCCACTTTATACCGGAGCACACGCTAAATCTGAGACTTTATGAAAGGGGACACAGGTTTCTGTTGAAGAATGAATGAGAAGCTCAAAGCTCAACATGACGTCTGTTTATGGTCAAAGAGCCTCCCTCCGTTGTGGAGATCTGAGCAAATGCAGCAGCCAGAACAACCCCAAAAAACATTGTTGTGCAATATCTGAGCTCAATGCTACAAACTATTAACAGGTCAGACTTTACCAATGATTTTAAATGTGTGTTGGAAACGATAATTTGGGTTTCAGGTGAGAGTTTTTAGGTGTCTCCCCATTCAAAGACAAGAGCCTGGACTTATATGACTTGAATTAAATAAATCTTGTCAAGATTGTCGCTAAGTAGACTGACTTTCTTTTTAGGAGTTTGTCTCACTCAGCTTTAATTGCCAGTAAAGTCTGAGTAATTTTGCGACAGCTCTGGACATCCAGCTAGCCGGCCCACTCTCATTGATTCTCAGCAATAAATACAACTGAGAGTTTGCTAGTTAGCTAGCAACTGAAGCAGTAGGACAGCTGTTTAGACTGCAACTGGAGTTAAATACTGATATTGCAAGAATTGCTTGAGCCTTCCAAACCGTTCCAAATCACAAGAAGTCTACGCTTTATCCAGTGTTCAGAACTGGCAGCTGCTTTCTACTAATAAAAGATTGTTTCTCCACGGAGGCACCTGGCAATCTGTTGGTTGTTCTAATGACTTTCCTTTTTCCAAATATTTTAATATTTTAAACTTATGAAATATCGAATATTTGGTGCAGTCCTAACCACAGCAAACACTATGCAAGAACATTTATTTGTTCACTTGTTTAACAATCAACTTGGATTTTGCTTGGTTAACCCAGTAATTCTCAGAGTTAAGCCCTATTCGAGCTGGATTAGTTTTACCAGAGAAGGTCTGGTAATGTACCGTGTACGTGATTTGACTGGCTGATTCATACATGATAAAGGATGTGTGTAATTTCCCCAAATTACTTCAAACAGCCTAGATCGAAACAAGGTCAGTCAAGGTACTTTTATGATTAAAAAAATAAATACTTTGAGCTATACTCTGTACAAGACCTGATTCAAGGAAAAAAAAACTTTAGTTTAGGTTTCTTTTCTTCATTTTTTAGGTTTTAGTCCGAACTAAAGGATGTTATTTTGGTCAAAAACACATACTAATGGTCCGCAATCTCCTTTAAAAGAACAAAATTAATGCCATCACCTGCAAACCAGTGCACCAGGAAGCATGTGAGGACTGGTGACTGTCTGAGCTGATGGCTCCTCTTCACATTCTTCTTAAAGTCATCAGCAGAGCAAGAAGCCTTTTATTAGTTTGCAAATCCTAAACCCGGCAACTTTATATCACATGGATTTTCTCAAGCAAGTCAGCCGTATGCTTTTGATTAGTAAGCATTTTGAAAGCACACCACAAAACACATCAAGTGAAAACAAGCAGCTGAAAGCAAGTGTGGGGAATTGGATCAGTGTGCGTAATTTCTTGTGACAGGATTGTGATGTAGCTCCATCAGTGGTTAGCCACTACTTTGTAGCTTTGCCGGTCCTGTAGGTTTTCAAGGATCTATGACGTTCGGTCCATGTACGCACGCTCATTAGAAGGCCCAGTCCTTCTGAACACTGATGAGATGAAAAGCAATTTGCAGTTAGGTCATATTAGTCATTCCAATATCCTCATTATAACAAACAAGAACGTCGCCGTTTGTCTCAAACAAGCAGAGGACGCTTTCCAGTCCAGTGATATCCTCCCTTTCAAACTGTGAGTCACTCTTTACTGAAGCTGAGTAGAGGGCAGGATAATGGCACACTTGGCAAATTTTAACATACAGAAAATTTATATTTTACTTTAAATGTATTACTAACTTGTACTACATTGTTTGGTGATAAGCTGACATTTGGGACTAAAATACTGTGGTTCACAGTCAATATTTTAAAGCTACTAAAACAAAAATGCATAAAAGCTGCACACTGTGTCATCAGGAAGGTAGTATATCGGTGACGGGCCTTTAACCTCTTCAACTCCTTGAGACTACCGGTGGTTCCTGTGTCATATTCTTCATAACTTTCATAAGCTACATTCAAAAGATGGGTGTCATATGACGGCTGTAACAGTCTTCTTTCCAGTCTAATAGATGGGTGATGTAATTTTAAACCCTTATATTAAAAGAAGCTGAACTCTGGGCTATAAACTATAAACAGATGCCATCTCTTCAGTGATAAACTCTGTAAAACTTATTTTTATAAAATAATACAAAGTGCGTCTAAGATTTTTGGCTTTCAGCAGGAAACTAAACATATAGCAATGTGTGTGATCATAAAACACATTTTCTGTTCATTTGTTAACTTATGTTAGAAATAAATAAAATTT
This sequence comes from Pygocentrus nattereri, assembly GCF_015220715.1. Classification (NCBI taxonomy): domain Eukaryota; kingdom Metazoa; phylum Chordata; class Actinopteri; order Characiformes; family Serrasalmidae; genus Pygocentrus; species Pygocentrus nattereri. The sequence goes on along the minus strand of NC_051225.1, from coordinate 26,939,098 downwards.
ACATTTATTTTATGCGGTTACTGAATAATTTGCCTTACGATTTAGTCATGTACATTCATATAGAAAAAACAAAATATACCCTGGGGAATAAGAGGTTAAAACAAATACTGATTTACACCTTGATGTACAATTTGGGTCACATTCAGTTTCAGGTGTTCATCACTGATTATAACAATTTGGTGCATCGTTGGCCATAATTATAAGCAGGAAAGATACAAAATAGTAACGCCGTATCCATGCTGGCATATACAGTCATATGCAAAAGTCTGAACACCCTGGGTCAAATGACATTCCTGATATTCCAAGGGTAATAAATACATCTTCTACTAAAAACATTTAAATATGGCATTTCTGTGCTAGTTTTAGTGCACAATTTCTATTAATCTGATGAGTTTAACATGCTGGGGGAACACCAAATTATATCTTTTTGCTTATTGTTTTATCCATGTTAAACTCAGCAAACAACCAGTAACCGGGTTTTAAACTGTGTGCTCTCTGTAGAGGATGTTATTTGCATCAAACCAACAGACAACAGCCAAACTTTTGCATGCAACTGTGTCCAGTTAAAATAACCATTTATTATTTGTCCCAAATAGATCACCAGTATGATGACGCACTGAATTCTGTTATACTGCTCAGTCAAGGTGACTTTCTGAAATGGAAGAAATATATAACTGTATTGCAGTCTGAGTCAGCAATCAGAGAAACAGCAAAAAGCATCAAAACAGCATCACTGTACTTCCTAACATCGTTTGAAATCCAGAGAAGGGAGTGCAGATGGCCAGAGGGAACAAGAGAAAGATACAGAAGTAGAGAAAGACGGGAAATGAACACATTCCAACATCTTGGCACACAAATACTTGGTTAACCATTTCAGGTTCAATGATGAAACCACTATTCCAACACTAGTTATGCTGCTTCACAGAGAAAGTTTTGCTAGTATTTACGATTAAGCAAGTAAACTCCACCTTGCTACTACAAAACATGAACGTGTTCTTAAGGACATGTTAAGGCTATGAATTGGAAGTCAGAGTTCCGCTGCAACCGTGTTCCCAATCTGAGATTAGCTAGAACCAGAAACAATCAATGAAAAGACACTTCTCTGCTGAAAACCCAGTGAACCTAAATCCGCGCTCTCTTTCCATTTAGGTTCATCTTGTTTTTGCACGTAAACAGTAAACATGTACTAAGTATACTTTATGAATAATGTTCCAATAACCAATAAATGACCGATATATTTCACCATATTTCCTCCTCTCGATATAAACTGGGCGGTGCCAAATTTAGGTAACGTTCTGTAAGCATTCTGCTGATCAATCACAGGGCTGGTATCGCTTGCCCCACCCACAAAAAAAAGTTTGAGTCAGATAAACTTGGCGAGCTAAAGCTAACACGGCATAACCAAAAGCTAGAAAGCTGGACCACCTGTCTGTAGCTGCCTGTTGCCCATCCATTAGTTTGTCCATAAACAAACATTAGTTCATCTGTTGCTTCATTCATGTGTCGCTTTATCCATCCATCAGTTAAGTTACAGATAATGCCCATGCGGCCCAATCAGCAGTTTTTAAGCCTCGCTTGTCACTCATATTTCTCATTCAAGTTGTTTATCACTCAAGTTTAGCATCATAGAAGCATATTAATATTCTACTGTTACTGGTTTAATATTCTACTGTTACTATTCCCTGAGATTTTCAGAAAAACTAACATTTTGGCTCATCAGCCACTGTACATAGAGGAGAAAAAGAAATGCACTTAATGTAGTTTCATCATCTATAAAGTTATGATCTACTGCTGTTAAGTGTTAGCTCATCTGAACGGGCAGCATCTATTACACATGCTTTTTTTTTTTTTATTTAAATCAGACATAAAAATCTACCAGTTTAACCTGAAGTGAGCAAAGTACTGACTCCCCAAGGTCAATCAAATCTCTGTTCATTAATTCTTACAAAATCTGAATCTCAAAGTCGGTGAGAGTGTCACATCCTGAGGATGATACGACAAAAATCATTATTGTTAATACATGATAATATTAACACCTTACATTACTTACATTCATTAATTACTTTCGTTAAGAACTGTAGTACATCTGTTTTTCTGCAAACTTTGCTAGCTCACCTAATTCTCCTAATAATTCATTTTTATACTGAAACTGCAATTTCAAAGAGAGCAATTTTCAAATGGGAAGAGCTGCAACTTTAATTATAGTCTACATTATCAACAAGTGTGAAAATCCAAGCTTGTGAAATGCTTGTAGATGAGTTAGACCAATCAAAATCAAAGAAACAACTCCGTATTTCTCACAACCACAACAAGCCAGAAAAACCGGAAAGATGCATGTCTATTAGAGCGGACAGCGTTCAAAACTCCAGCAGCACTACTGTGTCTGATCCACTCATACCAGCGTAAAACACAATTTTTGATAAATTGTATGTAGAGACATACAGCACATGAAACACTGACTAGTTTTAGCATTTCAAAGTGTGGCACTACTGTATTGTGTCTGTCAAAATCTCATGCGAATCAAGAAAACGTTGAGCATCATGACATTTTACCATGTAGATGTGTTTTGCATCCACACGAAGGTCATGACCCAACTGTGTCCGATTTCTTTAACCGCAGCCTGAAACCACAGTACATCTCGTGCTTGCCTGCGGTGCGGCGTGGCCTTGGGGAAGACGTGGGTGGATCGCATGAAACATCTGCCGTCTTATGTAGAGCAAAACATCAAAGTGAGTCAAAAGGGGGAGAGGTGCTGTGATCTCCACTGAAATGCAGCCAGCAGGCTTGAAGCTCAGAGGAATACCAGGAGGCAATGGCAAAGCATTTGCGTTTACAGTCTCGTTTACCATTTTACTCTACGGAACAAGCCTGGGATGCAAAAGAATAAGCTAGAGCTAGAGAGAGCAGATGTGGACACAGATTGAACATGTCTTCCTTTAAACTTCAGGGTGTAGAGTTACACGCCCCACTGAAGTTAGAGCAGATGAACTCTTCATTTATCTCCATACACAGTATACCGCCTTAATTATGATCCTTTGTTTCTTTTCTTTCTTTTTTTTTAACTTTACTTTCAGTCTACAACCTGAAGTGAACAAAGTGGTCTAAGGATGAAACTTTTTTTTAAGTGGAAAACTGAAACATGCATAAGTTGCGGCCGGTAGTGTGACACCCAGCTTGATATCGTCCAAGGTTTGAGAAACTTTAAATACTGTATTTTTACACTGTATCTGCCAATATTCAGAGTTCAGGTATCAAAGTCAATATCAAGAGAGAAAAAGTCAGATCATTGCATCACTACAAAAAAACAAAACATATCAGTCCAGATTCACATTACACACACAGCAGTAATGGACAGCCTAACATCTTACTCAAGTTGTGAGGCTGCACTGAGTTATGAAAACGAAAAGATCAGATTGGTCCGATATGGATCAGAAAGTAAAACAAAGAAATGGATCCGCATCTCTCATCATCATCGGCGTCATTAACCGCTTAGGCCAGATAGGGTAGCGGAGGCAGTTGGGAGAGCAGAGAATCCCATACAACCCTGTCCCCTGCAACTTCCTCCAGCCCATTCCCAGGGACCCCAAGCTGCTCTCAGGCCAACCCTGGGGTTTTGTCCCGGTAGGCTGTGCCTGGTAAAACCCCCACTGGGAGGCGTCCAGGGGGTGTCCGGATCAGATGCTCGAACCACTTCAGCTGGCTCCTCTCAATGCGGAGGAGTAGCAGCTCTACTCCAAGATTCTCACGGATGGCCGAGCTCCTCACCCTATCGAATAGGGTGTAGCCTGCCACCCTGCAAAGAAAGCTAATTTTCGCCACTTGTATTTGCAATCTCATTCTTTTGGTCATTACCCACAAACGAGGGTCTGAATGTAGACCGACCGGTAAATAGAGAGCTTCGCTTTATGGCTCAGCTTCTTCTTCAACACTACAGTCCAGTACAGTGACCGCATTACTGCTGCCGCCCGTCCCAGCCTGTGGTCGATCTCACAATCCCTCTTCCCATCACTCGTGAACAAGACCCCGAGATACTTAAACTCCTCCACTTGGGGCAAGTCCTTTCCCCTTACCTGGAGTGGGCATGCCATCCTTTTCCGGGCTAAGACCATGGACTCTGCTGCAAACCGCTCCAGTGAGCGCTGTAGGCATCCATGTAATCAAGCCAAAAGAACATCATCTCAATCACGAACAGGAGTTGGGACAGGGTTCAACCCTGCCAGTGTCCAACGCTAAAACGGAAAGGGTCCGACTTAATGCAGAGTATATGAACACAGCTCTCACTCCAGGAGTATAGAGACCAAATGGCCCGGAGTAGTAGCCCTGGCACCCTACTCCCAGAGACCCTCCCACAGCATATTTCAAGGAACATGGTCATAAGCCTTCTTCAAATCCACAAAACACATGTAGACTGGGTTGGCAAACTCCCATGCCCCCTCAAGAAACTGTGAGAGGGTGTTCCACGGTTGGAACCTGCATTGCTTCTCCTCAATCTGACGTTCAACTATTGGTCGAAGTCTCCTTTACAGCACCTTGGCATAGACTTTCCCAGGGATGCAATATTGCAGAGGCACATCAGCCATGACAGCCCCACAATACCCAGAGCCTTAAGCATCTCCAGATGAATCTCATCCATCCCCGGTGCCTTGACAGTGAAGAGCTTGCCAACTACCTCAGTGACCTCCACCAGGGAAACTGAGCTTGACACGCCAGAAGCCTCCAGCCCTGACTCCCGTGAGGGAGGCATGTCTCCCGGATTAAGGAGTTCTTCAAAGTGCTCCTTCCACCAACCGACAACATCCTCACTTGCAGTCAGAGTTTTTCCACCCCTGCCGAATACAGCTAGGGCGCAGCCACCACGACCATTCCTGAGTCGCCGAACAGTTGTCCAGAACCTCCTTGAAACTGACCTAAAGTCTTTTTCCATGGCCTCACCAAACTCCTCCCACACCCTGGATTTTGCTTCTACCATCATTGTGGCTGCCACCTTTTTTGCCTGTCGGGAGTCCTTCAAGCCATCCAGTCCCGAAAGACCTCTTTCTTCAGCTTGATGGCCTCCCTCACCACTGGTGTCCACCGGGGTTTCTTGGGTTACCGCCCCAACAAGCTTTTGGCCACAGATATGCCTGGCAGCTTCCACAATGGAGGTTTTGAACAGGGTCCATTCAGACTCCATGTCCCCTACCTCCTCCGTGACATGAGAAAAGCCCTCCCGGAGGTGGGAGTTAAAATCATTCCAAACAGGGGACTCGGTCAGTCGTTCCCAGCACACCTTCACTATTCACTTGTGCCTACCGGGCCTGACCATCAGTCTTCCCTACCATCTGATCCAACTCACCACCAGATGGTGATCAGTTGACAGCTCAGCACCTCTCTTCACCGAAGTGTTCGAACATATGGTCCCAAGTCAGATGAAACGACAACAAAGTTGATCATTGACAATAAGTCCAATAACAATTCACCATTCGAGTTTAGATCAGAAAGGCCATTCTTCCTAATCACTTAGCTCTGAAGATCCCTAGACCACACAAGCCCTTCCGCCACGACAAGGCCCCAATCCAGGAAGGGGATATATCCCTTATGTAAAACATCTAACACCACCTTATGGGGCCCCGCCTAGTATCACCTAAAGCTAGACTGTGTATGTTGATCTTAACTCTATGTGGTCTAAGGGCATTTTCTCAATTTTTGCAAGTCTTCTTAAATTTGCCTTTAACGGTACTTGCATATAACAGGATACCCATGTGTTTTCTACTAAAATGCTGCATTACCTTTACTGTCTTAACTCTCCACACGTGTGTCTGATGTCAACTGAACATCGACTAAAGAATGAAGTCCTTACTGATTTCCTGAGTGTCCATTTGTCAGTTTCACACAAAATATAGACAGACACACGAACCTGCCAGTTACACACAGTAAGATGGAGATGCATATCATCTCATCCCCTCTTCATAGCCTAATAACTGATGAGTCAGAAGATGAAATGTAAAGGACAGATTCTACAGACTCAGCAAACGTCTGAACCATATTTCACTGTCGTATTATCGCAAAAATAGAGCAATGTATATAGAAACATTAAATCGGACATGCCGGCACATTTGTGGCCCTCGGAGGATTAACAAAAAATTATTATTTATGACCGGTGATTCTAAACTTTTGCATGGTCACTGACTGTATTTAACTTAACTTAAATTTCAATTAAATTTCTAGCAGTATCAACGCACTGGAGGGATGGACACTACATTTAAATGTGCACATAACCAACTACACTGCACTACGAAAAAACTAATATACTACAACAAATTCAAAAGGGCATGCCGATGTGAAAACAGTTCCTGTCTAACTGCCAACCTGGCCTCTTCTGAGATAAGGATTGTTTTTGAGCCTTCACATGCTTTAACCCCCTAAATATTCAAAATAACTCACCCAGCTAGTGGGGAACAAATCTAACAGACGGCCTTGTTTCAAAATCAGGAAGTAAATATGAAAACATGAAAATCTATTAGAGCTTTTTGCATAAAGGAACCGTTGCAAATTCATTGCACTGCATGACTGAGAGTGCCTTCTTTTGACCTCATTTTGACATTCGTCCTACCCTGAAAAAGACGATGACAACGACAGCTACAAAAACAACAGCCCTAAAAATGGCAGCTGCTGAGATTTTTTCGCTTTAACCTTTAATTCTGCTAGCGACAATGTGCGGAACAGGAACCTGTAAAACTGGGCTAATATGTATGATCAAAGCAGTCAGACTGGCTGCAGCCAGTGTACGCTGACACATCTGACACAAACACACATTCACAATTATTTACTCACCCAAACACTCAAACACACACACTTTCATCTCATAACCAAGAGGAATTTCTCCCTCAAGCAATAAACGAACTGGGTAACAAATCCAAATACACTACTCATTTTCAGCAACAACTAATTTAAGGTCAGTTTCAGTATCATCACTGAGTTGAATGCAAATCTCTGTGCCTCTGCACTTACATGAACTGATTTCCCTTCAAGGAGATGCAGCATAAACAAAATGAGAGGCCCAAAAGGGGCTACAATAAGGTCTGAGAAAAGTGTGCTGCTGAATTCTTCATATAGTGATAGTAACTTACTCATCTGTCTGTCTCCATAGCTGATGGCCTCCGCTAGAGGACTCCATCCCTGAGCATTTTTGACCTTTACTGGTGCATTGTGGGCTAGCAGGAGATGGGCACACTCTGAGGATGAGAAAAAGAAGGAAAATGCATTAAAAAGAGCAAAGACATAAACACAGGAACAGCATTTCTGCAATTCTTTAGGCTTGTCAGAGACGTTTGCCAGGTTTTTGGATTCAGATTCAGAAATTACACAGGAATCAAACAAATGTAACCAACACTTGAAAAACACTAAGACAAAGGCCTAGCTGCTCTTTTCTAGGGATGTGATGATATGCATGTTAATATTCTTTTTTTTTCTTCCCCTAAACAGGGGTCACGAGATGACACACTCTGTAAATCAGATGCAGTTATAGTTCATGTTATAAAATGCATGATAACAGGAATGTTTCAAACAGCCCATATATACAAACAAGGACTTCTTGTTTGGATTTTTTTGCTTTTTTTTGTCTGTTCCAACTGCTTTGGATTAGATCACTCAGGACAGCCATAAATATCCGCAACATACAGGGTTATAGGACGGCTGTATCTATTACTAAGGCATTTCTGTCCCATTCAAACTGCACACTCTTGTCTTTAACCCAAAAAGAGGCCTAGGAAGCTTAATTTAACATCTTTCTGATGCTACGGGCACAAAGGAACAGCTCTAATTTTGTATTAAAGTCTCCACCTCCCCAGGGAACATGTCCAACTCCAGCAGCTCTAGAAAACCTAATGAAGCCCTTCCCTGGTAACCAAAGTAAAACATGACTCCCGCGATAAAAAGGGCTTGTGTGCTCGGCACAGGAGGGTGGCAATGGCAATAACATGCTTATTTTCTTGGCAAAACCATAAAAATAACATTGTTTTCTTTCTACTTGTTCATTTTATTCCAAAGAACAGCATATATTCCGCTTCCCTTGGAAAAGCAGCAGCAGCAGCAAACTGTTTCCCTTTTAGCTACCATGGCCCTTGTTCCACAAACCTGGTTCGTTAGAAAAATACGAAACCCAACAGAAACTGCTGAACAAGTGCCTCACTGATTCATTTGTAGACAGAAAAAAAGAAACAGGGAACTGGCAGCAGAGCAGATATTAATAACAACTGTTTTGCAACTCGCTACAACTGACTGCACTAATTATTCAACAAAAGGTGCACCATAACAACAATGCCTTTTTATTCCTCCCACTCAGGCCTTGTTTGAGTGATGCTTGGCCCCTTTAAATGAACACATTTCAGTTGACCTGGAACAAAGGCCTTGCTTAATATCTTCACCAAATCAGACAATAAAGACGTGATGCATATCAACACAGTTTACATAATCTATGCAAATAACACAAGATGAAACTTCTGACAATTTCAGTTAGTCCATTCTTCACAATGTTAAGGACGGCTGCCGTTAAAAAAAGAAATGGTGAGAGATGTGCACATGTTCTGGACTAATTTTTGGTGTAATATTTGACACTCTTAATCAAGTCCTTAACTGTAATTTAGGCCCTAAACCCTTAACAGCCCTATTTGGCATCATCCCTAATTTGTGCCTACCTGCTACTTCACAATGTGTTATTGCCTTCACTAACTTGAAGGCACTAACAGACGTGCCTTAAATGGAAACCGGCCTCTCCTCCATCGCAGGATAGTTGGATCTGGGAAGTTCTATTATGTATGGAGCTCGAAAAGTTAAGAATTTTCCTTAAGGGTTCCTCGAAGTCTTTTCATAGGACCTGGGATTCTATGCTTAATTTTATCAACAACACTTTCACTCAAAGATGACAGTGATGCCTAAATATGTGAATTGAGAGGTTTTTTTTTTCCTCCAGTTTTATTTTTATTTACACATTTGCAGTTTATTATTCACATTTATTATTAATTACATATTGATTTTGACCATCAGCACTCTTGCTTTGGTAGATATTCTGTTTATCTGTCAGATACCCAGGAGCAGCTTTACGGGAAGAAGGGTTCTAGGGGGGTGGGGGCATTACGGTTGAAGGGTTAGGGTAGATAAAGAAGTAATATGTTTGTGACTCTACAAAATGAAATATTTAATAAAAAAAAATAAAAAAAATCAGGGGAAAAAAATAAAGTGGTGTAAACGTCACAAAAGGAGGTTTTGATATGACAACAGTCTCAAAAAAAAAAAAAAACCAACCATCCCAATCAAATTAGAAGACATTTGCTGATTGTAACATTGGAAAAAATAAAATATAAAATGTATATAAAACTTTTGCCATATTTTATATATAAATTTTCCCAATATGATACATTCTGCAAATGTGCAGAAGTGTGTTCTCTGCAAAGGATGAATCAACTTCTATTCGCTTAGGAAAAAACAACAAAAGCATGTAAACTGCCCTGGAGTGCCCCAACCTTTGGTTTACAATTGCATGCATGATCTCTGTAAAACACTAAAAATATGTCTTCACATTCTCAGAGGCCTGAAAAGGGAGCAGAAGTAGCAAAGAAATGTGCCTGAAAATCCTACTCCTCTAATCTACATATCATGTTTATTTAATTGGGAACTCCATATGCATAATAGATGAGTATGATTAACATGCTGATAGGCAGAATTTAATAAGACGTAGTGAAACAGTTACTCCAGCTCTGCTGCCTTAAGTGCAGGGCTATTTCATAACTGAAAAAATAACACTGTGGTTGGCTAATTTGAGGAGTATTAAATAACTGCCACCTCAGAGTGTTTCTGACACAGTCCTCACTAAGGCCTGAAAGTAGGCTGGCACTGTCCTCATGGTCCACAAATCTTCTCTCAGTACCTCAGTGTGTTTTCTTTTCTGGAAACTTATGTCTTGTTCAGTGTGTGTTGCCTTCATTGCTTTGTCTCTAAGGCTACATTCACATTACCAGGTTGAAGTGGCACATCTGATGCTTTCAGGACTGTGTGGACACACAAATCTGATCTTTTCAAATCAGATCTGAGCCACATTCATATGGGGTCCTATATCAGATATGTATCTGATTCGTGGTCATGCAACCTTGATGTGGCACTCAGATCAGAATTCATGTGCTTTTTTGTTTTGTTTTTTTTAGCGTTACCATGGCAGCAGCGCCAAACAGAAGTTAAAGCCTATAAACGGTGGAAAAGCAGCTCATCTCTCCTTTTTCTCCTTTGTCTCGCTCTAATACTGAAGTTGAGAGCTGATCGGAGTTAATCTTCTCAGTGAAGCTCGTTCTGCTCGTTAGTTTGTGCTGATGATGCATGTGATTCATTCACGTGATGTTACTGTGTAGGATGCACTCATGTGGGTCACTTCAGGACTCCGGGTTCGTTCACATTAATACAGATTTGAATCACTTTCCTAAACGAGTGTGAACCATCGTGTCAGAGAGATCGGATTTAAGCAAAAAAATGGATTTGAGCAATGAAGCTTGTAATGTAAACATACACCAAGACTTCTGAAAAGGTTAAAAAAAACCTCTTAGGTAACTACTTAGTAAGCACACTTTAAAAAGGTCAGCCTCCACATTTCTAAATCACACCTCAAGGTTTTCCAAGGCCTGATTCAAATACTGAGGAAATTAAGCCCTTATTTACATCATCTGCTCTTTCCACACAGAAAATTCATCATGCCGCCACAAAACACCAGCTGTTTTTCAGAGAACAGTGTCATATTTAGTGTCCAATATACACAGCTTACTCTCAAATGCAATCAATCAGCCAAGACACAACTGGCGTCCAAAATTCCTTAGTTTTACACTGAAGCCATAAGACTAAATATTGCTAAGAAGTAACAGAAGGCCATGATCTCCAGCATTGAGCAAACTAACACCTGCCTCAAACTACCTGACAACATAATGGATCACAAACAGACCTGCTACATGGTTTCAGACACTGTATGATACACTATTATCTATACAAATGGACAAAAAAGTATACTGCATAACTAAAAACAGCAAAATAACCAGTCACCAACCAGTATACATAGTATTATCCAGTGAAAATAGATAGAAATGTCATCCATTCATCAAAGTTTATTTGAGCCTGTTTATATCTTAGATTAACATCTAGTCTAAAGTTCAGATTGTATTTGGATATACTTGGGCAAGATTCCCTACATCTCCCACGAATATCCTAAGCACCAATCATAGTTTCCATTTAAATCCCAGAAAAATTCCATCAAATATTAAAAAGACAATGAATAAAACAGACAGCTTTGTCTTGCAGCTGCTACAATTTCTGGTCAGCTGTACTAATGTCCAGAGGACTTTTTGGACACTAGAGAGACGTTAAACAGATGAAGCAGATGAACCAACACAAGGCACCACGCCAAAAAAGGAAAAGAATGAAGCTTTTAATTGTATTAAAAATAAATCATTAATCAATCAGATCAAGTTTTTCCCTTTTGATTTCTTTAAATGTTAAGGCTAGTATGTAAACCTGCACACTGCTGTTTACAGAATGACTGTTCCACTCAGCATTGACGGCTTCAAACAGCTGAAAAACAATGGCAAGCTAGTTTATGTTTAACGTAGGACCAAAAATTCTCTAATAAATTCGAAACAGACCGAAACCATTAGTCAAAGCCATTAAATTGTGTTCCATTTGTTTTACACAGGAGCGTACGAGTGTGATACGTGTGGTCCAGACTCCTCCCTGAACACTTCTGAATGTGGTGCTAGTGATTCGATCGTAATCTAATTACGATGCATGCTGGCTGCGTTTACACCTGGCTTTTCATGCCGTCAAGTGAAATCCGTACATAATCCGATCACCAGAATCGCATGTTGATGCAAGGTGTAAACAGCCTCCAGCAGATTACTTAACACCCATGACTGCTTGAGGCAAATGTGTGAGGATTTAGGAATGCAATTTATTCAATGCCAATTGGTGGCATTTAATCTACTTGTTAGCTACATTAGCTTTACAGCTCCAACACAGAACTAAAGGAACAAATCCTGGACACCAAACATGCCTTGGCTGGTCAACTGAGATAATTGTGCAAATCTGATCCATCAACTGTGTAAAAGTGCAAAAACGTTGCAAAGGGTCAGACATTTTCTGGAAAGAGGCAACTGATGGAAGCAAGAAAACAGAAAAGTAATATTTTTCTGGCAGCACCACAGTTGACGGAGCACCCCTGTGCAGCGAGTGTGGGCGTAAATCTCCGAGCCCGAGTTCGGACGGGATGTGATCTGGCCTGCTGGACTGGAAGCACAAAGTCTGCTACTGACAGCCACCACAGAGAGCCAGTCCTGCTGCATGATCTAAGCGTGCCCTCTCATTTCCCTGCTTTGACCTATAAACCCCCACCCCCTACCTCGATTGTATAATGTCAGCATTTAGCAGAAATGCTTTATGTAACAAAGAGCAGACCAGCTGAGCGAATCGCTTGTCCTTACGCTCTTTTCTCCCTCTCGGGCCACCCAGGCTGAAACTCTGGCCATATCCCGTTATTACAGAAAGCGGGGACAGTGCGGCTCTGCTTCGCTCTGCTTAGCTCGGCTTTCATCAGCTGAGTGGACACAAAGAGAGCTGCTGGACCGCTGCCTAGTCACCGCTACAGCAGAGGCCTCATCATCCTGGCCAATCAGAAGCCCTGGATGGACGTGTGCAGGCTGCAGATGGGGCACTTGTCTCAGCACTTGAGCTGGAAAGTTTCTTTCTCTGCCCACTATCAACAAATGAGAATGTTCATCCTAACATACAATTTACATGGAACAATGTTTCTTTTATCCGACACCTGATTAGTTGGAACAGACAACGTAGAGCAACACCCAAAAAAAAAAAAAAAGCATCTATGGAAAAATTACAAAGCCAATGCAACATTTCACACACTGTGCTGCACTAAATCCAACTCAATAATAAAATTGTAATCAAACACGCAGTTGAGAAGTGGATTATAAATACTGACTTTATCCACAACACACTCAGAAATGTATACTGTGTATGATAACATCCAAGCCCAGCATATATCCGAGAACAGACTGTATTAGACCCAAGCAGTTTAGGCCCATTGCATTCATACAAATATTTCAAGCTCTGTTCTGGGTCCGCAAAAAAAGAATCTGGGTTATATTTCATGATTCACCAAACACACAACAACAAATAATGTTTTACCTCCATCACTTCTTACTCAAATATTATTTTTAAATCACTCGAATCATTAAAAAGCTTGCTGTATATTAGTGAAATGAAAAAAGAACCATCTACTCACAGGCCCACCTGCACATTAATATTTTTAAAAGTCTTGTGCTCACAATGAACGCTACAGCGCAGAGCTGACCGCCTACCAACACAAAATCTTCATGAAAATTGCTGGATTACAGTAACACTCACAAACGCATACATTAATATCTCAAAACATGCGTGTTCTGATCTATTGATTTCATCACATTCTAAAGCACCTGTTTGCAAATGATTTGTTGAGTTGCAACACAGTCACAGGAATCACAGATAAAACTGCATGGATCCTGCTTTATTTACTGTGGTAGATTATACGGAGCAGAATTTACCAAATGGCTTGTTTAGTATTCGGGCTGCACTGGAAAACAACTCACACACTCATGGAATACAGAGCAGGAATACTAGGAGAGGCAAGTCATTAGGAGCTGGAAATTTATCAAGTTTGGTTTCAGTTTATCAAGTTTGGTTTCTGAACTCCAGCAAGCGGCCTGCCACAATATTATTAGTAGTATTTCAACTGCACTGATTTTGGGGCATCAGAATTTGTTATAATCATCAACATTCAACAAAGCAGAATAAAATTCTTGGACTACCTTCAAAAATAAATAATCAGAGGAAAGAAGGTTAGTGGAATTATGTTTTCATTGTGTATTTTCTACTACTGTTTAAATAGCTCCTTCAAACACATTTCTAAAGAGGAATTCTACCAATTCTTCAAAGTTTCTGCAGTTGTTAAGATGTAAACAAAGTCTGATGTTTGATGTGAAAAGCTGCGTTCTAGAAAAACTTCAACTTGTTCTATTTCAGTTCTCTTTACAATGGTAGTGACAGGAATTAGGACTTATTATACCTACAGGGAACATAGCCGGTGTATATAGAGTTTATATATGTTATCTTTATAATGGTAAAAGGAATTCTGGACTGAAATCCGATATTTTTCTTGCACATATTTGGCGATGGTGAAGCAGACACTTCTTAAAATTCAGAAATCAGCACATTAGTATAGTATTATATCCATATAAGTAAAATATATTTGCATAAAAAGTATTAAATGCAAATACACGTTAGCACAGCAGCCCAGTGTTGCCTAAACAAGCCACTACTCCAATAGAATGTCATCAAATGTCAGTTTGCAATATAAGCCAAGTTGAAACATCTGTACCATTTTTTTTTTCAAACAATTAACCACTGACTCCAATAGCATTTCGTCATCATTGTGTTTGCCTAGTTAAAAGTTCTCTTTGGAGACTATATTGCATTACAACTCGCTTCGCGTACCTAACCACAATGAATGTAATGAAAAAATAACATTTAAAACCAAATCCTTTTACTAATTTAAAGCAATTGTCAGCCATCAATGTAATCACATCTAGTCTGTGCAATAATTTTGTGACACAGCTTTCAGAGACAATAAGCTCTTCCAACGTCTGATTCTTATCACCACCTCAAACCACCCTGAGTGACCTTGTTTACATCTTAACCATTAAGCAAAAACATTGACTAAAATTCAGTGGAACGCTTGTTTAAAGTCAGTGTAAATGGGAAATTCTCCTATCACATGAGGAAGGGTCTCTGAGCTAGCTCAATGTTTCCACCTGATGAAAGGTGTTCGGAGGGGGGGTGAAAAATGACTACTATTTGCTATTTTATTCCGCCTGCTGGTGCACAGGGAAATAGCCATAACTTAGGATTTCAGAATTAATTACGAGCAAAAGGAAAAAGTCACTACATTCTGATTGAAGCTTATGGGAAAACAAGATTTTTTGCCTTTTTAATGGCTTCAAAATGAAATGTGAAATCTACAACCTCTATCCCCAAGCTGTTGTTCATCCATGATTTTTAATCTTTTCTGTGATCTTTTCTCACTGGTCATGTTTCTTTGCCCTTCTAAACAGTAAAGTGTCACAAAAAGCACCTAAAGTATTTCAACATTACAGCAGTTCCTCCTTACCTTTATGACCCATCATTACAGCCAGATGAAGAGGAGTGTTTCCTGCAGAAGAGAAAACAGAAGAGGGATGAATAAGCACTCAGCCCACATACAACTGCTCCATGAATCAGTACTCTTTAGAGATGAACACGGATGAAGTCCACCGGACTTAAAAATAACTTCAACAGCAGCCAGGCCCGCAACGATGACTGCATTCAGCCTAAACTCTGAAGAAGGCTCCGCTACCCATGCAGAAGAAGCCTCTTTGTTTTTTTGTCCCTTCATGCACGTTTGCCACTTTTTATGTTTAGTGAGGCAGCTGGGAGTTGTTGTGATAAATACTACATGAGGAGAGAAAACAAATAATTCAACACTACAGCAAGTCTACAAAGTGGCTCAAAGCAAAAAAATTGCCATGACCCAGCTGGGTAGCAAGGCCTAGACCAATGCAGGCCATGAGTGTTCAGACACGAAAATAGGACAATTCCACTTGGTTTGATGTCAATTATTCTGTTCGACCGAAACTCAGAGCGAGACTTGTTCTCAATGGTGATGAAAAATCATGGGTTGGAGGTTAACCAGTCTTGCAACCGGAAGGTCACCTATTTGATCCCCTGAGCCGACAGTACGTGACTGAGGTGCCCTTGAGCAAGACGCCCAACCCCCAACTGCTGCAGATAGGGCTGCCCACCGCCCCAGGCAAGTGTGCCTCACTGCCCTTTAGTGTGTGTCTTCACTATTGTGTATGTGGTGTTTTATTGCATGGATGGGTTAGATTGCAGAGGTGAAATTTCCCCACTGTGGGACTAATAAGGCTTTTAACCACTTAAAAAGAGCAAAATGATTAAAGCAACCTCACAAACAGTCATTACATGAATTGGTTAAGAATCCACTGTCTGATGACTAGCATCCTGTTTCATAGCAGTTTTGAGAAAAGATTTTGGCCTAAAATATAAAAGTATTATTTTACCACCATCAACCATACACAAACACATGTAGTCGTTGGTCCGTATAGCAAATAAATGGCTTTATTTGCTCTGTGGATATGGCGAAAATTGGCCAACACCTTAACATAAATTGCACATCTTCCATGTGTGTTTGCCTGAATAAACCAGGCTTTTCTTCAGCTAATATTCATAACAGAAGCGAGTCTGTTCTCTAAATTGCATGTCCTGTGTTGGCCAGGGTTTGAAACAGGCTGGCAAGTGGGTGTTAGGAAACAAATTTATCATCTAAAGAGCTTTCATACTTGGCATCTGATGTTCACTAATTAAAAATAACTAAAATAGACATCAAAATTTAAGCTTGTGTGAAAGAAATCACATTTAGGAAGACAACCCTGTATAAATGACCCCACCAAAACCACACCTTGTGAATATCCACCTGTAAAAACCCTTACTAAGCTTATGGGGTCAGTGTACATAGACAGACACTCTTGGGTTCATTTGCTTGATGTGGAAAGCCATAATTCACATGTGGCTGACCATCTTTGCTGCCATACACTGGCATTTGCTTAAGAGAATCAGCAGAGAAAACGTAAATGGCACATCTCAGAACTATTTTCACTAAAAAGCTCAATAATAAGAGTTTCAGGCAGCCGTCAACCCAAATGTTCTGAACGGACTGCAAAACATGGTGGAATTCCCTTTTGAGCCTGAGTGACCGTATTTCTAAAACCACCGTGAAACAGAGGTGTTCATAGAGAACTGTAGAGAATAGATCATTTTACTGAAGCATGAAAACATTCACATGAAGTTTTTCTGGGTGCTAGAAACACTTTTGCGACCAACCGTGACGAAACCTCTCAGAAACGAAGTTAGAAAAGTTAGCTAGCTAACCTAGCTAGCCAGTTAGCAATGCCTTAACATGCTATCCTCCAAGCCTCGCAGCCACGGAGTTACGGTTGTAAACATCAAGAGCTGAAGGCCAAACGGCGACAGCTAAACAGCTCGTCCCATAAAACTCACCGTGAACGTCTTTCTGTGCGATGTTCTGAGTCCGAATAAGGGACGACAATCTCCGCACGTCTCCTTTAAACACACATTCGTGCACGGGAAAGTCCGCGCCGCTCCGCGCCACCGGGTTTTTGTTTTTGTCGTCGACGGTCAGTGGAGCCGTGGTGGGCGCGTTGTTAGCGTTGATTTGGGACTCCCGCTGCTGGGACGGTGATCTGACCAGCTTGTGGTTGCTGAAGATCCGGTTCGTTCTGCTTTTACCACCGCCGCCGCCACCGACGCCAGTCCGGGCGGACGACGTGAACGTCCCCGTGGCCGCCTCCTCGTCCGGTTCCAGCAGATCCTCCTCGTCCTTGCCCGGTTTGTGGTCCTTACGGAGGGAGCGGATCTTCTCTCCGGTCATTTTGCCGAGCGAAACGAAGGGCGCGGCGGGCCGAAGAGCGCGGAGGGGCGACGCCGCCGGTGGATGGACGCGCAACGGAGCAACAACAACAACGGCGGCGGCTCGCACACCATGAAAACAGCCGAGCTGGGCGCGCGTCAAAAAACACCCCGGCACGGCATCGCTTAACCTCACTGACTGACCTACGATTGCGTTTCCCGACGCGCTGCTCCCGCCGCTGCTGTCATGCTAAAACCCGACAAGGAAGAGCCATCTGCCGTTTTCCGCTCGTGCTCTCGCGAGAACTAGTTGGAGCTGTAGCGCCCCCTGTGCTGTTATTTTGAGTGTGCAACGAGCTGGACGGCCGTAAGGGAGCAATTCATTCGGAAGTGATTATTCTCACTCCTTTCTCTCTACTCCCTTCTCTTACAGCCTTCTCTCTTATCCTTGCTCCCCATGACCTGCTCTCCATTATCCACTCGCGACGCTACATTCTCTACTCTCTACTGCTTCTGCTGCACAATCACTCAGACTTTTACTACTCCTGCTCTCTAATCCTTACTTCATATGCGCTACACCCCACTCCCTATATCCCACTCTCTACTGTCTCTCTACACTCACTACTCTCTACTGTCTCTCTACACTCACTACTGTCTCTCTACACTCACTACTCTACTGTCTCTCTACACTCACTACTGTCTCTCTACACTCACTACTCTCTACTGTCTCTCTACACTCACTACTCTACTGTCTCTCTACACTCACTACTGTCTCTCTACACTCACTACTCTCTACTGTCTCTCTACACTCACTACTCTACTGTCTCTCTACACTCACTACTGTCTCTCTACACTCACTACTGTCTCTACACTCACTACTCTCTACTGTCTCTCTACACTCACTACTGTCTCTCTACACTCACTACTCTACTGTCTCTCTACACTCACTACTGTCTCTCTACACTCACTACTCTCTACTGTCTCTCTACACTCACTACTCTCTACTGTCTCTCTACACTCACTACTCTACTGTCTCTCTACACTCACTACTGTCTCTCTACACTCACTACTGTCTCTACACTCACTACTCTCTACTGTCTCTCTATACTCACTACTGTCTCTCTACACTCACTACTCTCTACTGTCTCTCTACACTCACTACTCTACTGTCTCTCTACACTCACTACTCTACTGTCTCTCTACACTCACTACTCTACTGTCTCTCTACACTCAGTACTCTGCTGTCTCTCTACACTCACTACTCTCTACTGTCTCTCTACACTCAGTACTCTCTACTGTCTCTCTACACTCAGTACTCTCTACTGTCTCTCTACACTCACTACTCTGTACTGTCTCTCTACACTCACTACTCTACTGTCTCTCTACACTCACTACTCTACTGTCTCTCTACACTCACTACTCTCTACTGTCTCTCTACACTCACTACTTTCTACTGTCTCTCTACACTCACTACTCTACTGTCTCTCTACACTCACTACTCTCTACTGTCTCTCTACACTCAGTACTCTCTACTGTCTCTCTACACTCACTACTCTCTACTGTCTCTCTACACTCACTACTCTACTGTCTCTACACTCACTACTCTCTACTGTCTCTCTATACTCACTACTGTCTCTCTACACTCACTACTCTCTACTGTCTCTCTACACTCACTACTCTACTGTCTCTCTACACTCACTACTCTCTACTGTCTCTCTACACTCACTATTCTACTGTCTCTCTACACTCAGTACTCTCTGCTGTCTCTCTACACTCACTACTCTCTACTGTCTCTCTACACTCACTACTCTACTGTCTCTCTACACTCACTATTCTACTGTCTCTCTACACTCACTACTCTCTGCTGTCTCTCTACACTCACTACTCTCTACTGTCTCTCTACACTCACTACTCTCTACTGTCTACTTACTACACCCTACTCCCTACTCACTACATCCCACTGCCATCTACTCCCTACTCACTACACCCTAATCTCTCTACTCCCTACAACCCTCTCCCAACTCTCCACTCCCTATTCTCACTACACTCCACTAACTACTCTCTTCTTACTACACCCCACTCCCTACTCACTACATCCTACTGCCATCTACTCCCTACTCACTAGACCCTAATCTCTCTACACCCTACTCTACATTCCCTATTCTCACTACACTCCACTAACTACTCTCTACTTACTACACCCCACTCCCTACTCACTACATCCCACTGCAATCTACTCCCTACTCACTACACCCTAATCTCTCTACTCCCTACATCCCACTCCCAACTCTCCATTCCCTATTCTCACTATACTCCACTAACTACTCTTTACTTACTACACCCCACTCCCTACTCACTACATCCCACTGCTGTCTACTCCCTACTCACTACACCCTAATCTCTCTACTCCCTACTCTACACTCCCTATTCTCACTACACTCTACTAACTACTCTCTACTTACTACACCCCGCTCCCTACTCACTACGTCCCACTGCTATCTACTCCCTACTCATTACACCCTAATCTCTCTACTCCCTACTCTACATTCCCTATTCTCACTACACTCCCCTAACTACTCTCTACTTACTGCACCCCGCTCCCTACTCACTACATCCCACTGCTGTCTACTCCCTACTCACTACACCCTAATCTCTCTACTCCCTACATCCCACTCCCAACTCTCCACTCCCTATTCTCACTACACTCCACTAACTACTCTCTACTTACTACACCCCACTCCCTACTCACTACATCCCACTGCTATCTACTCCCTACTCACTACACCCTAATCTCTCTACTCCCTACATCCCACTCCCAACTCTCCACTCCCTATTCTCACTACACTCCACTAACTACTCTTTACTTACTACACCCCACTCCCTACTCGCTACATCCCACTGCCATCTACTCCCTACTCACTACACCCTAATCTCTCTACTCCCTACACTACACTCCCTATTCTCACTACCCTCCACTAACTACTCTCTACTTACTACACCCCGCTCCCTACTCACTACATCCCACTGCTATCTACTCCCTACTCACTAGACCCTAATCACTCTACTCCCTACTCTACACTCCCTATTCTCACTACACTCCACTAACTACTCTCTACTTACTACACCCCGCTCCCTACTCGCTACATCCCACTGCTATCTACTCCCTACTCACTACACCCTAATCTCTCTACTCCCTACATCCCACTCCCTATTCTCACTACACCCCACTAACTACTCTCAACACCCTACTCCACACTCTCTAGTCATCACACTCCAATCCCTGCAAAGGCTTTCAAAGATTTTCTGAATTTAAAACTAGAACCAAACAGTGTGGAACTCTGCTGAACTGCTGTTTGTTCAGTTATTTAGAAATGATCAAATGGCATTAGAACTATCAGAAGCCATCAGCTGCTGCCACCTAGTGTGCTCTGTGTGGTATGAATCACTTGGCTTTTTCGGTAATAGTAAATTTCCTTCACATTTCAGGGTGCTTCCTGTTTTATTAAAAATTTGACATCTGAAGCCCAAAATCTGCAAAATGGAGGAAGAATGGCATGGATTAAGTTTGTGGTTGAACAAAAAATTTAAGATAAAAAATTAAGAGTGTTTTGGAGGAAGCCTGTATAAGCCTTCGCCCTCCTAGTGTTGATAGTATCATGTGACTGGGGGAGTCCTAACTAGCGGGGGAACTGGAGATGACTAAATTTGGGGAAAATTGGGTAAAAATGTAAAGAAAACAAAACTTAAGAGTGTGATGATTCAATTCTTGTAGTTCAGTTTGATTTTCAATATTTTATGTGAAAATATGTTAAAATATCTCGACTCGACAGAGCTTTAATAATATAGTACACAGCCTGGCCTGGCTCAGAAAAATACAAATTTCAGTTAAAAACGTCCTTTTGCAAAATAGTGATCTTATAAAACAGGGCAAGTGAACTATAAACAATTCCAAGACCTGAACTCTTACAAAAGTTGTATAATGTCTCCATTTTCAACTCACCAAAACTTAAATATGTCTCAAAAGCGTAGTTAAAATATGTGTAAAATATTTGATGAATCCGATACTAAGCATTAACTATAACTAAGTCATCATCTTACTTATTTCATGTTTTGTGGATTCCATAAAAGACGGCAAATGACAAGCGGTGTGTCGGGCATACAGTCATAAAGTTGAAAACACTGATCTGAAACGGAATCTTTCTGATTTGTTTGACACTGTATTGAAATTATTACACCCTTAACAAATTGTCCAAAGCAGGGCTGCCAAAGTGGGTGTAAAGCTAACAAATTGCTAAATAGCTGTTTTCCCTGTTTTGGCCTTGTACACACATTCCTCCAACACAAAATTTCTGGGCACCCCTGATCCAAAGGGTCACTCCTGACATTCACTTTTGAACTTACTGTTGACATTCTGGCCATGTCTTATGCTACAGCCTAGTCCAGGGGTCTCAATCTCAACCACCAAAAGTGCCAAATTAAAAAAACATTAACTAATCCGTGGGCCAGAGCACAGCTATGTTTTTGTTTCATTTTTAAATAACATTTTGCAGTATGCCGAACTGACCATTGTTTATTCAAGATACATAAAAACGTCAACAGTAAAATGTGGGCACTTATAGCAGACCTTGAAATATTACAAGAATACTTAAAGTTTTCAAAATTTAAATGTCCCCACGAGAGGGACTTTTAAACTAATCTATTTGCTTAAACTAGACCCCTGGCATCCTTTCTGCAAGTTCATTTAGACTTGATCTCAATTTCTGAGCTGCTGAGCTGATGTGTTTATAGTGGCTGAACTGCAGTTAGGTGTTTGGTGATACGACTGGTGTGAAAGTGTGTGGAATTATGTAGAATTGAGGTGTAACCGCTGCCTCAAAGATTGTTGTTGGGGTAGTAGAGTTAGAGAGCACATTTCGCTGCAGTGCATGCTGGGGACTAATGCAGTTCACTGTGAAATGAGCTAATATTAATAGAAAAAAAGTATAAAAAAAAATACATTTGTAGGCCAAATAGGATTGTGTGGCGGGCCTGATCTGGTCCGTGTGCCTTGTGTTTCACACATGGGGTCTAGTCTATCTCTCTCTAATTTATAAAATTATAAAATTCCAACAACTATATACATTCTGACAGGCAGAAAAGTGGGTAGAGACGTGGCCGTGGAGGGTTAATTTTGCTAGATAGTACAAGTACAGCAACACAGCACCATAACACAGGCAGTGGAGTTTAATCATTGTGGACAAATTAATTCATTGAAATATTCTTCATGTTCTGGATGATGTATGTTCATATTTTCAGGTGACGCAATGTTTTTTTTTCTTTTTTTTTCTTTTTCAGTCACACATGAAGTTTGCATTTACGTTATGTTTACGTCACGTCTTTTTCTGTGAGTTTATTGGCTGGTTGCAAAGCAGAAATCCGATTACGGCCTGACTCGTGTAGACCCGAGTTTCCCCATTATCTGATTACCCAAGTGCATGTAAAAGTGTTGATCAGATTGCGGACGAAATCTGCTTTTCTGCCGTTATCAGATTATTAAATGTGATGCACTCATTGAGTGAAATCATTTTCATTTTGACACTTTCAATAGGGGTCCAAAACAACAGACTTTTTTGACTAGACTATAGGCAGCATCATCCAGTTGATGTCCCTCCCACAGTGGGAGGGCAACGGGGTGTTTTCAACACAATGAAAGCATTGACCTATGAATGACACACTGTGCCTACCACCAGAGCAGGTTCAGACCGTGGTCAGTTCACCCAGAAGAGTAGTGACACTGCTGGAGCCTCTACAGTTCTCTCCACACGCTGAAGAGTGGAAATAAGCTGCTGGACTTTTATCAGTTCTGACAACGAGTCGTCTCACTAATTGGAGGAAGAATATTCTGCTTGTTTCTTCTGAACACGGTGTGACTCTAATGGAGGGTTAATACAGTTTTAGTGGGGAATGATCTCTGGTATTAAGTGAGTACTGCCCTTTCTATAGATGCTCTGGTGTTGCCTTGTGTGTAGTCGACTGTTACAACTAACTAACTGACTATAGTGAGCCACACTTAGTAGATCTATGTTTCAATAATTCAGTTTGAGCCTTATACAATGACAGACACCTAAGAGCTAAAAAAAAATCTGATCACCCCCAGGGGGTTAGCGGACCACTGAGCCACGCATTCAGTGGCAAAATCAGTCAGATCAACTTACATTGTGTGGATTTGTACGGCAGGTTGAATATGAACTGAAAAGCCAAGGACCCACCATGTAAACAGTGCAATAAAGTCAATGATTTATACTTTACTGATAAATTTGTTATCACGGCCATAATATTCAACACAAAAAGGATAAAAATACGGCTTCATACTGTTATTTTGGTTGTTTATAATTGTTTAGGTTGTTTATAATTGCTTGGAATTGCTTTAAAATGTCCTTAAACTTTATAAACATTTCATGTTACATGTCTTCCACATGTTTCTCCTTTATTTTCATGCTATTGTGTCTGTGTTGTGTGAGCCTATGTATTGTATTGGGAGTGTATGTTTGTGCAGGTATGTGTGTGTATGTGTGTGCGTGTGTGCGCGTGCGTGCGTGTGTGTGTATAAGTGTGTGTGACTGTGACATCATTACTCCTCATTGTTCTCAATACTCCAGCACTCTCTGGCCATTTTTTTACACAGGAAGTCACTTCACCTGCACCAACAAGTGTACATATGAATGTTGTAAGACATTTATTAACTGATAGCTATAAAAAAAAATATATGTATTATTCAAGTTCTTTCTCCAATATCAAACATATCGCTGTTGTCGGAACAAAACCCCTGTTATCTGCAAAATGGTAACTTTACAGGAGAAGGAGAAGACTTTACTTTTAATGCAAGTCAATGGAACCAGACTTTTTTTCCAAGTCATTTTGGGTCGTTTATTTTAGTCCACTCTTCATGAAATTTACACACAGTGTAAAGGGTAAGAGATACTTTCAAATTGTGTCAAAAATGGAAAAACATCAAAAATTATGTTTATGATTGTTGACTGAACATATGATTGTTATGACAACAGCGATATATACAGTTTGGTTAGAAAACATCATGCAAAATAATCATAACTTGTTTTTCTCATAGAATGAGTGCGAATATGCTGTGGGATGATGGATAAACAACCAAGGACAACCTATAACGTAAGTACAGAACCTTTAAACTAATTAACAAATTAATATGAATTAAATGAATGTACTACAAACCTCACTATAGGTCAAGTGCAGTGAATTTCAGGGAGCGTCATATATCACAGATGCTGAACTAAATATCTGGCATCGTAAAGCCAATATATGCAAAGTGGCGCTAGAGCTGTAGTGGATGAATTTACTGAATGAACAAACACAAAAGATTAGGAGTGTAATGATGCACCTGGTTTCAGGTTCAGTACGATTTTTCGATTCTAAGATGTCTTAATTCTATAGAGCTTTAATTATATACTACACATACTGAGCTTTGGCTCAGAAAAAAAACACGTTTTATAAACTCACGTAAAACGTCATCATAGCATTTCCAATGCGGAAATATGAACATTAACATGACACAAAAGCACCAATTAATAAATGTAAACAATTATAAATGGGAGAAATTATACTATTCCATCCAAGAACTCCTTACAGAGAGTGCTGTGCAGTTTTTGCCTGTATTTTGTAATATTCATTTTTACGCTGCTTGTTTTGTCTACACACGTACACTGTTTATTGTTAATGCCATGACCCCTACCCACTTTTCTTTGTTGAAAAAAGCAATAAAAAGTTGCAAAATGTGCAAAATCAATATAAAAATAATAAAAACGGAAAGCACTGATTAGTCAATTCTAATCAACTTATTTTCATTTGTCCAAAATGTATTAATGTATGATAATATATCCATTTTTACGTATGATGTCTTGTGTACAAAAGTATGATGTTTTATCTTTTGCCTTATGAACTTGATTGTTGTTTTTGTTTGTTTTTGTTGTAAATAAACACTTATTATAAATTTAGCATGTTTTCAGGAGACGGTCCAGATTGCAGGCAGGCCACACTCTCTAATTACACAACCACATTGTTGTAATCTGTGCAGACGTCCATGAAAAAGACATCCAGTCAAAATATGTATATGTCTTTCAGCACTAGTGCTTTCACAGATGTGCATGCAACTCATGCCATGGTGATACCGCTATACCAGGACAGACCCTGGCTTTCTAACTTTAGGTTGGTAACAATCAAGAGGGTCATTTTATTCTTTGGTCCAGAGAACACAACATCAAATATTTCCATAAGCAATATGGAATCAGATCACAGTACAGTTGTGTGATGCTGTGCATCAGTGTATTTCAAATGAGTTCGGGCCAGAGAAGTCAGCAGTGTTTCTACGGTTTATAGTCCAATCTTAAATTTCATTTGGAGATGCTGCAGTGAACGATGTTTATTGACAATGATTTGTTAAAGTATTCCTGAGCCCTTGAAGAGATATTCATCATAAAACCATGCTGAATTTCAATGCAGTGCCGTGTGAGAAACTCAAGATTACAGGCGTTCATCTTTGTTGTATTTTCCTTCATGCATAGAGGTTTCTCTAGATTCCCTGAACCTTTTGGTGATATTATGCACTGTATAAAGGGTGAAATACCTAAATTTCTCACAATGGCTTGTTGAGGAATATTGTTCTGAAACCGTTGGATTATTTGCTGATGCATTATTTGGCAAAGTGGTGAGCATCAACCCAAGGTCTAGGCCTTTCCTGGATGGTCCCTTTAGACCCCAACATGATTGCATCACTCATGGTTTTTGAACACTGATTTCTTAAATTTCTCCTGTGCCAACTTTTTTTGTAATGTGCTACAAATATTCATTTAAATGCAGGTTAACGTGTTCAAGATGTACAAATTGCTGCATTCTTTTATTATTTCCATTTCACAGTCTGTCAGACTGGTATACGTTTTGGTATTTGTGGTTTATTAATAAAAAGAAAATGCATGTATTACACAAAAATATACTGTAATTTTGAAAAGCATTTTTTAAATTATTTGTGTTATTTTATGAAAACACAAAGGAAATCTTTCATGATTTATTGTGTGACTGATTCTCAAGAGAAAAAGACTTTGACTTTGTGTTGCATTTTCGTGTGTTAAACTTTACACTAGAACCTTTTGAATGTATGTCTTGCAAAATAACCTTGACCTATAATTTAAAAATGTTGTTGTTGTGCAGTTTCTGTGCTCACTGACCATAAAGGTTCAATGTTCAATATTTGTGTTTATTACTAATGCGATTCACAAACATTGTCTATGACAGACCTTCTCTTAATGCTGTATTCATCAGTGCACTGAGGGTTAAATCAGCGTACTCTTTGCGATTATCCTCAGGTTTCATAAACAGCATATTTTTCTCGTTTCAGATGGCCACTAGTGAACCTGACCCTTATAACGAACCTCAACCTGGTGACCTCATCGAGATCTTTAGACCAGCTTATCAGCACTGGGCTCTGTATCTGGGGGATGGCTACATCATCAACCTTACACCAGTTGGTCAGTGCTTCAGGCCTGTTCACATATACGCTGGTTCAAGTTATTAGCTGTTTCCGCTATGGAACTCTAATCATTGGGTATTTTGTCGGAACACCTACCATACAGGTGCAAAGGTTAACAATTGCTGACCGGAGTTCATCTGCTGCTGTACTTTTTATCAGTCCCCTTTACTCTTGTCTATCAATAGAAAAGAACCACTTTAGGACCAATGCTGTCCAAAAATTCCCAGCACAGCAGTGATACTAACATAGAAGTGTGTGTTGCGCTGGTATTGCTTGACCTTTTAAGCACTGTGTATACTCATTGTCCACTCTTTTAACTTGTTGGTCCACCTTGTAGATGTAAAGTTATTGCCTCATTTCAATGTTTTTGTTAACCCCTCTAAAATCCTAGGCTTATTACATACTAAGGCTCATTAATTCAGAAACTACAGTGCAAACTAGCAGAGCTATTCTGAGGTTATAGAAGTGTGTAATAAAACTTTGGATTTAAGAGGTTAACATGCCCTTGCCATCTTCGATGCATCACACAAGTGCATCTCAGACGCGGCCTCCCACAAAAGAAGGGGAAGCTCATAAGCTAGCCATGTAAACTTTGTATAGCAAAACTTTTTTTGAGGACTTTGAACATAACATATACACCGATCAGGCATAACATTATGACCACCTCCTTGTTTCTGTGCTCGTTGTCCATTTTATCAGCTCCACTTACTATATACAGTGGTGTGAAAAAGTGTTTGCCCCCTTCCTGATCTCTTATTCTTTTGCATGTTTGTCACACTTAAATGTTTCAGATCACCTAACAAATTTAAATATTAGTCAAAGGTAACACAAGTAAACACAAAATGCAGTTTATTAATGAAGGTCTTTGTTATTAAGGGAAAAAGAAATCCAAACCTACAGGGCCCTGTGTGAAAAAGTGTTTGCCCCCTAAACCTAACAACTGGTTGGGCCACCCTTAGCAGCAACAGGCGTTTGCTATAACTGGTAAATAAAATAGTCTTTTACAGCTCTGTGGAGGAATTCGGCCCAATCATCGTTGCAGAACTGTTGTAATTCAGCCACATTGGAGGGCACGAACCGCCTTTTTAAGGTCATGCCACAGCATCTCAATCGGATTCAGGACTTTGACTAGGCCGCTCCAAAGTCTTAATTTTGTTTTTCTTAAGCCATTCAGTGGACTTGCTGGTGTGTTTTGGATCGTTATCCTGCTGCTTTTGAGGATCTTTTGGTCTACTTCTCTTATATAAGTCCTATATAAGTGATTTCTTGATTGAGAACAGGTGTGGCAGTAATCAGGCCTGGGTGTGGCTAGGGAAATTGAACTCAGCATTCCAAAGATGTGATAAACCACAGTTTTAAATTGTTTTGGGGGTTGGGGGGCAATTACTTTTTCACATAGGGCCCTATGGGTTTGGATTTCTTTTTCCCTTAATAACAAAGACCATCATTTATAAACTGCATTTTGTGTTTACTTGTGTTATCTTTGGCTAATATTTACATTTGTTTGGTGATCTGGAACATTTAAGTGTGACAGACATGCAAAAGAATAAGAGATCAGGAAGGGGGCAAACACTTTTTCATACCACAGTAGGTGCACTTTGTAGTTCTACAATTACTGATTATAGTCCACCTGTTTCTCTGCATACTTTGTTAAACCCCTTTTACCCTGTTCTTCAGTGGCCAGGACCCCCATGGGCCCTCACAGAACACATACTGTTTGGTTGGTGGATCATTCTCAGCACTGCAGTGGTGGTGGTGTGGTGGTGTGTGTTGTGCTGGTATGGGTGGATCAGACACAGCAGTGCTGCTGCGCTGGTCTGAGTGGTACAAAGTGCACCTATATAGTAAGTGGAGCTGATAAAATGGACAATGAGCGCAGAAACAAGGTCATAAGGTCATAATGTAATGCCTGATCTGTGTATACAGTATGTGCATAAGGTGTATCCGGTGATAAACTGGCGACCTTTCCTGGGTGTATCCACCCAATGATAGCTGGGATAGGCTTCAGCTCCCCCCATGACCCAGAAGTATAAGTGGTTTAGAAAATGTGTGTGTGATAATTCAGAAAACGAACTGTAATAGTGTATTAAAATGTGCACAAGCATGTTCTCTCTGAGTATGTATTAACTTTTTTTCACTTAGAAAATGTCAGAACATATTTCATCATATGCAAACTTTTACAGAAGACTGTAAATGTGTTTATAATAAAAAACGGCACAGGGTTTATCAGGATGCCTAATAAAGCGCCAACTTAATGTATTCACTCACTTATCCAACACGTATATCATGCAACATTCAGATTCATTTGTGTCTTCCCTCAGATGAGAGTCAGGCTGCTGCTATGTCCAGTGTGAAGTCAGTGTTCAGCAGAAAGGCGGTGGTCCGGATGCAGCTCCTGAAGGACGTGGTGGGGGGAGATACGTTTCGTGTCAACAATAAATATGACGACAATCACACCCCTTTGCCTGTCTCTGAGATCATTCAACGAGCTCAACTCCTGATTGGTCAGGAGGTGTCGTATGACCTGTTGGGCAGTAACTGCGAGCACTTCGTCACCCTATTGAGATATGGGGAGGGCGTATCCGAGCAGGTCTGTCCATTTTAGCATCGATGTCTTTGATTTCATGTAGACAAGCAATGGTCTTCTATGGAAGCCCTAAAGGGCCATGGAGCTGCATGTTATTTTTCATTTTCATTTGTTTTCTCAAGATCTTGTGATACTGTCTCAAGAGCCTGAGTTACTTCTATCAGTACTGCAACATAATGGACATTGTTATATTGAGATAACACTGATTGAGTTGTGATAATGGCATAAATATCCTGGGATCTAAAGAAAGCAAATGCTTTGTACTGTGATAATTACATAAATAATTCAAGATCACAGGAAAAATGAAAATAATTTATTATTATGGAGAAACAGAGAGAGTCAAGGTCTTTCAGTCTTCTTTAGTTTTCACCTTATTACACAAGTGAACATGAGCGTATTCAAAAAGCAATTCTGTTTTTGACCACGTCTCATCTTTTGTCTTCTCAGGCAAGCCGTGCTATTGGGGCAATAAGTTTGGTGACTGCAGCAGCAAGTGCCTTCTCTGTGCTTGGACTAATCAACACCCGCTCCAGGAACAGGCCTTTCTGACCTCGATTAACCTTCAGAGTTTACACATCTTACAGCATTAAAAGATGTATGCAGGCCAGTACACAGGGCTTTACTCTTGTTTGTTGTGAGAGGTGAATGACTACATTTGTGCTGCCTGTTAGCTTCTACTAATGATTTCAGGCTTATACAATGAATGCAGGTTGGTAAAACTAAGCCATTAGCCAAAGGTTCAAAAATGTAAAATGGATTGTTTGCTATGGCACTGTATTAGGCACATGCTCTTCACTTCAGATGTAAACAAATGGGTTATGTAGTAATATTAAACATATCTATTTTATTGCTTTCTTGAAACAATTTAACACTCATCATTTAAGCAAAAATGTGTGGGTTTTGAAAAGTGCAATTAGCTAGTGGAAATGCTGAGATGACAACACTACATTTTTAAAAACGTGATCAAAACAGAGGAGTGACATAAATGTAATTATGAATCTGCACATACATAAGTATATTTACCTTTACTTATTTATATTGCATATTTATGCTACTTTGGAGAACAAAATCGCTTTCCTCCCCTACGATTGATGACTACAATTCCCAGCAAGCTTTGCGTCGAAGTCCCTTGTTCATCCTCGGGAAACCCCGTACTCGCCTGGACCGCTTATGGGTTTTACTGCACAATCCTTCCGCCACATGAAGTAGTCCGCAAATACATGTGTGGTATTTTACAGCACTCTCGCTCTCGCTTTAAGGTTTCTCCTGTGGTCGTGTTCAAACCCTGTTGAATATTTACAATAAAGTGTGACAAACCTTCTCTGTGGTCTGGGGAGTTTTTCTTTTGTTTATGCTCACGTCCTGGCCGAGTGAGCCGCAACACGCACGCGGTGCTCCAACGCCTCTTGAAGCAGGGAGCGCTGAAGTTTCGGTCGGGTCGTGCCCAGCGGTTCTGCAGATTATGACAGGTATAAAATAGTTTATGCTGGGCAAAGAAAATGACACAAATATTGATATTTAAGTTCGCTTTAATCCTGAAACGAGAGCTGAGTCATTTGCCGTGAATGGCATTCAGTTATCTAACGTGCCCTGTAATGAGGACAGTTACCAGCTAATCAGACGACTTAACGGCCAGTTAAGGACCAGGCCAGTTAACGGCTAACGCGAGACGTGTGGTTTGCAAGGAGTTTATTCAGTTTGCCAGCAAGAAATACCTGCGTTATTACACGACACATGTTGTCATAGAGCTGTATGCTCTGGTATATAAGGACCAGTTGCATCTGAATGTATAGTTGTAGTTTTTAGTGCACTTTCTTGCGATGTCTGTGGACCTAGTCTTGTATTTTCAGCACTGCCAGCATGATGGAAGGCTCCCTAACCATTTTTCATTAAAGCCATAGCTGGGTCCCTATGGGAAGCAAATCCTGCCGAAAAGGAAATGAAAATGAGAATAATAAAATGTAAATGCAAACCTCTTTTTGCCATTTCTTTTTCCAAACATCTGCGCAAATATCCTGCCAAAATTTAAAATGAAATGCCTTTATTTGTGACAAAAATAAAAAATTGAAAACGCCATTTGTCATTTCATTTTAGTCGTTATTCTGGTTTTTCACAGCCAAAAAGCTGGCAGACAAAAGAAAACACAAACTTCACTTTGGCTTTTCTTCATGAAACGCAAAATACGTGTCAAAACTAAAATCAAAGCAGTTTACTTTCTTATTTCTTTTTCATAGCGATCGGCTGCAAATCTGCCAAAATGAAAATGAAAATGCAAAATGAATAAATCAACAGCAAAGTGACAGTTCGTGATTCCGTTTAACTGTCAGAATGAAAAGGAAAATGAAAATGAACATCAGCGCCACCTGCTGGAGGTTCACTTTTCATTTTCCACTTTTCTTTTTCTATCTGACCAACATGCAAATATATGTTAATTAGCACTAGGCGGCGCTACGGGGTACATTTTTTCAAAACACGTCATGTCTCAGATCTGGTGACCAAACGGCCTGAGAAAAGGTATCATACCAAACGGCCTCAGAAAAACTGAAAATGTTACACTGGCATTTATATCGAGATACACAATAGTTTTCTAAGTCATACAAACCAGTCTGTGCTCGACCAGGCTTGTGTTTGGTCTGATAACTTTTCTCTGCGGCCGTTTGGTCTGACACCTTTTCTCTGAGGCTGTTCGGTCCGATTCCTTTTCTCAGAGACGTTCGGTCTGATTCCTTTTCTCTGAGGCCGTTTGGTCTGATACCTTTTCTCTGAGGCTGTTCGGTCTGATTCCTTTTCTCTGAGGGCGTTTGGTCTGATAGCTTTTCTCTGAGGCTGTTTGGTCTGATAACTTTTCTCTGAGGCTGTTTGGTCTGATGACTTTTCTCTGAGGCCGTTTGGTCTGATAACTTTTCTCTGAGGCTGTTTGGTCTGATAACTTTTCTCTGAGACGTTCGGTCTGATTCCTTTTCTCTGAGGCCGTTTGGTCTGATAACTTTTCTCTGAGGCTGTTTGGTCTGATAACTTTTCTCTGAGGCTGTTTGGTCTGATACCTTTTCTCTGAGGCCGTTTGGTCTGATAACTTTTCTCTGAGGCTGTTTGGTCTGATAACTTTTCTCTGAGGCCGTTTGGTCTGATAACTTTTCTCTGAGGCCGTTTGGTCTGATACCTTTTCTCTGAGGCCATTTGATCTGATACCTTTTCTCTGAGACGTTCGTTCTGATTCCTTTTCTCTGAGGTCGTTTGGTCTGACACCTTTTCTCTGAGATGTTCGGTCTGATTCCTTTTCTCTGAGATGTTCGGTCTGATTCCTTTTCTCTGAGGCCGTTTGGTCTGATAACTTTTCTCTGAGGCTGTTTGGTCTGATACCTTTTCTCTGAGGTCGTTTGGTCTGATACCTTTTCTCTGAGGCCGTTTGGTCTGACACCTTTTCTCTGAGACGTTCGTTCTGATTCCTTTTCTCTGAGGCCGTTTGGTCTGATAACTTTTCTCTGAGGTCGTTTGGTCTGATAACTTTTCTCTGAGGCCGTTTGGTCTGATAACTTTTCTCTGAGGCTGTTTGATCTGATACCTTTTCTCTGAGGCTGTTTGGTCTGATAACTTTTCTCAGGCCGTTTGGTCTGATAACTTTTCTCTGAGGCTGTTTGATCTGATACCTTTTCTCAGGCCGTTTGGTCTCATAACTTTTCTCTGAGGCCGCTTTTCTCAGAGGCCGTTTGATCTGATACCTTTTCTCTGAGGCCGTTTGGTCTGATACCTTTTCTTAGGCCGTTTGGTCTGATACCTTTTCTTAGGCTGTTTGGTCTGATACCTTTTCTTAGGCCGTTTGGTCTGATAACTTTTCTTAGGCCGTTTGGTCTGATAACTTTTCTTAGGCCGTTTGGTCTGATAACTTTGCTGTTGATTTATTAATTTTGGATTTTCATTTTATTGTTCTCATTTTCATTTCCTTTTTGAGAGGATTTGCCTCCGATAGCTCCCTGTTACTTGTTTGCAAAGGTGTAAAGAATACTGAAAATCCCTAATTACTGAAGTACAAGTATGCTATGGAGGCACAGCAGGGCAGTTAAAGAGCCACTTATTGCCAACTCCTGAGCCAGAGAGCAAGGCTATATGTTCAGAACATACCTGACAGTAATACATTCATTAATAAAGTACAATCCCTGACACCAATTATGGAACCACCACATTTAGAGGATGTTCATCCAGCTTTTTGACTTCTTTGCTAAATAGCTGAACATTCTGGCACTAAAGAAATGAAAAAAATAAAAAATCAACACTGCATGTTGAGGACAAAATATGGAATTACCTTGTATGTTGCATTTCTAAAACAAATACTGGCGAAAGTCTACAAATGTAATTGAGTGTGCAGTTAAAAGGGAGAGCTCAGACCTTAACAAGCTGTTGCACCTGGCAAATTCAAAGAAAACCCAGCAGTCCAGCAGGAGATTTGTCAGTAGAAACAATGGGAAAGATTATTAAACTACTTCAAGAAGGAAATCCAACGTGGAGTGTGGCAAGATGTCGGTTGTTCCCGGTCAGCTGTGTGTAAAAT
Organism: Pygocentrus nattereri; assembly: GCF_015220715.1. Taxonomy (NCBI): domain Eukaryota; kingdom Metazoa; phylum Chordata; class Actinopteri; order Characiformes; family Serrasalmidae; genus Pygocentrus; species Pygocentrus nattereri. The sequence continues at coordinate 26,904,895 of NC_051225.1, read as the reverse complement.
TGGATGCAGGCGTAAACAAAATGGGAAGGTTGAAAAAGGAAAAACAGTCAGCTAGACCAAAGAAGACTTCATAGCGTCAGGATAGAAAACTCAAAGCAGTATGTCTTGAAAATAGAAAAGTTTTTTACCTTTTTTTTTTATTTCATACAAAGTAAAAATGTTGCTAAAAATGGGTGATTGTCCCCCAAGTGTGGTGATTCCTTAATTTATGCCAGGAATTCTATTTATAGTATAGTTATATGGTTTGCTGTTTGTGACTCTGCTTTGGCTGCTGCGCCCTGTTGCCATTTGTTATCATGTCTTAACGAAGGACAATGTCAAAGTAACTGTATGCTGATATTTAGTTGATACTGACCTCAGCTCTAAAGACAGAGACCATGGGGCCCTGAAGGAATGGAGCCTGATGGTATCGTTGAGGTAAGTCAATAAGTCAGCAATGTGATGTAGTGTTGCGTGGACTTTAACCCAACACTGAATTGAATTGGACATTTTGTCCTCTCTGCAGAGCAACTGGAACGAGATTAAAGACCATTTTGATGATATGAATGCTCCTTCGAGGCAACTATGCTTATGGTTTTGAAAAACCATCAGCCATTCAGCAGAGGGCAGTCATTCCTTGCATTAAAGGTAAGGACTGACTGTCATACTATTTTTGCCAGGTTTTCAAAGTTTTTACTTTAGTTTCAGTACATTTGCTGTAGTTGTTTCGTGGATCACACTTATACACAGTCGAATCACGTTATTATGACCACCAGCTAACTTCCAGAGTGACCTCTGTGCGCAGCAAGATGGGCTGGGAGTGACTCAATAAGGTTCTGGTAGGTTATGACAGGTATCTGGGGCCATGCTGACTGCAATGCATCCCACAGCTGCTTGAGGGTGCGTGGGAGAGGATCCATAGAGTAAACAAGACATCCGAGGTGGTACCACAGATGCTCAATTGGGTTCTAGTCTAGTGGGTTAGGGGGCCAAGGTAGTACTTGGAAGTCTTGGTCATGCTCTTCCAACCAGTGTTGGACATTTCTAGCCATTTGACGTCGAATTGTCTTGTTGGAAGATCCCATGCGCCCAAGACAATCAGGATGTATGGGTGTACATGATGTGTAAGGACAGATTCGTACCCAAGTTGGTTGAGAGTGCCTTCCACATGGATAAGTGGGCCCAGAGTTTCCAGGAAAACATTCCATTACACTGCCACCACCAGCTTGTGGACATTAAGTGGTCATCATAATGTCACTTGACTGTGTATAAACACTTATTAAATAATAGTTGATTTCTACTTTGAAAAAGTTATGATGTTATTGATCAAGCCCAGTCAGGCACTGGAAAGACTACATTTGCCATTTCCATCCTGCAGCAGTTGGATGTAGAGCAGAAAGAAGCCCAGGCTCTGGTGCCGGGTCCTACAAGAGAGCTAGCCCAAACAGGTACACCGTCTCTGAGACCCTGCAGTAAGATAGTGAAACTCAACATTTCTCCATATTATAGTTTCTGCACCAGAAATGGTGTTATAAATGTCTTTTACCTGTTTTTGAAACAATATTCACATGTAACCTGCCATGTAAATACATGTTCACACTGACATGTATTTGTGTTTTTAACCAGATTTAACCAAAAAGTTATCCTGGCACTTGGCGACTACATAAGAGCCTCCTGCCATGCTTGCATCTAAGGCACAAATGTTCTAAATGAGATGCAGAAACTCCAAGCTGAGGCTTACCACATAGTGGTTGGGACCCCAGGATGTGTTTTTGACTTGTTAATCAGGAGGTTTCTGTGTAAGTACTACCTTAATAAGTATTATTGTTTTACTTTTTTACGATACAAGGTACAAATTCCAGAAGCAGTGTAGCATTAAGATTAGTTACCTTAGGGTGATCTTGGTGCCCTGATGACTTTGGAAAATCAGCACCAGGCTAGCATAGCAGCTCTCTTATAGCCATGTAGGTGCATAGTCAGAAAACCTTAAGTTTCTTCTCATTTTGCACAGCTCTTAAGTGGATGAGAGTGACGTGAATGACAGTGGGAGACAAGAAGCGAGTCCCAAGCTCTGCAGTGAGGCCACTCCACTCCACCTCACGTTTGATCCAGTTGAATGAGCTGCGGTCGCATGAGGCGGTGATGAGGAGGTGGAGCAACGAGCTCTCGTTCATCGGCAGAGCTTGGGCTTTGCGCTCCATCACCCACCGATTCATGGCTCTCCTCCTACTGTCCTCACCTTTGTTCATCAATGCTCAGTGTTCGAGCCCTGCCTTCCAGCAGGTTCTCGCAGCCACCATTGGCCACCTAGAGCAGACGCCCCAGTTACCTAGAGCTGTATGTAACTATATCTTGGTGAAGCTGGGTTGTCCCACCTTGTATCAATCATAGTAAAATGTAAAAAATGCTGGTGCAGACCTAATTGTATTGCATCGCTATTAACTGAGAGTTGACTATGGCTGTTCTCACTATCCTTCGCCTCTGCCAATCTGAGATTTTTCTTGGCCTGCCACTTCGGGCCTTAACTAGAACTGTGCCTGTGGTCGTCCATTTCCTCACTATGTTCCTCACAGTGGAAACTGACAGCTGAAATCTCTGAGATTGCTTTTTGTATCCTTCCCCTAAACCATGATGTTGAACAATCTTTGTTTTCAGGTCATTTGGGAGTTGTTTTGAGGCTCCCACGTTGCCACTCTTCAGAGAAGATGCAAAGAGGAGAAACACTTGCAATTGGCCACCTTAACCCTTTCTCATAATTGGATTCACCTGTGTATGTAGGTCAAAGGTCACTGAGATTACAAAACAAATTTTATGTTCCAGTAATTAGTGCTAAAGATATTCAAATCAATAAAACGACAAGGGTGCCCAAACTTATGCACCTGTCTAATTTAGTTTAAATAATTATTGCACACTTTCTGTAAATCCTATAAACTAACTTTCACTTCTCAAATATCACTGTGTTCATCTGCTATATGATATATTTAACTGAAATTGCTGATCCGAACAACCAATGATTTATAAAGGCAAATCATGAAAATTATTAGGGGTGCCCAAACTTTTGCATACCACTGTATAAAGTAGATCTAACAAATGGACATGACGTGTAATTTGAGATGGGTAAAGGTAAATTAGTAGTAACTGGAGCTAACAGTGAGGGATTAATACAGGAATTTGCTTCTGAGATACACCAGTCTAACTGAGGGCACTGATACCATAGAACTATCTTTTGTGCATTGGCTGCCCAGTAATAGTGTAAAAAATTAGGTAAAGCAAGGCCTCCTATACTTCTTTGTTGCTGAAGAAGAATCCTATGTATTCTAGGGGTCTTACCTTCCCAGACAAGTGATAATAACTGTTCATCTAGGGAATAGAAAAAGGCTTTTGTTAAAAAAACAGGAAGACTTTGAAATAAATATATAAACCTTGGAAAAGTCATCATTTTAATACAGTTTATTCAGCCTACTAAAGATAGACGCAAAGCATCCCATTTCTGAAGATCTTGTTTGAGTTTATCCAGAAGAGGTGTAAAGTTTTTGGAGTGAAGTTCTTTAAATGAGCGAGTGATATATATACTCCCAGGTGTTTGAATCCTGTTAATGATGTACAAAGCAGTAAGACAGAGTATGGGTTAAACATGTTTGTTCAGTTTAAAGGGAAACATATACTCCTCGAATAATTTACTTTATAACCAGAGAAACTACCAAACTGGTCTAACATTTTAATAATTTGGGGTATACGAAATGATGGGTCTGATATGTATAATATTAAATTGTCTGCATACAGAGATACCTTGTATTCTATTTCCCTTCTGTATATGCCTTGAAAGTTAGCTGTTGTCTTGAGAGAGATTGATAAGTGTTCAATAACTAGTGCAAACAAACTCGGGCTCAAGGGACACCCTTGCCTAGTAGCTCTAGAAAGGGGGAAATAATCAGAATTGAATCCATTGGTAGTTACACAGACTGTAGGGGAGGTATATAACAACTGTATCCAGGAAATGAATTTTGGACCAAATCCAAAGCATTTTAATACAGCAAACGTATGCCCACTCCACTCTATCGAATGCTTTGTCAGCATCGAGCAAAATGATAGCCTCCGGTAATTCAGAATGTGGGGTGCTATATACAACACTGAGCAGTTTACGTATATTCACAAATGAAGAACGTCCTTGCATAAATCCAGTCTGATCAGGAGAAATTAAACTAAGTATAACCTTTCCCAATTTAACAGAAATAAGTTTAGCCAAGATCTTGACGTCTACATTCAGTGATGAAATGGGTCTATATGAGCTACATTCCACTGGATCTTTACCTGGTTTTAAACGGAGTGGAATGGAGGCTTCGGTTAAAGTCTTGGGTAAACAGCCAGATTTTAAGGCATAATTCTACATTTGAAGAAGAAGTGGGGCTAACTTGTAAGCAAATTTTTTATAGAACCCAATTGGATAGCCGTCAGGCCCCGGGGTCTTGCTGCTTTGCATTTCAGCAATCGAACCCAAGATCTCTTCAGTTTGTATTGGCTCCTCTAGTTGAGCTCGAATCGTTTAATCTAATTCAGGGATCTTCCAAGAAGGTGAGATTTATCTGATTTCAAAACGATTTATTTAACTTGTAAATCATTACAGAACAATGCAGTAAATTGCAAATGGTTTAAGTGAGCATAACGTTTATTATGTAATTTTACAAGTGCACTACTGTTGAGGAGGAGCCTATGAATGTGGCTGATCTGATTTAAATCCTTGGATGGTTGCGTTTGATGTGGTGCTCACTGTTGCACTATAAACAGCGGCATTGTCCTTATTTTATTGAAAACGCTATTTGAGTCTTTTGGTCTCAATGCTGAAGGACATTTATAAAGTCCGGTTTTGCTAACTGAAGTGACTTTTGATCGCTAGCTGTAATGAGGATTGTTGTAGGTGCAGTACAAGTAGACTGCTGTTGTGGGACACATGGGCTCGTTACAATTATTCTTTCAGAATTTTTTTTCCCTAGACCAATAAAGATACATGTTAGATGTTCTCTGTTGTTTAACCATTTACTTCTGGACTAACAAGTATAAGTGCTGTTTCAAATCTGCCAACTATGGGAAACTAACATAGTTATTGTAGAGCAGTCAGATTTCCTGGCCTTTCTGAATTATGTAAGCACTTTTTAATTAATTTCATATTTGTATTAAAGCTGTTTAATCATAAATAACCTTGACATCAGACACTGCTCTGGGCCACTACACTGTACATAGCACAAACCATGAAAAGTACTTTTCTGTTTTGAAAATAAATTTTAAAATATACACATTTATGATTTTTCAGACTCATCAGCGATCCAACTGGTTGACATAATTGACACAGTATCTTTACATCTGAAATCAGGGAGGGAGCAAAACAGGAAAACTTTTTTTTTGGACCAGCCTGACTAAAATTGGCCCTTTTTAAAACCTCTATAATCCTTGATCCAAAGGCAGTGGCCTTTCCCAACCTTGAAAACATTTACACTTTGTTTCCATCATCCAGTAGGATTCACCTTCTACTTCCACCATCCCCACTTATCATGGAAGCAAATGCTCAGAAAGCTTTCTTCAATACAAAGTTTAATTCAGTACATTACTGTATGGAAGTATATATGTCGTGAGTTCCGGCACAAACAGTATAACCTGTAAAAAGACTTGTTGCAAATGTTACACCCCCCTTTTTAATGCACATTTAAATGGATGTTTAAAGTGCTTTTTAGCTTGCTCACAAGCTAAAAACAAGTTTGGTGTTCATCAAAAATAGTCATGCTGAACTTTCCAAAATAATCACCACCAGCAAGTTAGCTATTCTGAGTCTCATGCTGTCAGAATGTTTGCTTGTGGTGACTGCAGGGAAAATAAACAGCCACATTTAATATTTGTTTCATCTCAACTGAGTCTTACTTAAACACTATAGCAAGTCTCTCTGAAGTTCTACAGCACCGTAAACAGTCCTAAGAGGGCTATGGTTAGAACATGTCTCCTTGAGGGCAAGTCGCCCCAGCCGCACAACACTGTCCAGAACACATGGAAGAGAGTAACCAGTGCTTGACAACCTGCTATTAAACAGAGATGCTCAATTTGGAGGTACATCCAATAGACTGGACATAGACTAAGCTGCTTTCAGTTACTAATGAAAACAGACAATCAGTAGTGGCTTCTATTACACACAATTCTGCTATTATGCAGCGATTTTACAGGAGGCGCCCTTTTTGGTCTTGCCTAGGCCGGTTTGGTGACTACTCCTCCCTTGGGCTCTGAAATAAGTATACTTTTAGTTACCACCACTTATTTCATGTAATCAATGCATCTACCAAATGGTCAATGAGAACAGTACAGACAATGAAGATTTGAGAAAAGTAAAGTTTAATTACATCTTTTTTTTTTTTTTTTTAAGTACAAAAGATTCAAAATGAATGGAGGGTCTCTACTGTAGTCCATGGTGCACTCAGCTGTTCTGTGTGGCCTGCTGCATGATGACGGAGGAGAGGCCCAACAGCTGCAAGTATTCATCAGCACCGTCTACCAAGCATTTATCAACCACCTAATGACAAAACATGAAAAAAAACATTTATCATTTATATATTTTTGTCTACTGAAAGCCGATCCATTTTTCCACAAATCTGGGCTATAAACTATAAACAGATGGCATCTCTTCAGTGATCTGCTCTGGAAAAATTATTTCTATAAAATAATACAAAGAGTGTCTAAGATTTTTGGCATTCAGCAGTAAATTGTAAGCATCTCAATACGTGTATGTATATATCATAAAACATTTTTTGTTAATTTGAGGGAACTTAATAAATAAAAACAACTTATTTCTTGCAATTACTTAATAATTTGCCTTAAGGTTTGGTCATGTAAATTCAGAGGGTAAAACCAAAATATACCCTGGTGAATAAGCAAACATATGAATCACAAGAACTGTATTGACAAAGTCCAAGATATGCACACAGGATTCCTCATGATAGATATAGAGTTAATAGTTACTATTTGATTCCAGTAATGCTAATGGCGATAGTAGTGATGATCAGTGAGAGTTTCCACACTCACATCAGTTAATAAAAGTCATTAAGCTCTCATTATTTTTAACAGATCTTTCTCAGTATTTGACCTTGATACAGTTGTTCTTGTTTTGGCCTTATTTATCCTGGCTGCGATACCTCTCAGAGGAGAAATGGCCCCAAAATAAGTAAGCCAAATTAGATGCACAACAATGGAGGGTTTTCAAGATTGTCTTTTTTGGCTGCTGTAAGGCCGGCCAAAAAGCCTTTCTTGGTAAGTTGAAAAAACTCTGCAGTCATCAAGTCAAAGGAAAGTCCACAAATCTGGGGTAAAATTTCCCCAAAATATTAGAGAGAGACCATCTTGAACATGGGACCAGAACATATCCACAATAGAACACTCCTAAAATATATGTATATACATTCCAACAGCTGTTGAGTTACAGAATTGACCACAAGGGCTTCCTAACTTTAAGTCTGTACAGTAAAGTGGGTGTAGCATGTGCCTTTAATATGAACTCAGAATGAATCATTTGATGAACTGAAGTATGATGATTCTTTGAAGTAATAAAATTATTCTTCCACTCTGTGACCCAACTAGGTTTAACAGCAAATTCCCTTTCCCAAAAAAAAGACACTAAAGAATTAAAATATGTTTAAGGAGTAATGTGTACACTGTAGATATCATGCCTCTTGATACAACAGTAGAGTCTATGCGTTTCTGTAAAGGGTACAGAATTATTTGATTAGACCATGGCACACTAAAATTTTAAAGCAGAGCTCAATATTAAATATAAAAAAGGAACCCTGGCAAAATTAACTTTTCTCCAAGATCCTGAAATGATTTCAGACCCTGTTTATTAAAAATATTATTCAGGGTATGTAAGACTTGGTTAGACCAAACTTCAAATAAAAATAGCTTGCTTATTGAGTTTGCTATTATGTCAGAGAGGCGTTCTGCTAGTATACGGAAAAGGGTGTCCCGCAACTGTTTCCACTTCCTTTCAGATTTTAAAAGTTGGGCAACTATACAGCCAAAACGCTTTTAGAGGTTTCTTATGAATGACGAGTCCTGGAGCCTAACGCGGTGAATGATGTCAGGTTCTAGACTGCGGCCATTGATACAGTGGAATCTGAACGGATTACTTTTTTTAAAGTATTGAGGTAAAGAAGGTTATTTGGGAAGTTAATAGCTTACTGCTGTCTCCCTGCAAAACATGCACCAAGATTTATACAGTTAAAATCTGAACAGTATACAGTGGTTTTGGTGATCATTTTGTTTACTTAAATTGGTAGATTTTTGTGCCAAAGAGGTTAAATAACGTATTTCAATACAATAACTGTAGTGAAACGATCAGAATGTATGTTTTCACATCACAATGATACCGAAAACCGAGGTAATTTCTTGTCAAACTTTTCATACAGTCCAATTCCAACCATATTAGAAGGCAGAATCCACTTAACACATGGAACACACAAATTAAACAATTACATTATTTCCCCAACACTTACTGCCATCTTCTCTGTGATAACAGACTTCTGTTTGTCACTCAAGCTTTCCTCTATGATGATGTCATGGAGCTGGTTGAGGATCTGTGTTCCAGCATAGCCTTCATCTATCATAGTCTGTCAGCAGTGGACAAAGAACAACAAAGCAGAGTTTTTTCAGACAAGGCTTAATTTGGTCAATGTATCCACAAATTTTGCACAAGCATAGATGATCGATGTTCAACAAAAAAAAGTTATGATGTTAATTACATTGTCAATGAAAAAGGAGTTATATTATAAGCAGAGAATCTAACGGCTAAACTAAATAAAAAGCAGTGTGTACCAGCTATCTGAATGTAGCCAAGTTTCAATCATAATCATAATCAGAATTTTAACATAAAAACAAAGATAAGTCATATCAGTGAACTGTACATAGTACTCCAGCACATACCTTCACAGCGACCTCTAGTTTTTCAAAGGTGCCTTTGTAACAGGTTTGAAGCAGATTTTCGATCACTTTAGGCGGAACCACCTAAAACCAGAACACATTCACGTGTTCAAACAAGTCTGAAATTCCAAATTCTGAGATTCTGCTAAATCAGCATTATAAAGCTGCTATGTTATCGTATGACGGCTCACCCCTGCGATCTCTATGATGACGCTTTCTGTGATTTCTTTCTCTGTACTGAGCCTGGCTGCACTCTGGAGAAGCGTTATTGCTTTCCGCAGATCACCCTCTGACACCTTCACCAGCGCTTCAATTCCCTGTAAAAGAATATACAGAACGACTAAGTACAACTGTTTTTCATCAAACAGCATGGCCTACTTCACATGCAGTCCAAGATATCTTGCATTATGACCACCTCCTTGTTTCTATGCTCGTTGTCCATTTCAGCAGTTCCAGTTACTTTATAGGAGCACCTTGTAGTTCTACAGTTACAGACTGTAGTCCATCTGTTTCTCTAATACTTTGTTAGCCCCCTTTTACCCTGTTCTTCAGTGGTCAAGACCTCCTGGACCCTCACAGAGCAGGTGGATCATTCTCAGCACTGCAGTAACACTGACGAGGTGGTGGTGTGTGTTGCACTGGTCTGAGTGGATCAGACACAGCAGTGCTGCTGGAGTTTTTAAACACCTCATTGTCACTGCTGGACAGAGAATAGTCCACCAGCCGAAAATGTCCAGCCAACAGCATCCTGTGACCACTGATCAAGGACTAGAGGATGATCAACACAAACTGTGCAGCAGCAGATGAGCTATCGTTTCTGACTTTATATCTACAAGGTAGACTGACAAGGTAGGTGTGTCTAATAGAGTTGACAGTGAGTGGACAACATTTACAAACTCCAACTGCTGTGTCTGATCCACTCATACCATCATATCAATTTGATTCAAGTTGCATTTCTTGATGCAGAGGCCAACTATCTGTCAATGGTTTTCTAGAGTATGTGAGCCCATGTGGCTATATTTAAATACAGTACCATGACCGTTTCTCATTTAATGTCATCTAAAGGCTCAAAGGTCACACACATTAAACAGCAGTTTCTGGTTTTGCCCTACACAGAGATTTCTCTGGATTTTTTCACAATATTATATATGGTAGATGGAGAAAGAACTAAATTCTTTGCAATCTTGTGTTAAGAAATGTTATGTTTAAACAGTTTGACAATTCTCTCACATAGCTTGTTGAGACAAAATGGTGAGCGACAATCTTTGCTTACAAAGGCTGCCTTTGCTGGACGCTTGTTTTTTTTCACCCAATCATGAAGCCCTCGCTTGTGACCAATTCACCTGCTTGTTATGGAATGTTTCAAAACATTGTAAGCTCTCATTTTGAGTTTTTTTCTCATTTCAACTTTTGTGTGCATTGCATGCATCAAATTCAAAATTTATTAATATTTACCCAATACAATCAAGTTGTACAGCCAAATAGTGGTAAACAGTGAAAATCATTTCTCTGTGCTTTTGTCAGTTAAAAGGGTCAAGAACAGATTCTTGTTTTCACTGCATTTTATGAAATGTCTGAACTTTCCTGGGAAAAGGGTGTGTTATTGTTATGACAGATCTTATTTGATTGTTGCTTATTTTCATTATCAATGACCCATAGCAAGAAGAGGATATCACTTAAATAACTACTAAACATTTGTGGCCAGTTTTCAATTTTAAGGAGGTAACATTTCAGATTTAAGATGTTAGACTCCAAAAGTTTTACTTAATGGTGCTTTACTACCTGATACAACTGCCTTTTCTCCATTCTTCAAAAAAACAAAATTTCAAACATTAAGTAAGAAATAATCTAGCACTGAAACTGGAGCTTCTTTTTGCAGGCCGCTTTGGTTTCTTTTAATTTTTTAACATCCTTTTTTTTGTTTTTCCATAAGTTCTCTAAAATAAAAAAGGTTTTGTTTTTTTGTTATAACATATTGTTATATTATAACATAATTCTCACACTAAAGTTTTTTGGGTTTTCTTTAACCATGTTTTGTGTTCAGATTTACTGGCACAGCCACTATGATGTATTTAAAGAAGAGGGGACACACTGGGCTTCCAAGTGCTTCAAGAGACCGTGTGTTTAAATCCCAGCAATCCAAAGAGTTGCTAATAAAAAGTGATATTTTTGTTGATAATGACAAATGCACAGATCATCATGTACCTCTTTGCTGTATTTGAGGCTCTCTTTCTCACAGATTTCTATGAGTCGCTCCTGTTGGATGTCATTGGCAAGAGGTTTAAAGCGGAACTTGGAGCACCGGGAAGTCAAAGGCTCAATGATTCTGGAACAAGAAAAACCCATGTTATCAATTACGTCTTTATAAAAAGCAAAGAGATAAGGTAAAGGGAGGTGTAAAGCTTTTCAGACCTGCTGACGTAGTTGCAGATAAGGCAGAAGCGTGTGGTGCGTGACTCTTTCTCCATGGTGCGCCTGAGAGCAGCCTGGGCAGCACTGGTCATTGAGTCTGCCTCATCCAGTATTATGATTTTAAATGGAGGGCAAGCCTTCCCACTGGAGTAATAACAGGAAAACATTACACCAAAAAACACATGACGCAAATAATACTGAAGAATATTAAATCAAACAGACCAGTTCAGACATTTCACCAAAACTTACTCGGGTCGTGTACCAGCCACTGTCAACTGAGCAAAATTCTTCACCTTTTCCCGGACCACCTGAATCCCTCTCTCATCAGATGCATTCAGCTCCAACACTCTCTGCCGGTAGAGCTCCGGGCTGCAGACAAAGCAGGGTTTGGTCAATTTCAACACAACATTTACAGTTCTGCATGTCCTCTTATCTAGATTGACTTACAATTTAATACTTTTTCAGAGGTGGAATGCAGCGTTCTCTTTCTCTAAATGCAATAGTCAGCAATAAGAATCGATTTCCCAGACATAAATTAAGCCTAGTATTGGACTACACTGAAATGTCAATAGTGAATCACCATTGGACATTATGTTCAGTCCAGGTTTAATTGTATTCTGGGTCTGGAACCTGGCCAACTGGCCCCAAGTGTTTATAACTATACCCAATTAACTAGTACCTAGACTTCAGCAGAACTTCATATATAGACAGAAGCATAGTCTTCTAGCTTGATGAATAACAAAGAGAATGGTTCGTATTTTTACCCATAAAGCTCTCTTGCTGCAGCAAGAATAGTGGAGGTCTTTCCTGTTCCAGGTGGTCCATAAAACAGCAGATTAGGAAGCTACAGAAAAAGAAAGGGAGTCTGCACAAATTACATTTATACATACAGTTAACTTTCATGAAAACAAGCTAAAATCAATATACTACATTAACCACACATGCAAAAAGCGATACTTCAGGCTTACACAAATTCATAAGCTACATATTTGTATTTGTATACTGTGTTTTAGAACATATTTAAAAAATTAAAGAAACTTTTTTTTTTGGGGAAAACGTGGTAAAGCCTCTGCTGGCGCCACTTTCTGTGATGCTTAACAAGGGTGGAGAACACTTGTTGAGGGATTCTGGACCACATTTCCAGTTCTTGATATTCTTGACTTTTGTTTCAATACAAAAAATCTTATATACTTAAAGTCTAAAGACTCAGAGGGCCATTGCAAAAGACTGATTTTGTGTTTATGCAACCATTACACCACTATATTGCTGAAAGGTCCACCCATGACCAAACTTTGGCCTTCCGGTCCAGGGAGATGGATTTTGGCTAATATCTCCTGGCATTTAGTAGAATTCATCATGGCATTCATTTTCACCTCAGCAAAGTTTTACCATTAATAAATCAGTGGTAAAATATTAAAGAAATAATATGATTTGCAAATCAAACAAGGAAGCTGCTGGTATTCTCAGAACAATGGATTGACCACCCTAGAGTCCATGCATCATCCTGTGATTATTGCCACTTTAACTGGAAATTAAATACATGATGTGTATTCTCCGCCTTTTGCACAATAGATTATACTAGAATACCATGTTGTGAATCGGACCATAAATTACAAATACACTCACATCAGCGCCCTCTAGTGATTTCTTCAACACTGCTACTACTTCCTCTTGAAAAGCAACTTCATCCACACACTTCGGTCTGCTGTTTAAAGAAAAAAAAAAAGATATGTGTCAGTTATTGCAGACATGCAAAGGAAATATCTGTCATAAAGCCTCAAAGTGAAGACCAAAGCTGAAGACTTGGTTTCAAAAGTAGTAATGCCATAAATATGTGGGAGTTAGCACAGGCACGACTGGTCTAACTCTCGGCTAGTGATCTCGGACCAGACCACAGCATAACACTCCATTAAAATGTACACAGAACAGTAAGTTCTCAGTATTAAAATACACTGCAAATATCGCAAAGGTGTACAAGTCTGGTTCACATAAGCTCCTGTCTAGAATAACAGTATTTAAGGGAACTTCAATTAATTATTCAACTTCTCTGAATAACTTCATCAAGACAATCATTAAACCAAGTCCCTCAGAGTGGTTTGATATGAAACAGGCCACTGTAGAGAACACCGCTGAGTCAGAATTGAAGATGGTTTAGAGGTATGCAATACTGGGCTGCCACAAGGAGAGATTTGAAAATGCTTATATGAACAAAACAATATGCATAAAATCTGTACTGTATTATTTGCATTTAATGTAATATGTGTTTTTACTTTAGGAGAAATACCCTACTGGCTAGATCATAACAATATAATCTTCTCAAGTGCACACAATTTTGTACAGTACTGTAAATTGACTACAGAAAAACAAGATGTTTGTGCTTAAATGAATTGTGCTTAGTATGGCCAGGGGTATGAACTCACTAGAGGAAAAAAGTAAGAAATTAATTTATGTTGACTCTAATGCTGCTAAAACCTCCATCATATCAAGTTATCATATATCATACGACACGGTGATGAGACACAGGAGCTCCTTCAGTGCAAGACTCATTCTACCAAAATGCACCACAGGAAGTCACTCTTTACCTGTGGCCATCAAACTCTGTAACTCCTCCCTCAGTGTGTAATAGTATGGTTCATCTGTGCAAAACTCAATACCTAACAGTACTGTTCATATGTGTAATAATAAGTGTGTGCAATAACTCAGAGGTACAATAATTTAGAACTGCTTTATACAAGATGTTTAATACTTATTATCACAGTCATCACCACTTTACTGTATTCATAAGACCTTAAAGCTTGTGTACATGTTGCAAATTTCTCTATATCTTTGTTTTAAATTATTAAAGTGTTTACACTTTTACATAAATGGTTGCAACTGTAACAACTGCAATTTCCCTACGGGATCAATAAAGGATTGATTCTGATTCTATCAGCGTCTAGCCATACACTGAAGGGATATAGATCATCTCCTGTAATCAAATTTGAACCTTTTATATTATAAAGATTTAGCTTAAGAACATTTTTCTTCCAGCAAGGTATATTAGTTCTTTGTGTCTCCGTGAGGCCTGTGACATGTTCCTTGAAAAGGACACTGAGACAGGAGATAAGGACTGTTTTATGCCCATCTAAAACCTATCATACCAGACATGGCGACGGCTGACAGTTCAGGAGTTAGAACTGGGTATTTGGATTTTTGTGTAACTGGGTGAAAGGTGACCATTTGGGAACCTTCAAGGCCTCAAGCCTGACTGAGAACGACTCTCGCTGAGGTTATTAAGATGGGCATGAGTGACACGATCTTTGTTGACTGAACGTCTCTGATGACACTGCGTTCAGTTTTGTTTCTAAGCCCATCCAAGTGTGCGTTATAATAATTTTGAGTTGTAATGATGACTCAGAAATTGAATAAGTAGCTTGGCTAATTTACATATAATTAGCATAAATTAATTGCTGTGACGAGTCTGCATTAGATGGGCAGGTGCTCTCACCACTCACTCTTTTAGTCTGCTGACTCTCTTGCTTTTCTTATTTAAGCCTTTGCATGTGAGGTTACGTGTGTTTGCGTGAACAGGTTAAAACTACTTTTCTTCATTTTTAACCATCCTTTTTTTATTTCTTATTAAATTCCATGATGCATTTGACTTCTGAAATTTAGTGTGAGGCCTTCTCTTCGTGGTTTCTGAGGTATATCCCATCACAGAAATTACGATTTTCCGTACACTTCTGAGTGTCTACAGTATGCTATGGTACATTATCCAAAACATGCATGCGAGTTACTTACTACTTCTCCACCCACGGCACGGCTTTCTGTCGCTTCTCTCCACCGCTGCCAGCTGCAGCCTTATCCCTCTGCGGCTTAACGCTCTGTGTAGATCCTTTCAGAAACGCCTGCATGATTCCCTCTCGACAGGACTAGCGGCTTTAAAACGACAAGCAGTACGTTAGTGACACAAGCGTGTGAGATACTTTCTGAAACAGGGGAGTTCGTACTGTTAGCCGCTCGAACCAGCGCTGCTCCTCAGCAACGACACGAACCTCAGTCAGGTTCAGCGTCTAACTGAACATTTCCGTAAAAACTGTTGACAGTACAAGCCGCACTTTTAACTAAAACTCATTTAGCGAGCGTCACTTGCAGAAATATGAGCCGCTCTCACCCGTTAGCCGCAGCTTTACAGCTGTTTTACTCCGAAACAGCGCCAGTTTCCCGCCAGGCGCGCGAATGACGACAACACGACGACGTCACCGGCGGCGACGGGTCTCTCTGACGGTTTAAGCGTTTATGGCGATTTCATTTGGAGGCGCGCAGCGAACCAGAGGGACTCGGTTCTAAAGCAACCGAGACCCCAAGGCGTCATGGCAGCCCCCTACAGTCTCGAAATATTTCGACTTCATTCTCGAAGTCTGCTATCTTTATTTTTATTAACAGCGGCCCTAAAACGCCGTCGTATTATAAGATAAAATAATCCTTCATTAGTCCCACAGCGGGGAAACCACGTCACAGCAGCAAAGGGACCGCTAGGCGCTCAGGAAGAAAAGCAGAAAAAACGAGGAGAATAAAGCGAGTAATTAACTTTAATGACTTAACGAGGTTTTTTACAGTATGTTACAATGTATACTAAAACTAAACATGAAAAATAAGATAAAAAATATAACCCTATTCTTCAGAAGAAAAAATAAATGGAGAAAATTCTAGAAAATAAGAAAAACGCTGAAAGTGAGCCGGAGCTGATGCAGCAGGCTGCCAATCCCGCGGCGCTTTTCAGTATTACACGTGTTTCGAGAAGTAAACCAGTATTTTGAAAAAATGAGTAACTATTTAAAAATGCCAAGTCAGTATTTTAAAATATATATTTTTAAAACATACTAAATCAATATTGCTGCCAGAAGCAGTAGTAGAAGTAAAAAAAAAGAAGAAGCAGAAGTAAAAAAAAAAAAAAAAAAAAAAAGCAGTTTTTATCCAAGGCTTTTGGGAGTTTACCAGTCAGAAACATGACTAAATGGAGCTGTTGAGTGTAAACAGAGTCTGAGTGTTGAGAGAACCTGCTGGTCATCGGTGCACTGCTACAGAAGTTCAGAAACTATGGTTTAAATACTATTTGTTTCAAGCAAACAAGTTGTTAAACGGTACATTGTAAAGTTAAATAGAAAACAAAAATGTGCTTTGAAAAAAAAAAATTAATTTGTAAAAACCCCATTGTAAAATGCCTGTTGTTTGTGAATCAATACTTATGATGTGTGGTTTACTAGGAGAAAAATCGTACTTTGACAATATACTTATATGCTAAGACTAAAATGGTTTGTGAAATTAAAAAGAATTGAGAAAACAGTTGAAAATAAAGGAATAAAAACAATTCACGTGGTAAAAAGATCTGCGAGTGGTCATCTGCCTTGTGTATCATCTTTCTCAGACACTAACTTTTCTATAATATGCATGACTGAAAGCTCCACTATTTCATGTGTACATGTAAATATACATTAAATGTACTTACAGCTTTAAAACAAACAAACAAAAGCCCTGCAGCCTCCTGCTGACGGCTGACTCGCTCTCTTTCTCGGCAATCACGCTCCGTAGTGCCTTCCCTTTTCGACTATCAATTGGTTGCGCCTGCGACCTCTTTGGCGTAGCGATCTCTTTGGGTTTATTAGCTGGAGAGCAGCGAGAGCGAACTACGTTCACAAGTTCGGGGGCGGTTCTGAAATCGTTTACGGTTTTCGGCACTGTATCAATCGGTACGAGCGATGTCCAGCGCGCAAAACAGCTCAGTTTTTATCCACCCAGCCTAGCGGACTGAGTGTCGGGCAGTGCTGCCTCCGCTCTGCTCTCCACTGCGCATGATCCACTACAGCTGCAGCCGAGCCACAACAACCGCCCAAAATAAACCAACCTGCTCGTTTCTAAGCAGCAAAAAACTCCAATTTGGTAACTGCGCCCTGTGCTCTGGATTTAAACGCATTCTTCAGCGTCTGCCAACGCTGTCAGGAGATAATAATGCTGTCTCTAAGCTAACGCACCGTGGCTAAATTCATGGTTAGCCACCCTCCAGAAGATCCGGCTAAAATGGACGAATGTGCGCTGGAGCCTCTTTTGTCCTAAACTGGTAGCAGTCGGTCTGTAGAAGAGGAACAGTACATTCCGACTTTCACTGTGGTGCCGCATTTCACTTTGAAATAATATCATGTGTAGCCAAATCGCCGCTTAGCTTAGCATAGCGAGCCGAACCGTTTATTATTATTATTGTTAGCTTAGCCGAGCTAGCGTCATCCCGTTTTGGAGTTCTGGAAGTGGGGTCGATGCAGGCTTAGACAGCTGTAACGTTACACCTTGCTGTTTGTTTTTGCTGCAGTTGATTTTTCAGCTTCAGACTACACGTCTGTGGCCATTTTTTGGAGCCAATAAGGCGAGTTTCGTCTTGTTTTTGTTTTTTTTACCTCACACCTCGTCTCCTCTCCGCAGAAGCTTTGACGTCCTCACTCAGCGAGAGTTCGTTCCCTCTCAGCTCTCCGCCAGCGATGCGATGGTCGCATTAGGTCGCTGCTTTGCCCTCTCGGTCCGCTCGCCCAGGCTCCTTCCCGGCCCCGGGCCTGTGTATGGCCCTGCTTCTGCCTTTTTGGTGTGACACACGGCTCGCCGGGCGAGGGCTTTAGCAAGACGGAACGAGGGCCGGCGGCGGCTCCATCGAAGTCATGCAAGCGGCCCAGTTCCAGTACGATTTCTTCAGCGAGGAGAACGCACCGAAATGGAGGGGTCTGCTGGTACCGTCGCTGAACAAGGTGAGCTTATGGGGCGAAAGGAAAGCGTGAACGCTCGTATAAAAATATATTATAGCAGTTCCCTTTTTCTGAACATGCACTGCTCCTTTTATAGAAATGTGAACACACTTTGGATAAATCATGCTTTGGATTAAATTTGGTTTCAGAGCATTATGTTTTTCTCTCTCTAGCTTGTTCTTCTAGATCGCTTCAGGTTACAGTGATCAGTCTGTGAGATGTAACTGAGCAAGCTAGTGGCTTTCTCCATGCGCCAGGTGCCTAGTGAGCACGGAGCTACTGCTAAGCTCCAAGTGTTGTGGCACCTGTGAGGAGGAATATGAAACATGCCTGAACTTTGCTGCTTTGTGGAAATGAGGGGAATATCAAGCTCTTGTGTAACTCTGGCGACTGAATTCCCAGCTGAAATGATGCCTTATACTTGCCTAGAGATCATGGTTCTTATCAATACAACTGAGATAATTAGTGTTTTTTTTTGTTCTAATTATGCAAATTTTATCCCAGTTTGAACAATTCATGTATCGTGATAAGCAGATATGTACATGAAACATATTGTTGGCACTGACAATCAGTGCATCTCTAGTGGTTTTGAAGATAATATGCAGCTGATGGGCAGTTGAGAATATCTGTGAATATCAATAAGAAAAGGGCTCAATCATGATATCTGCCAGTTTCTCTAGTGTTAGGTGCACACTTGTTTTTTTTCTTGTAGTTGAGCTGAAATGGCAGCGGGAGCTGCACTGTGGGACACTGGGGTGTTATCTTCTGTGTGACTGCAGCTTCTGGTCCTCTGTGGAGGAGGACACGGTCACACTCACAGAATGTTTCTTGGCCAAAAACTGGCTCTTTCTGCTCCATCTTCTGTCACTTTGAATCCATAGCAACGGCAGGACCAGACGATTCACAACGGCCACTCTTAAGCTGAAGAGCAGCATAACAGCTTGCTTTTACTTAATTTGTGTGCTTCCACAAATTCTTCTTCTGGTTAGGCTTGTCATACAGATCAGACAGCAACTGGTGTTATTACACCATTGAGTAAAACCCACATATAGTCATACTGTTTCATATTGTAAAAATTGATAACCATGTATGTTATTGTCTTTAAAAAATACAGTGTAATCAAATAGTTTACTGCAAAGCACATGTCAGTACACAATATACAATATGGGCTTGGTAGCTAGTTAGGCTGGGTGTGAAAACATAGATTTTTTGAAAAGTATTTTTAGTTTGGACAAAAGTGATGCAACAATTTTAAAAAACATTTTTGCTGATATTGATGCTAAATTATCATGGTGTTCTATAATATTAATAGTCCTCTGAAGTCATGTGCCTTCACATGGTCAAGGTCATGCCCATATTAGGAACTCAAAGTGTAAGCCATTTTCTCTGTAGGGGAAAAAATGAATGTAATTTTCAAGAATTTACCACGAACACACCCTGTCGTAAACACAAATGTTCCAAATCTGATACATTTTGTCCCATATACATTTCACCCCAGTTGTTTTTGGGTCTTCTGAATTATGAGATTGTTAAAGCATTGAAACATAAATAGGGCTACTTCCGTGCTACTAGAGCAGCCTGAGAATCTTTCGCATTGAAATGACGTTGCGTGAAAGTACGTCTACCACTGTACTTCAGCCCTATTGTATAACAGCATCCATTTAAACTTTAGGATACTAATACTAAACTAGTTCACTTGTCATGTTTGATCATCCATACTGATTTATGTGTGTTATTTTAGTGAGACTGGCAGTCTTCTGAGGTTGTTAATGTTATAAAATAATGGAGAAAAGCAGCTTAGACCTGGAGTTCCCAATATGATGCCAACCATGCAGTGACATGATGCAGAGGCCTGTTGTCAGCACAGGACTAGTATTCATTATGTTTTAATACTGAATAATGCAGTTATATCAAACCCCATAATAATTTTGGTCACTGATAACATGTATCACCATCTTGCATAGCATTTCCTAGCTTATGGGGTTGGCTTTGGGTGGAAAATGTCCAGCCTGTGTGCTTTTGGCACCGGTGTTGTTGCAGCTGCGCACAGGGTGGCTTTCGTAAATGTCACATTCGCTGTAGAAGGGAGTTTACAAACACTGCTCTCCATTCCGTGATCAACTTGATGCTGCACTCCTTTTTATATTGTGAGACGGTTCTAACTTTGTAGTAGCTGCTTGTCTTATAGTGTTGCATCTTCTAGGGAGCCAACCATCAGCAGTCTTTGGTCTCTGCTTGCTAACTATGGGGCTGATTTACTTTGTGGTTCCCTTGAAGTTGGTGTACATTTCAGGTGTGATGAAGTGCCTTATAGTAACACAATAAATTACAGATTAATCCCAAGTTTGAATGATAGTCAAACAAGTTTGGGCTACTGTAAACAATTAGGCTGAGTTATACAGCCATTGAACTGTGGATTGGCTCTGACTTAAGTCAAGTCGTGCCAGCTTGTACAGCATTGAAGCCTGGGGACTGTAAGACAAGGTACACTAACTATAATCATAATATTTGTCTGTGCAGTATGAGATTGGCTTGTTCTATTATTCTAATAATTCAAGTTATTCTTATACCCATTCATATTGGTCTACGCAGAGAGCGTGCACAGCTCACATTAATCTCCTCTGAAGGGTCTGATGTATTACAAGTGTTGGCTCTTTTCCAGTTTTTGCCTGAAGTTATTTCATGTATATGAAATGTTTAATAGTGATTTTTTTTTTTTCTTCATTGCATCACAAGTAACATCGTAATTATAATGTCAGGTTAATCATGCAGTGTTTGATTTTTATCATTCAAAATATTTTGCCTAACTACAATCACGAATATTCACGATTATGCTTCTTTGAGTAGCTTCTGGATGCTGTTTGTTAAATGGCGCTGACAGGTTTCGTTCTCGGTCCAGAGCGAGGTCGTCTCAGTGGACGAAATTGCAGGTGTAGGATTGATTAAAACGGGTTTGTTTAAAATGAAAGTGCTTTAAAATGTTCATATTATATGCGGTCATCTTATCATACTGCAATACAGCGCAGGAAGCATAGGGGGCAGTACGGCTTCTATTGTTGTAGTGAACCACGAAGAAATTATTTAAACGTTTAACAGTGACTGCACAGTGATGGGAGCAAAGAAAGGGGAAACAGCCGAAAGGTTAGTGGTTAAATTAGTCGATTAAGCAAGTAGTAGTGAAGAGATTAATCCACCAAGTGATCAGTTGCAGCCCTGGTTTTTAAAACAGATGCCTTTGATACTCTGTCAGCAGACATGTGCTGCTGTGGAGCTGAGAGTCTTAGAACTAAAACATTAAAACAACAGCAATTGGGATGGGCGTTGCTTCGTCCTGGCTGTCTGGAGGGCCCTCTCTGCCCTGTTGTTTCTGCCGTCTCTGAGGCTGTTTGTGGTTACGCCACTGGCTATGTGAGACCATAATGTTGGCATGTGGTATAGGCCGGGCTCTCTCTATCAGGCAAGATGCTGCAAAACAAGGCTTTGCTCGGAAGCCGTGGCCCTGCTCAGAGAAGTGAGCGAGGTACACACAGTAAGAGATGAATACAGGGTGTGATTCTGAGAAAGCCCAAGATCACGCTTTCAGCCACAAAGTGCAGTTAAAGAAACGCTGCTTATATAAACTCGTAGGCCTGGTTGTGCTGTTCTATGCTGTGGTGTGTGTGTTTGGATGAGGAGGCTGTGGACCAATTTTTGACTGGTACCTGTCCACTAACTTTTGAATTTCTCTGCACTTTTATTGAGTTCCTTCTGGGGCTGGACGGTTCATTGGTTGTTGCTCGCTGTAGCAACGTTCAATATGGATCTAATGTGTGGTGTACTGTCAGAATCCACAATTCCAGGTGTTCTAGATAAGTGTTCTGTGGGTGGTGAATCAAGATATTTGGGTGATCCAACAATTGTAATTTAAATTTAAAAAATTGTTCTTTGTTGTTTTATAGGAAAAAAATATATCATTGTGTCTTAATTGCATGTGTAATAATGTAATGTGTTCTAGTTGCAGTGTACTGTTCTGTTGGGATGCTCAGTTGTGATCAGCCAGAATCAGAATCATGCACTTTTCGCTCCTAACATGGCAATCGGCCAGTTTATTTAGATTGTTTCAGCCAAGCTGTGCTGTGATTTTATGAGACAGTAAAAGGCTGCTGTAATTATTTTTTGCCGTTGACAAAAAAAAAACTAATGACTAACTACATTACAGCATAATAAAATATTATAATAGTTTATGATTTATGATTATTATTATTATTATTATTATTATTATTATTATTATTATTATTTTTAACTGTCAGTATTCATCAGTGACTGTGAGAAACTGCATTATATCATGTGAAGCACCAGTCTTCCATAGCAGCCATGGGGCTTTTTGGCTTGGGGTCATTTCCACAACCTTCTAACAGAACTTGTACTAACATAAAGCTTGGAATATTATAGTTAGTTCCTGAGAATGAGATTTTTATTCATGTTTTATGTTTTGTCACGTGACCATGAACATTTTATTAAACAGTACTGTTTCATGGAAATGTTTGCTATGATAATTAGCATATTGAGTTCCATTTCTGTGCCAAGCTCGTGAAGATGTGACCCTGTTATTAAATAATGTTTAACATCACTTAATGACAGTTTTGGTATTTTAAGCTTGTAAGATGTATATGTTGATGTAAGCTCAGTTTTACACTGAACGATTAAGGAAATATTTAGCTTAACCTCTTTTCACAGTAGGCATAAAACGCAATTTCAGTCTGTTTTGGAGGCGTTTCAGTTAGGCCTCAGAATTTTGCGTTTTATGGCTATGAATTTTATTTTAAAGTTTTTTTTTTTTTTTTTTTTTTTTTTATAAATTACTTCATCGGGAGATCAGGCATTTGACCCCTGGTGACGCTACCGCTGTCCGTGGCCCGGAGTCCAAGAGAGCACAATTGGCCTCGCTCTCTCTGGGTGGGTAGGATGGCCCCCCCATCCCCTTCTTTCCCCATCACTTAGCATGATGCCACTCAGTGCAGGCGTCTGTTAGCTGACGTAACAGGTCTGGCGATTGGCGCTTTCAGCTGTTGAATGACGTTGCATGAGCGGCAGTTCGAAAAGATGTGGTGGAGATTCACAGGTCTCGGACTAAACCTGTTTGCCTTCGCCCTCCTAGCTTGTTGTTCAGCTAGATGCTAGATCTGATACATATTTGATTCGTGGCTGTGTAGCCTTCATGAGAACGTTCAGATAGGAATTCATGTTATTTTTCTCTGTGAATGTGTGCCATGGTTTAGCTAGACCTAACCTGAAGTTAGTGCCAGTAAATGATGCAAAAGCATATGGCCCTTTTTTTTTTACCTCCATCTTCCTGTAGCAATGAATAGCTGAAAGCTGATCAGAGTCAAATGTATTCGTGCCAAAGGCTTGATCTGCTGGTTAGTTTGTTTGTTATAGATCATCATGTGCGGGTCATTTCTGGACACAGGTTCATTTACATTAACGACAGACTTGAGTCACTTGTAATAATGAGTCAGTCATGGGCTGGAAGTTGGGGAACCAGCTTTGTGACTATCCCCTGAGCCGACATGACTGAAGTGCCCTTGAGCGAGGCACCTACCCTGTGTACCATGGATAGGGCTGCCCACTGCTTCCCCCCCCCCCCCCCCCCCCCCCCCCGAGTGTGTGCATTCAATAGTATGCATGTGGTGTTTCACTGCATGGATGGGTCAAAAGTTCCCCATTGTGGGATTAATAAGAGTCACTTAACTAACTTAACATTCAGCTAGAAAGATCAGGTCTAAAGGAGGGAATCAAACAGCATTGAGTATTGAAGCTTGTAATGTGAATGTTGCCTTATTGTTTGTTGCCTGTTATGAAAAAGAGGCCTAATCAAAATCAAATTTCTCTTTTGAAATTGGGCTAAGTAAGTATTCTATACACCAGGCAGAAGACACAGCACACAGTGCATGTAGTTTACTTTAGGACTATGGACCCTGTTAATCCATCATTTTGAAACGGTCTGTAAGACTTGGAGGAATGATGGTGTTGTAGTGGAGTGTGAAATCACACCCAGTCAGGCTCCTGCTCTGCATTATTGTGGAGTCCTGCAAGTACTGAGGTGCCACAGGAATGCCAGGAATGAAGTGGTAGACATGGGGTCTAAGCCATCTCCACCTCATCTGGCCAGTTTATGGAGATCAGAAATGGTGCAACTGGGAAATGGCAAAGAAAAAGGGGTAAAACCAGATGTTGGGTGCAGTTGGAAGAAGTCAGTCTCAATCTTGCTGTTTTTATTTTGCTCTTCAGACTGTTTTTTTTTTTTTTTTTTTTTTTCTTTTCTGTTTCTCACATAACAGCTGAAAGAAACAACCTTCACAATCACTTTTCGAAAAGTCCTTCTCTCTCCCAAGTGAGCTTGAATGTCTGAAGCTTTCTTAGATCGGTCGAGTCTTTCACAGCAGGATTACTCCAAGGGTTAGGACTGTTGAGTAGGAACGTCTAGGGGGTGTAACAGTGCACTTTTTCAGGTTTGATGTGATGCCAGTTATTTACTGTGTTAATCACATGAAACTGAGGCTCAGTAGGAAGACCAAGAAAAACTGAAATATTAAAAAAGTGGAATTCTATAAATATCAGGACTTATAAGCCAGTAAGTTTAGGTATTGGTATTGGGCGATACTTAATGATCAGGTATGGGTATCAGTGCTGGAAGCGGAAAAAAGTACTGAACGAGAGACTCTCAGAAGAGTCCGAGGAGTGTATCAGCAACACATTATTTATTTTATTTTTTTTCTTCTTTCTTGGGCAATCCAAATAAATATTTTTTTTTTCTGTATTGGAATTGTCACATTCAGAAACCTCTCTTTGCTCTCTTTTTAGGCAGACCTCATTTTATCTGGGCTAAGTATTTGGCTAAGTGAGAAATCCTGTTTTGTGAAATATGTCCTTGGTCATGTCAACACACGCGGGTTATGGAAGACTTCAGATGGAGACGCTGTCTCTTTCTTACCCCACCGTGCTCCAAATAAGCAAAACTCAGGGATACACCCTCATTTCAGCCTGTCGATTTTGGCGTTGACTTGCATGTTTCAAACACTGCTCCACTGGCTGGGAATGTGCTGGCATGGGGAGCTGGAGAAAGCCCACATGCTCTAAAAGGCACCGTGCTGTCAGGGTTGCAACACTCGCCTGGCAGTCCTCCCTTTACTCCTGCTATGCGGCACAACCACAGCAGGCTTTCAGTCTTGTTTACTTTAGACACCCGTTGAAATACTTGGGATTTTTTGTGGCGTTGTGAATGCTGCCAAAACTTTGCCCATTTTGTGTGGTTAGTTAATTTAGCTTTTTCTTTTCTTTTAAGAAGTTTGTGTTCAAGTTACTCGTTTTTCTGTTGTGGTCTCTTGGGTATCTTGTAATAATGCCTAGATCAATGTTGTGCATAATGTCTGTGAATCTTTATCTCTTTATTTAGGTATTATTATGTAGTAATTCAGTATCTAGTAACAGTTGCTGTCTCATGGTGTGTGTGTGGAAGTCTTGTGGATACATAACAGGGGGCAGAACCTTCATTCTGTTTGCCCATAATGTACATTTTCACTTAACTGAACCAGCAGTGCAGCAACTTTCCTGCTTTAGTGCTGTAAAGGATCACAAAATGATTGAGCAATCAGTATTTCTCCTCTATAATCCACTCCAGTCGCACCCACTACATATCTGTCCTTCTGCCACTTGTCCTACTAACCTACACTACTCTCACTCGCCTCAGCGCTGATGACTTCAGTAGGTGTAGCCTGCATTAGAGCAGCGTCATGCTAAGCTATCTGCCTCATGCTGCCTTCAGCGCTGTGTTGTGCTAGCATGTAGCTGCATGCAGGCCAACGTTGGCTGTGGTTCCTGAGAATGGAATTCCTCACATAGTTTCGGGTTATCCTAGCATGCAGGAACCCAGCGCCTTGCCACCACGCCCACTTGCAGCGGTTAGAGAGGCTGACACCACTGCCACGAAAGACAGGCCTCGTATCACGCTCAGACTAGAGAGGTTTTTAAGCATCATGCAGATGTCATCAGAACTGGACGCTCAATCAAAGCTCCAATCCTGGATTTTGTAATTGTTTGTAGTTAATTGAACTGCTGTCACCTAGTTCCACACCTACCAGTGATTACAAAATCCAGGGCTGGAAACTGGATTCAGGGTCCAGGATTGAAGACCTCTGACATTGACAAACTTTAGCCAGCTCATTGACATTATAGAGGAAACTTTGCTGGATGCCCTTATCTTTTGACAGATGTTTCCTGACTGTAAATTGGGCAGTGTTGTATAGTTAAGTAAGTAAATAAACAGATAAAATTTGGAGCTGCAAAGCTAATGTAGCTAACAATTTCATACTCCCCCCCCCCCCCCCCCCCCCTCCCCCCCCAGGTGGCATCTACATGTCAAAGTCGTAACATACTGTCAGAGTTTTGATTTCCAAATATTTCATCTTAATACTGTATAATTGTCATAAATTAAAATAACACTAACTGAAATTGATAAATATATTGCTGTTGTCGGAAGAAAACCTTCTATCTCAAATTTTGACATTTTTCAGTTTTTGGCATATTTTTACTTTTAAAGTTGTCATTTTGGAGATACGAGTGTTTCGTCCAACAACAGCAATATATTTTTTTTAGTAACTATTGACTCACAGCTGCGTTACTCTGCAAGTGTGGCAATTGTTTACAGAGTATTGAAAGCCGCAAACTATTTTGAGCCATATTTGAGGTGCAAGGAGTTGAGAATTGTTGTTCTACACCAGACCTCAGAAACCAAGTTTTGCTTGGTTTCCCCCCCACCCGTCCTAGAGGTGCTATATATAGATACGCATCACTGCTTTAGCTCATTTACATGTGGTGTAAGCCTGTTTTTAATCATCTCATGTTCATGCACACTAGTTTAATTAAAGGGGGATTCCTCTGATTTTTTTATAATTTCCCCATATTTAAATCATCAAGATGTGGATGGTCATTCAGAGTGGTTTGATGTCAAATGCTCTGTTCTAGAGGAACTGGCTGAGTCAGAGTTGTTTACAGTGGTGGTGATAGGAACCACACGTCCACAGTGTTTAATGCTTCTCAAGGCTACCTCACAGAGAGTTATTGCATGAAAGTTATGTATATTGCCTAATGACAATGTTTTAGGCAAATTTTAACCTATAATGGATGTATGTAAGTACATTCATAACTTAGAGGTACACACAGGGTGTTAGTTGTTGTTAGTCCCCAAAGAAAATGCATTTTTTCAGACTCACCACTACTTTACTATCAACATTACAGATGAAAAATATATATTAAAAAAAACAATGTTGTGACTAATAAGTAATAACTTTAGTGTTTTATGTATATGTGCTTTTCTTCTAAATTTAACATGTTCCAAGAGTTGGATAGGAACATATTTACCACTGTGTTATCATCTTTTCTTTCAGTATTCATTTGGGAACTGAGGAAAACAATTGCTGTAGTTGTGAAAGTGGAATTTATTGCTATTTTTGCTTAATATAGCACTTCAGCTGCTCAACAGTCCAGAGTCTTCAATGTTGTATGTTGTGCTACATAACATACCACACATTTTCAAAGGCAGACAGGCCTGGGCAGTAGGTAGGCCAGTCTAGCACCTGTAGTTTCTTGCTACAAAGCCATGCTTTTACAAAAAGTGCAGAATGTGCCTCGACATGATCTTGCTTAAACAATTAGGGATATCCCTGAAAAAGATGTCATCTAGATGGCAGCATATCTTGCTCCAAATTGCATATGTACCCTTCAGCATTAATGGTGTCTTCACAGATTTACCTATGCCATTAGCACCAACACACCCCCATGCCATGACAAATGATTAGTGATAGTCAAATTGGTCCTTTTCTTGTTTGGCATTAAGAACACAGCATTGATGATTTCCAAAAAGAATTTGAAAGGTCAGACCACAGCACACATATCCACTTTGAGTTTCTGTCAGATGATTCTCAGATGAGCTTTAGCCCAGAGAAGTCAGCAGTGTTTATGGATGTTGTTGATATATGACTTTCACTATGCATAGTACAATTTTAAGTTGCATTTGTAGATGCAGCAATGAACTGTGTTTACTGACAAGGGATGTCCAAAGTATTTCCGAGCTGATGTGGTTTTATTCATTACAGAAGCATGTCTGTTTTTAATGCTGAGGGGCCAGAGATCATGGGCATTTGGTATTGTTTTTTCAGCCTAGCGCTTCATGCACACAGATTTCTCCCTGGATTCTCTGAATGTTTTGCCAGTGGTATGGACTATAGACGGTGAAATCTCTATGTTTATGGCGATCATGTGTTCAGAAATATTGTTTATAAACTGTTGGTCTGTTTGCTCACATAGGCAAAGTTGCAAATGAGCCTTTCATGAACCCTCCAAACCAAGTGTTTTTGATAATTTCACAAATTTTCCAGTCTTACATTGCCCCATCCTAACTTTTTTGGAATGTGTTGCATTCATTACATTTGAAATGAGTGTATATTTACAAAAAACAGTAAAGCTAATAAGGTAAAATGGTAAATATCTCTACTTTGTGCTGTTTTTAACTACTTTAAATATGTGTAAAATAAATTTGAATTTTACCTTCTGTCCCAGCCTTTTTGGACTTGGGGTTTATAGGTTCGCTGGTTCTTTTGCATAGTATAGTATATGAAGTGCTTGTATTTGTGTTGGAGATATTGTGATCTCAGATTCTTATTACCACCATTGTAAGGAAATCCTTTTCATATTAAAGCAGTTTGTGACTTTGCTGACACTTCAATAAATTATACAGAAATATAGAAAAAATGCTATTCCCCATTAGGGGAAATACCATTTACTCTTTGTAAATAATATTGCTGTACCAGTGTGTTGGGGGGGCTGCAATGAATCAAATCAGAAAAAATATAATATGAAAAGATTTAAGGTTTGGTCGTAGTACTCTTCAATAAAAGCTGCAGAAGAGCGCTCGACTCTGAGGTGTTATTTTTATTGCTGCGTGGATTCCTGCCTTTTTCCCGTTGGCTAATTGCAGAAGCCAGAATCCCTGGGCCAGTGTGCTGTTACATGATTATGTAGGCCTACTTCATTCAGCTTGTTAAGTGAGACTATGTGGCCTCATAGGTGAAATAACATTTGTCTTGATTGCTTTCTGTCAGATGATTCTGTGGGGGACTTCCCCAGCAACAGTTACCCAATGGCCAAGTAAGCGGGAATTCTTACTTAGAGTGAGTGACGGACATGCTGGTAAACACAGCTGGCAACTGACAGTAACACTGTCCACTGGAACTTTAACTGTTTTAAGGATTAATTGAGCAATCAGAGTAACATTTTGTTTTCTGTTTTATCCTTCTACCCTTAAGTTATTAAGCATTTATACCTTGTTGTATGGAGATATTGTGATTTATTTTTTATTTTTCCTCCCATGACGTGGGATGAATCGCATTGTTTTATGTAGTTAATTATAATCATATTAGTCTTGTTTGCTCAAATTTGAAAGAAAGAAAAGAAAAATAGAAATATATTTTCTTTTTGGAATGTGTTTTTTTTTTTTATAGCTATGTAAGCAGCGAGAGCAGCAGTGGCTGCATGTTCCACCCATTGAGTGTATATATCATGTACCATGTATAGAGTTGTGTGCAAAGGTTTGGGTGCCTCTGGTCAAATTATGTATAAGTGAATGCACTTTTGCACAATTTAATGCAAAACTACTGTACAAGTACTAACTTTTTTTGTGTGTGCTGAAATGCTGAGAGTCTTAAGCTTTTCCTGTAAAGGCCATGCAAATGAAATATATATTATTCACAAAAATGAATTCAAACAATCTTATCACTGCCTTGCACACTTACAACACTAATGGATTTGAGAACAATTCTAATGTTCGATGCGTTTTTACAGGCTAGGAATTAAGTGGATGGAGTGATTTTCCTGACCTGTGCATGCGTTATGAGGTAATTTGATAATGAAAAAATATGATTTGCCATACAGGCCTATCATGCAAGCAGCTGGGCTTCACCCTGGGTTACTACAAATAGCTTGAAGAGTCAAACTAGGAAAATGCATTGTGTTTAAAAAAAAAAAAAAAAAAATACTGCGAGTAAGTGGGTGTCCCTCAGTAGCTGAAGAAATTAAAATATACATCACCATGCAAACTGCCAGCTAATCATTGCATGATTCATTGAAGAGTTGCTTTAATCAAATAACTGGGTCTTTTCGGTAGTCATGGCGGTTTAACATGCACTGAGAGTTAAGTTTGAACTTTGAGAGCATGTGACGTGTCTTGCAGGCTGTGTGTTAGGCAGCTGATGCTGAAATGCCTCCTTGTGTGTCTGTAGCCTTGCATGCAGTGATTTTTTTTTTTTTTTTTTTTTTTTTTTTTTTTTTTTTTTTTTTTTTTTTTTTTCCCCCTTCATATAAATATCTGTTTTTGTGCCTTATTAAATAGAGGCAGGCTAATGTCATCTCACCCCCCCCCCCCCCCACATCTGCACACCCCCACTGCTTTCACACTAGCTGTCTCTCATGCACACCAACTCAAACTCACTCAGTTGCAGCAGGCTTGAATCCCAATGGGAGGATGAATAGAAGAAGTGGGCTGATGATGGCGATAGGTGACCTTCTCTGAAAACCGTAGACACAAAACCATTTGTTGAGTGTGTTCCAGTGTGAGAAACTCCCACGGTAGTGGCCTTGTAGTCGTACTGTGACGGGCTGTGCGTTGAAGCTTGGGTAGAAACGCTGATGACTGTATTATTGCTCCAATTGAAGTTATAGTTTAGATTTCCCACTTGAACTCCTTGAGACCACCGGTGGTTCCAAAATGCTTTTCATCATATTCTTCATAACTTTCATATTTCATAAGCTACATTCAAAAGGTGGGTGTGGTATGAGAGCTGTAACTGTCTTCTTTCTAGTCAGATAGATGGGTGATGTAACATTAAACTTAAGTGACCCTTATTAGTCCCACAATGGGGAAATTTCACCTCCACATTTAACCCATCCATGAAGTGAAACACCACATACACTCTAGTGAGCACACACACTTGGGGGTAGTGAGCACACTTGCCCGGAGTGGTGGGCAGCCCAATCCGCAGCGCCTGTGGAGCAGTTGGGGGTTAGGTGTCTTGCTCAAGGACACCTCAGTCATGTGCTGTTGGTTCTGGATCAAACCGGCAACCTTCCGGTCACGAGGCTGGTTCCCTAACCTCCAGCCCATGACTGCCCCAAATGTAAATTTAAACCCTTGTAATAAAAGTAATAAATTATATATAATTAGTTATTTATATATAATATAAATTATTTTTTTTTGTCTACTGAAAGTCGACCCATTATATCACAAATCTGGGCTACAAATTATAAACAAATGGCGTCTCTTCAGTGATAAACTCTGTAAAATTTTTGGCTTTCAGCAGTAAATTGTAAGCATATAGCAATATGTGTAGATCATGAAACACAATGTCTATTGATATGAGGTGAGGTTTTAAAATAAGAAATAAATAAAATAAAAATGTACATTTATTTCATGCAGATGCTGAATAATTTGCCTTATACAAACCAAAATATACCCTGGAGAACAAGAGGCTAACCCAAACATAGTCGGTCAGGCAATTCGTGTTTTGTGTTACAGGTATGTGCACCAATTTGATGTCCAGTAGGAGTTGTTGTGTGTTTTTTTTTTTTTTTTTTTTTTTTTTTCTTCAGGGCTGATGGTGATTTTTAGTATTCAGAGATAAAGATAACTGATATTTGGGGCTGATATTCATTTACCATAAAAATTAGGAATTGTAGTGTGAACATTTACAAGAATGCAACTCGTACTCACAATGTACATAAAACAATATATGCTATAAAATAGTAACTTACACATTTTAGTTGTCTTTAAGATAGTAAACAGATTAAACATAAATAAATACTTTCAGTGATGTTTAATAGTTAATGGCATTGAAAAATGGAGCTCACGAAAAGGGGCTCAAAAACTTAAAATTATACACGTATATTTATGCGATGTTTATATAAAACTAATGTGAACTATGAGTCGCTGACAGTGTTGAAAAGGTGCACATCATGAACAAAGCTTGGCTTTTCAGTATATGGATGCAGGCAAGCTGAGCTGAGACATGACCATTGCCGAGACCTCGAGCAGTTTAGTCTACCTGAAGCCAGCGTCCAGTTGCCCCAGCTGGACGTAAGTTCAGACGAAGGCTAGTTGTAACGTAAGTGTTTACTAAGTTCAGGCTTAAGAATGATTAAATCTAAACAGGTTGCACCAGAAAAAGGGGTTAGGCTTGATTTGGCCAAGGATCCATATTTCCTGTTGTTTTCCTATTATTATTCCTGTCTGGCTTGTTTACTGTCCAGCATTAATAAAGAGAGGACCAGAGCCAAGAAAATTGCGATCTTTGTTTACATATTTTCTTCAGCAAAAGCTCTGTAACTAAATATGTGATGTTTTATAGTAAAGGATCACTTTGTTCCTTGTAATGAACAGCATTCTTGAAATGCAAAGCAAATCTATAATAACTCTTTAATACTCTCTAATTAATGCCCTTATAAATTAATATATAGTAATACTGGAGTGTCGCTGCTCTTCAGAACCAGTGCCCATTGCAATGGGCATCATAAACAGGTAGTAAACAGTAATTATAAACTATTATAATTAATATTTGATTTGTCATAATTAGCTGTAGCCTCTAGAATAAAATAAGCAGGATCGTTGTCTCCTGGAAAATAATTTGGATCTGAAAGGGTTAAACGATTAGGCTCGATCAGACAACATTGGCTAACATCGCTGAACACACCAAGCACCTGACTAGTCTGTAGTACTGTACTCAAAGATTATAAGACTGTAAAACTGTAACTGTAAAAGAAATTTTTTACTTAAAATGTCTTTTTTTGTGCTTTGATTGTTTATGATTGAGGATGCCTAAAAATGTCAACGGCTTGAAGCTAATATTACATAGAAATTCACATCTTCAGACTAATGGAGATTGGCATTAGCTTGCAGAAGAAATTTGATGGAAAATGGCACTTTAATAGCGAAATAAAACACTTTATGATTAAACATTTACTGTATTTATGGTGGGCATGGGTTTTTCAGACATTTAATATTTAGTATTTGCACACAAGTTGATTTCTGAAGTGTTCAAAAATGGTTTAAACATTTCTTTGTTATTGTCCCTGGGACGATAGGAGGGCATTAGTCTGGAGCTTATCGTCATTATCAAGGAAAACTATTGCAATGAAAATCAACATTAATTTATGTCCACGTTCTCTCTCTTGATCCATCTCTCACACTCCTTCCATCTTTAATGTTGCACTGTCTGCAGGCAAGCCAAGGTGAGCGGAGAAAGAGTGATATGTTGAAAAGAGAGAAGGAGGATAGAGACACTGGAAGCTTGCTTAGTCATGCTGTGACAGGAGGCCTTGGCAAATTGAGAGAGAGAGAGAGAGGTGGTGAGATGCTGCACATGAAGCTTTACTTTGCGTGA
Source organism: Pygocentrus nattereri (assembly GCF_015220715.1). NCBI lineage: Eukaryota > Metazoa > Chordata > Actinopteri > Characiformes > Serrasalmidae > Pygocentrus > Pygocentrus nattereri. The sequence continues at coordinate 26,871,324 of NC_051225.1, read as the reverse complement.
TGAAGGCTGAGCTGAGGGCAGCAGCAGCGTCGGGGTGGAGACGAGTTCAACGCTTTCAACACAAGTTCCCAAAGCAAAGAGTGCTTCTCAAAGCTTCTCATCTGACCCTGAGAACATGGGCAGTTAAAGATGTGAAACTAAAATTTCATCATGCCACATACATATGAGCTGTGGTGTCATCTGACTCTCTACACATTATTACATCACACCAACTTCTGCATAATCTCAGTCTCCCAAGCCAGACTTCTGCATATTGTTGGAGATGGGCTTGTGAGATCATGTGCAGAATACCATCGTCCGATCATGCCCCATAGCCATCGCACGTTGAGGATAGTGACGTGGGGGGCACATGGTTGCAAGCAAGCAAGAGCTGCTTTCCAAACAAGGAAAGGACAGTGTGTTATTTATTTATTTGTTTGTTTGTTTGTTTCCGGAGTACTTAGAAGAAAGGTGCTGCAGCACCTTTCGCAGCACCTTTCTCCAGCCACAGAGAGGCCTGCCTAAATGAGAGTATAGATATGCTTGTGTTTCTTGGTAGAAACTTGCTAAGCTAACTTTGTTCTAATCTGGTTTGGTAAAATCACACATAAAAAGCCTTCAAATCACTGCTTAAATAATACTGTTTCCCTGTAGGCTACTGTTACTGTTATAGGGCTAGGATAAATATAATTGTATTTTGCTGTTTAGCAGCTTTGATGGAGCCATGCCGTTGGTTAAGCCAACATGAGGAAAAAGATTGTGTGTGGAAGGTTGCAGCATGGCTTTAGCATGCAGGCCTGCCTCACGCTGCTATAGAATGTTCTAAAGCAAGGCAGTGAATCAGGACCAATATATGACGATGTCATGGACTGCATGTTAAAAGAAATGGATTAGAACATACTTGATTTCTTTTGTGTGCAGATTAAAGCCACAGATGGTGCATTTTTCTGGCATTTAAAATGTCCAGCTTAAGAGGCTTTGCAGTCTGTGGCCGATTCCAGATACTGTTGTCAGTTGGTTCAAGCCTAATTAGAGAGTCTGGTGTGTTTTATCCCTTAATGTGGCGTAGAATTGCCTACTTTGATAGGAAAGGGCAATTTGACTGACATGCTATCCACCCGTTGTTTGACCTGTAGGGGCAGGAGGTTTTCGGTACAGCTTTTCAAGCAATAACAGACCCAGGAGAAACACTTCTCACTTTAGAAAGCTGGTGACTCCAGATGTGTTTGCATGAACTTCACAAACTTTTGCATGCAAAGGTTTATTCTATGTTCTTGTCACCACATACAAATGGGTAAACCTGTTAATTAGTTAACAAAGTTAATTATTGAGTTCTTCATTGTTTACCTGCTGCGTTTTGCTAAATGGTTTGTTAGGACTGGCACTGAGTTTTTGATAATTATCAATGAGTGCATTTACAGGCACTTAATAGTCTGATTACTGAAAAAGTCAGATTTTCTGCAATTATCTGAGCAACATGTTTATATGCACTTGAGTAATAAGATAATGGAGAAACTCCACGTCTACATGACTCAGACAGTAATCAGATTTCTGCTTTACAGCCAGCCAATAAACTCATAGAAGATGTGACAAACATAACGTAAACTCAAAATCAAACATGCTGTGGCTTTAAAAAAAACACACACACATCCTGCCACTTTACCTGAAAATATGGACATGCATCATCTAGAAAATAAGGAATATTTGAATATTTGTCAAGCATGTGCGGACTGAGAAATCTGAAAGAAATCTGAGTAAGAGTTTATATGCTCTGAGAAATCTGATTACTGAGCTAAAATCCAGCTCTCTATATCGAATTTCTAGATCAGAGTGTGGTGTTTCCATGACCATTGAATAATCAGATGACTGCAGAAATCTGATTATGATCGGATTATTGAGTACTTGAAAATGCACTCGGTAACAGCCAGGAAATTGATAAGGAAAACTGCTGTTTTCTTTCTTGCTCTCCTTATACACAAAAGATGTGAACTGGTACTCTAGTACTTGGTTAATTGCTTGAGGTGCATGCATTCAAATTAGTCCAGGCAGTATAACCAGCACAGTCATATGCCATAGGACCAGACACTTGTATGATGTTCCCAATGCATGTCAACCTCTGAACCTCAGTGAGTGAAAGAGTGTAGCAAAGAAGAACTACTGTGATATTTTTGAGCATTGTAGTGGTGCTTGTGTGGTTTTAATTATCTCTCTCTGTGTGTGTGTGTGTGTGTGTGTGTGTGTGTGTGTGTGTGTGTCTTTGCAGGTGCTAAACCAGGTACACCCTAACCTTGCGTCTCAGGAGGAGGCTCTGCAGTACATTGAGGAGCTGATTCTGCTGCTACTGAGCATGCTCTGCCAGGCCCAGCCCCGCACTGTGCAGGATGTGGCGGTAAGCACTGACTCCCCAATCCCCACGCTGTCTCCGTGACAACTGTTGAGCAACACACACAGTCTGTGACAACCAAACTCTGTTTCCATAACATTTTCACAGCAATGCTCGTAGCCTATCTGACAGCCATGATGCCACCTCAGATATCATGTCAACTGCGTGCATCCAAGCATTCATCATTTTATTTTAGCTGTTAATTGTATTTAAAATGATCTGAATAAGTTTTGAATTTTTAAAAATCAGTGATATTCCCCTTTCAGGAAGTAAATTGGCTTCTGTGATTGTAGATATTTGGCCTTTTTTTCCTCAAACTCATCGTCTTTTTTTACTTTCCACAGGTTCAAATTTAAAAATGGCTAGAATGGCTAGACTTTTCTCTCCTGCTCCTTTACTCTAGTTATCTTTATTTTAAAAGACTAATTTAATAATTAGTGATAGTTTTATCACCTAGGCCTACCAATTTCATTGTGGCTAATGAGTCAGGTACTCACAAAGTCACTACAGATTTCCCCAGAAAATGGAAAAAGCAGAAGATAATTTGCTGACATGAGAGCTAGAAATGTCATGTCAGGTCAGGTCAGGTCATCTTAAGATAAGACTGGATGAAAGTAGCTTTCTAGCTGGCCAGTCTCCTTTGGATTCTGCTCTCCTTTGGTTATTTATAGGAATCAGTTGAAAATAAATAAGTTGTAATAGATAATTATTTTATGTGGATTACAAGTTTTATTAAGGTTTCATACACCGTTCCATACCTACGATACAGATTGTTTTTTTTTTTTCTATCACGACGACTCCTGTCAGTTCACAGCACTGGTTTGTTTATGCGACTGTTTCTCACTAACCCATTTTCAACTCTTTTTGCTTTTGTATGTTTTCTGATTTCATTTTTTGCACACAGATGGCTCGTGTGAGATTGAAAGGTGCTTTATTTGTGGTGATGTCACATGGTAACACTGCCACAATTTTTTTTTTTGTAACTGTGTTTTGATTTTATAGCTCATTTACACCTCCCATATGCCCCGAGCAACTTGTATCCTGTATCCACCCCCTTGTTCACCTCTCTAGTTTTTCTCTTCCCTGTTCTCTTTCTCTCACATCTCTCTCTCATAGTGAATTTCATTCATCTGTTATTGTGCACATCAGTTGGAATGCGTATGAGTATGCCTCTTTGTGTAGATGGATTGGTACAATCAAACCAAGGAAGATTAACTCAAGCTTTTGAGTCTGCACAGTAGGTTTCTTCAGGTGTAGATAAAGGTTCAAGTAAATTTGTGACTTTTAATTGAGAGTTATACAGCAGTTAGGATTGCAGTTATACAGCATGACTGTTCAGCCACTGTAATATTTCAGAAGATGCGAAAATGAATAAATCTCTCTTTTCCTCTCTCCACCTGCCTCACTTTCTCTCTCTGGTCTCCCCAGGAGCGCGTACAGAAGAGTTTTCCTCACCCCATCGATAAGTGGGCCATTGCGGACGCCCAGGCGGCCATTGAGAAGAGGAAGAGACGGAACCCTTTAGCTTTGCCTGTGGATAAAATTCACCCACTTCTCAAGGTGCTGCCACTCATGGCTTTGTATTCATCATACTAAAACTCAAAACATTAGATCTCCACATTCATTGTCACCTTTACTTTGCTAGAGTAGAGGTGTTTTTCCACTGGGAAATGCACTATTGCACAGTTCTGATGTGAACCCTTCATAATGCATTTTGTTGCCATATATCCACTGCCAAGTAAAACATACTATTCCTGCGTACCTGTGCTAAGTTTGGTTACCCTTCTCGCTAGGGTACCAATCGTGCTGAGCCACACTCTAACGTGTGGTTAGAGCCTGAAATAATGCAGAACCCTAATTGGTCAAACGCAGTAATGAAAGAATCATCATGCCAATCAGATGTACGCTTGTCACAATTGTTAGGTCATCGCCTCACTATTTGAGCTGATCACAGTTACTTTGCACAGTTGTTAGAGATATATGTCATGGGACTTATGAGAACAGAAGTTGTCTCACTGGTGCTACAACACCTTTAGAGGGAGGCAGTGCTTAATGTTTGTTTATTTGATTCTGTTAATACCTTTATGCTACATTCACATTACAAGCCTCATTGCTCAAATCTGATTTTTCGCTCAAATCCAATCTCTCTGACATGATGGTTCACTCTCGTTCAAATCCGTCATTGGTGTGAGCCAACCAGCATCCTGAAATGACCTGCACGTGCACATCCTACTCAGTAACGTCACATGAAAGAATCACTTGCATCATCAACAAACAAACTGATGCACAGAACGAGCTTTGCTGAGAAAATAATTAACTCTGAACACTCTCAGCTTCATTATTATGTTTCTTCCACCGTTACAGGCTTTAACTTCTGTTCGGTGCTGTTGCCATGGCAACGCTGAATGATGGCACATGCGCAGTGGGTAAAAAAGCACATAAATTCCGATCTGAGAAGCATATCACGGTTGCATGGCCACAAATCAGATACGTATCCAATCTAGGTCCACATACTGTATGCAAGTGGCTTAGGTCGGATTTGAAAAGATCAGATTTGCGTGTGCACACAGTCCTGAAAACATCAGATCTGAATCACGTCAGGGCAAAAAATCGGATTTGTGCCACTTCAACCTGGTAATGTGAACGTAGCTGTAGAGGGCAGAAGTGAGTAATGTTTATTTATCTGAGCTTGATCTGTGTCAGTGAAGATATTGTAAGCATCAACAGCTAGGAAGCAAGAATGTCAGCCAATTTGTTCACTTTAGTACTGTAATATTTGCATGCAGTGAACAAAAAGACACCGTTAATTACATTATTAATATTGCAGTCAACTGTCAGTGAACGTTCTACTACACTACAGGAAGAAATGCATAGTTAACAGTACACATCACATAAGTTCCAGAGTTTCAGGATAGATCATCCCTGCATATTTCTTCGAAAATAAGACACAGAAAATACTGAAGAATTTGATATGACAGTTGTTGAGGCTTTTGCATAATGTTCTGTTGATGTTTACTGCTTTTTTTTCCCCCTAATGCTAAAAAAAAAAAGTACATAAAGGCCATTTTGACTGGACATGAAATGGTGGTTGCTGTGACGTTTGCACAGTACTATAGCAATATGCAAATGAGCCCTCTAATCGCTCCAAAAAACGATTTAATGAATGCTGCCAATTACGATGAATGTAAATAACTGAAAAATAATGCATGCTAGTGCTTAACTATGCCATATCAAACACTTTCGATATGTAGCAATACTAGTATCCCATTTTTATATTTTGTGTGTATTTTTATATATATATATATATATATATATATATATATATATATATATATATATATATATATATATATATATTTTGTGATAGAATTTAAAGAGGAAATTTCACAGTAACTTTTACTTACATGTTACTTGCTTTTCTCTTCCCTTCCACTCAGTTCTTTATCAGCTAACAGGAGATAGCTCTACATTCTTCGTGCTTGACCTCTGTAACAAAACTGACCTTTAACTGTTGGTTTGGGACTTTCCCAGCACTACACTAGTTTGCCACAAGAGGGGGCTGTGTCTGAACTGTAATATCCTGGTGACTAAGCACAAATCCTGTAAGCTGGTATTTTGAAACCTTTTTCATTTCTTGTTGCCAAGTACACGTCAGGGAAAGAATGTGGCTGCGTGGAGGGGATTGCTTTTGCCCCAGCTGATCTGTTTTTGATCATGTTGTTTTTCAACATAATATCACTTATGAAATACAGTGTGAGAGGTTTCACATCTAATCACGTCATCTCGTTCTTTTGAGATAATGAATCTGTTTTTACCCTGCACTCTCACTGACCTCTGTGTTGTTTTTGTTCTGTGTGACAGGAGGTACTAGGCTATAAAATTGACCATCAGGTGTCCGTGTACATCGTGGCAGTGTTAGAATACATTTCAGCGGACATCTTAAAGTTGGCTGGAAATTATGTACGAAACATACGGCACTATGAAATCTCGCAGCAGGACATCAGCGTGGCCATGTGCGCCGATAAGGTAACGGACAAATCGCTTTGGCTACGTTTGGACCATGTAGTGTGATTGTTGGAGTAAATACCTCGCTCCTTTCTGAGTAAATACAGCTTTCAGTGCTGTAGATGCCTTTGTGCCTCTCAGTTTTATCACTCTTCTTTGTTTCTATGGTTACAGGTCTTGATGGACATGTTCCACCAGGACGAGGAGGACATCAGTGGGTTTCCCTTAATGGACGAGGAGCCCTCAGCGTCCGAAGAGCAGACTTACTACGACTTGGTCAAGGCTTTCATGGCGGAGGTGCGGCAGTACCTGAGAGACCTCAATCTCATCATCAAAGTTTTTCGCGAGCCCTTCGCCACCAACACCATGCTGTTCTCTCACCACGTGAGTCTGGCATTTCGCATCACACTCACTTTGTCATAGTCAGGAGAGTGAGCACACAAACGGGATGCTGTTATTCATTCGCCTACATGAGTATTTTGTGCGTAGACACCATATTGTACAGATGTCTTAACACCTGAGGAAATTATATTTTAAGCTGTTTATTTGGGGGGTGCAAGCAATTGGAAAAACACTAGCATACACTATATGTCCAAAAGCATGTGGACACCTGACCAGCACACATATATGTTGGACATCCCATTCTTAAACCAAGTGCTTTAATATGGAATTGATCCCCCCCAGCGCTTAGGCCATAACAGCCTCAACAGCCTCAACAGCCTCCTTTATTCTTGGAGTGTGTTTCAACTCCACTCGCCCAGTTTTGTGCTGATGTTGGCTTTCAGAAGCACTTTGGAAGTTTTTAGTGACTGATGCAGCAGATGATTTTTACAAGCTAAGTGTTTTAGCACTCTGCGGCTCCTCTCTGTGTCTACCGCTTTGTGGCTGAGCAATTGCTGCTCCTAGACACTTCCACTTCACATTCATAGCCCTCGTAGTTGATTGGAGCAGATCTAGCAGGGTAGAAATTTCACAGACTGGCTGGTGGCACCCGCGACCCTGACGGAGAAGCGGCTTAGAAAATGGATGGATGGATGGATGGATGGATGGATGGATGGATGGTGGCAAAGGTGTCATCTTATGACAGTGGCATGTTTAAAGTCAATGAGCCCTTCAGTATGAGCCATCATACTACCAGTGTCTTGATTTCATATACCTTTTTGGCAATGGGTGACAAGAAATATAGAACACATATGGGAAAAAATTATGTTTTTAATTTGTATTTTTTAAAAGAAACTTGAAAAAACACAAATTATTGGGGAAAAGCACACACTTACTATTAAATGACAGTGTACAATACCACCAAACCAACAGTAAATAAAATTTTGCTCAAGTTGCGAAATGTGTTTGCGCTGGGCAGTGCAGGAGAGCAGAGGAAACAGTATTTTCACTTACTCTTTGTAAGTTTAACGGTAATATTGTCTGTGAAATGTTCAGTCTTTGTTAGATTTTTACTCTTTGTTGTAGACCTATTGAGTTTTTTGGGGGTAAAAGCTTGTTTGTGTGCCTGTTTTTCTTTTTAACATTTTGGCTGTAAATGGTCAAAAGTGCAACTTTTGTTTTTTGTGTGAAAATCTTCAGTGACTGAAATGTAAAGGACTTTTGTTCAGTGCTGTGCACTTATAGTTCTGTGGTAAAATTTCTTTCTCTCTCACTCTCTCTCTCGCTCTCTTGCTCTGTCTCTCTGTCTATGTTTGTCTCTGTCTCTTGCTTTCATTTGCTGCCCTCTACAGGATGTGGAGAACATCTTCAGTCGTATAGTAGACATCCATGAAGTGACCCTGAAGCTCCTGGGGCTGATTGAGGACACAGTGGAAATGACAGATGAGGGGAGCCCTCACCCGCTAGTGGGCAGCTGCTTTGAGGACTTGGCTGAGGTCTGATTTGAATTCAATTTGAATTTGAGTCCGTTTGTGCTTGATTACACTTAGTTGAGGAAAATATGTGTAGCTACGCTGCTTATAGTGCATTGTGCAGGGGAAGAGATATTAACGTGTTTTTGCTTTGAGTTATTAGTTATTAGGTCTGTCATTAGCTCAGGGTCATGGCAGGGTGTGAGGCGGGTGCATTGTTAACTTTCAAGTCGGGGGGTCATTTTCAGGAGCTGGCCTTTGACCCTTACGAGACGTACGCTCAGGACATCCTGCGAACAGGCTTCCATGACCACTTCCTCAGTCAGCTGTCCAAGCCTGGAGCAGCCTTCTATCTACAGGTCAGGGATCATGAGTTGTCTTACACACAGTCACGCAAACATGTACATATGAACATGCAGCTACTTATTTACAAAGGACTGCCTTGTGTTAGGGCCCTCCTTTTCATGGTTGTTCGTATCACAGTGGAGTCACTGCATTTTACTCCCAATTAACAATGTGCGATCCAGTATGGAGCTGAATATAAGTAAATTCAAGCAAAGGATTGGTGAAAAGCAAATTAACACAATTTTCCTTTGTCCCAGATGAGCTGAGACATTCTTTTTCGTTTGATTTTGTGTTGAAGCTGAGGTTGATATCACAACCCTATTTCCAAAAAAGTTGAAAGTAGTATAAAGACAACATATCAAATGTTGAAACTGAGAAATGTTATTGCTTTTTGAAAAATATATGCCCATTGAATTTGATGCCAACAACATGTTCCATATGGGCAATGTTTACCACTGTGCTGCATCAACTTTTAACAACACTATCTAAGCGTTTGGGAACTGAGGAGACCAATAGATGTAGTTTTGAAAGTGAAATGTTTTCCCAGTGTTGTATGATAAAGGATTTTAGCAGTTTAACAGTTCAGGGTCTCCTTTGCCATATTTGTCATTTCATGGTGTGCCAAATGTTTTGATGGCTGACAGGTCTGGACTACAGGCAGGTCAGTTTAACACCTGGATTCTTTTAATATAGAGCAATGCTGTTGTAGTATGTGTAGAATGTGGTTTTACATTGTCTTGCTGAAATAAACAAGGCCTTCCTCTGGATGGCAGTATATGTTGCCAAAACATGTATTTATTGTTCAGCATTAATGGTGCCTTCACAGATGTGCAAGTCACCCATACCATGTGCACTAATGCACCTCTGTATCTTTGGCCCGGAGGACACCGTGTCCATAATTTACAAAAAGAATTTCAAATGTTGAATCGTCGGACCTCAGGACACTTTTTTTCTCTGTGTTTTTGAGTTTTAACTTGCATTTGTGGATGTAGAGACGAACTGTTTTCACAGAAGTGTTTCTGAGCCCGTGCAGTGACTTCCACTACAGAATCATGTCTGTTTTTAATACAGTCCCTATTGAGGGCCCAAAAATCATGGCCAGCAAATATAGAATTTTGGCCTTGTCCATTGCATACAGAAATTTTTTCTAGATTCTCTGAATCTTTTAATGTTATTATGTACTGTAGACGATGAAAAGCAAACGTTCTTTTATGTTTTATGTTTAGGAAGGTTATTCTTGAATTGTTGCACTATTTGATGGTGCAGTCTTTCACAGAGTGGTGAACCCCTCCTCATCTTTACTTCTGAAAGACTCAGATTCACAAGGATGCTTTTTTTTTTTTTTCTACCTAGTCACCTTACTGACCTGTTCTCAGACAACCATTACACAGAATTACACAACTTCACTAGCCTTTTGTTGCTCCCCATCTCAACTTTTTTGAAACGTATTGTTGGCATTAAATTCAAAATGGGCATGTATTTTAAAAAAAAACTACATTTTTCAGCTTCAATATTTCAACATCTTTGTACTGTTTTAGTACAAAGGCTTAAATGGTTTGCACATCATTGATTTTGTTTTTATTTACACACAGCATCCCAACCTTTTTGGAAATGGAGTTGTAGTTGACGAGCAGTGGAAGCTTGAATACTCCACAAATTAGCATCATGTAAACTGTGTGCCTTATATTAGCATGCATTTGCCTCAGACAAATGTAGTGGCTTGAGATGTGAGATGTGTGTGTAGAACAGTGTGTTCTTGTTTTTTTTGGGTGTTACAGTAAGTTTCAGGTTTTCAGTGCAGGTTATCTGCACACAGTAGTACACTGACTGCAGACTGCACACTAAAATCCCCACATCTCTCAAAAAACAGAAACTCAAACAACCTCTCACTGCCTTTCTCTGTTTCTTTCTCTGTCTAGTCTATATGTGAAGGATTCAAAGAGGCAGTGCAGTATGTGTTACCACGGCTACTCCTAACCCCAGTCTACCACTGCCTCCATCACTTTGAAATCTTAAAGGTGAGTCTCTCTCTTCTCAGTATAAGTACAGATGCATAGGAATAGAATTTTTAGTCTGATAGCAGTAACCAGTAAATAATGTCATGTTGTGGTTGATGGATACAAATAATGTATTTTACTTTTTGCGTTTAAAACTAGAATTCAGCATGCATTGGTCGGAAAATGAGTTAAAACTCTGAACACGGGGCTCCCGAGTGGGGCAACCGTCTAAGCGTTGGCCCTATCACCAGGAGATCGCGAGTTCGATCCCTGGTAATGCTACAGTCATCTGTAGCCTGGAGTCCAAGAGGGCGCAATTAGCCTCGCTCTCTCTGGGTGGGTAGGATGGGCCCCCCTTCTCCCTCCATCACTCAGCACGATGCTAGTCAACGCAGGCGTCTTGTTAGCTGATGTAACAGAACTGGCGATTGGCGCTTTCCTCTGAGTGCACTCAGCTGTCCAATGATGCTGTGTGAGCGGCAGTTCGAAAGGAAGCTGGTTTCGCAGGTCCCGGAGGAAGCCTGTGTTAGCCTTTGTAGTACTGTTGATAGTAACGTGTGATTGGGGGAGTCCTAACTAGCGCGGGGAATTGGAGACAACTAAATTGGGGGGGAAATTTGGAAAAAAAAAAAAGAAATAGAAAAAAAACTCTGAACACTGACTGCTGATTTATTTTACTTAGCTAAATCAGACAAGATGTTGATCTTGCTTAAGTGCTCTCATTGGTGTAGTGAGGACATTGTTGCCTGGATGAGTAGCCCACCATCAATATTGATTTTATTGACCAGTTTTTTTTTTTTTTGTTTTGTTTTTTTTTAATGCAATTATCTGCCCATACTGGTTTGATTCTTTTAGCACTGTGCATCCCTAATTGCATTTATTGAGTAATAATATATAGTCACAATATATAGTGCATCTGCACTGATGTGTGTGTGTGTGTGTGTGTGTGTGTGTGTGTGTGTGTGTGTGTGTGTGTAATACTGGTTTTGGTCTTGCAGTCAACTCTTAAAAGAATTGTTGGGTGAAAAATCCATTTTCTACTCACCTCAGATATAGTGAGTCAGCAAAGATGCGTTTAATGTCCAAATTTAGCTTCTGTAATATAGCATCGGAACTAAGACACTAGCATTCCAAACCCACACTAGACTACAGTAGTCGCTCAAACCTACAGCCCACAGTGCTCAGCTATGTGGTTTAGTTTTGTTTATTTTTTGTGATATTGTCTTCTAATCCACATCAACAAGTGTGCATTACTTTTAATGAAGACCTGGATGTGGTTTTAAGCAGCAGAGAAGGGGAATGGATTTTTATGAAAAAGATTTGGGTCTGGCGTCTGTTCATATCACATAGCTTCAGTTTAAAGCTAAAGAAGCAAAGTTTGGACAGCTGACGTGTCTTTGCTGATTTGCTACATCTCAGATAAGTGAAAAATGATGTAAACTAAATTTTAAAACAAACCATTCAGTATTTGTTTTCCAGTATTAAATAAGATGGACTTTATCCATCCTCTGGCTTCTTTTGAATGATTCTGTACAATACAACCACTGCTGGCCATAAGCACAGCACAGTCTGCTAGCAGGGTGGTTATAGGAGGAATGGGATCAGTAGGTAGAAGGTCTCTGTAAGGTAAATCTGTGTTTGCAGGAATGAAGCCCAGCTTAACCCTGCCTGCCCCGCACGCTGCTGCATTCCTTTACATATCTTCTATATGGTTCAGTAGTTCTGCTAGGAGTCACGAGGGCCACACCACGTGCCTTAAAGAGCGTTGTTTTGGCGAAGTATTCCTTGCGCTCGATCGGCGGCAGTAAGCCTCTTTTCAGGAGGGCATAGAGGAATGTAAATCTCTCTCTGAAATGCCTCTCTGAATCCCTTCTTCTAAAGTCCCCGCTCTGCTGATTTGGGACCAGTGTCGCCTGCCCAAACCAAAATCCTAACCATTGTGTACAAAATGCTAACACTGGCCTCAGAATAGTGTATACGGGTGGATTCTACTGGGATGCGCTGTACCCAGCTTACGCTGCTGAATAGAGAAGGTTTTGGCGGCTTAGGGGTGGAGCTGGTATGTTGGTTAAAGCTTTAATGTCCACTTGGAGATTTTTTTTTTTTTTTTTTTTTAATGTTTTGAATTTTTTTTTCTTTCTTTTTGCCTTCCTTGAAATGTTGACAGTGCTGCATATTTTAGGTCCTTTGCTGCTGTATTGTTTGATCTGGATGTACTTTGCTTGGGCCTCTAATAAGGCAACGGTAGTGAGGACGAATGTGAGCGAAAGAGAGAGAAGGAGTAAGCTTGTTCTGTTCTGGCCTAATCTGGCTCATGAGGAAGGCCTTACAGCATCTTTATCCTGTAGTGACCCCCTCCCCCACCTACACACACCCAGCTCACCAGTACACCACACTATTTCATTTATACCCCTCTTTTTTCACAAATTAATAAATTTTTTTCCTTGAATAAAATTATTTCCGACTTTCTTGCTTTTCTTTTTTCTTTAATGTGTCTTTTTTCTCTCTTTTCCATTTCTTTCCCTTCTTTTCATTTTTCTTTGGTTTCCTTTCCTTATTTCACACCCTCTGTTCTGTGACTTACAGCAACTGGAGGAGAAGAGTGAGGATGAGGAGGATAAAGAGTGTCTGAAGCAGGCCATCACTGCGCTCCTCAACTTGCAGAGCAGCATGGAGAGGATCTGCTCCAAAAGCCTGGCCAAGAGGAGGCTCAGGTACTTGCATGCAGATGCACACACATTACTGCAAGGACATTTTGGTGTGGGTCATGAGACTGATTCCATACTAATGGGTAAAGTTAGGTTAATGTATGGATGTTAATGCTGTACAGAAGCATTTACATTATCACATGCCTGTAGCGTATTGTGAAAAGATGTTTTGTGGCCGGTGTCGACTTAAAGGCATCTATCTAAAGATTCTCAGCAGTTTAAGATGCATACAAGCTTTAACCATCTCCTCCAGCAGTGCTGAAGCCAGTTTTAAGCTGGACTGGTGCGTAATAAATGGCAAACCTGAATTGCTCCAAAGCATGGTGTAGAGTACGACTATATGGTTCTGTGTGCAGTAGGCTATTAAACTTGAACTATCAATAACTGAAATTGCAAGCACCTCTGCCTCTTCAAACAGAGGCAGTCCAGGGAGGTCTCTTGTGCATTGGTGAAAGAGTAAGGGTGCGTGTAGGCACAGCATTTTATTTACATTCAAGTTTGAGTACTTCGGGAGAATATTTTATTAGACAGATTAGATGGATGTTATTATATGCAGATCGCACTTCAATGGAGAGACTATGTTCCAGTGTATACATAAACATACATGCTCAGATTTATGTTCTGTCTCAGTCTTACAAAGACTGGAGCAGTTTCTCAACTGCGACACACATCAAACACCTTTCAGCCTATAAAGTGTTTGGACATGTAACTTAAGTGAGATTATATATACACACACACACACACACACACACACACACACACACACACACACACACACACACGAGAGCGTGCGCACACACAACTCTTTTCCTGTACCCCTCCCATCCTCAACACTCCACCCAGCCTCAGTCCTGAGTTTCCCCCCTGCCCCTAAAATAGCCGCAGCACACGGGGGGGAGCACTGGGGTCAGCCTGCACGGTGTTGTCCCAGGGATGTTGCATCAGGGTTTGGGCTGTCCTGCCCGGCTGTTATTGTTCTCAGGTTAGGGAGGGAAAAAAGACCGAGAGAGAGAGAGAGAGAGAGAGAGAGAGAGAGAGAGAGAGAGAGAGAAATTCAGACCACCTTTGTGAAGCAGACCTCAGCATCTCTTTTCTGGAGACTGCTTTTTGTTCAGTTCTTCTCGCCGCTGTTTTTTCTTTTCCAAAGCCGTCTGCATCTTGATCGTTACTGTTGAGGAATGTAGTGGCATCAACAATGGGGATTTAACGTTGAGATCTCCCGCTCCCACTTTTTTTTTTTTTTTGGTCTTTTTTTGGTGACTTTAGTGTTTTTTATGGGGAAAGGATGGCTTACCTTACGGTACGTGCTTTTTAAATTATTTCCATACACGGTCAGAATGGCACATGATGTTGTATGTTGGTGGATCAGTAGCTGGTAGTTGCCTTCCCGTCCCCTTTGGTTTCTTTGTGTGTGAGTTAGAACAAAGAGCCAACCTGTGTTGCAAGCTCTGTCGCACCACTAAGCGAAAGACAAAAGTTTAAAAGTTTAGAATTGTACTACTACTATGGCATTAACAGTGTAAGCTAAGCAGGTTTATTAAAGACTCACTGCTGTGATTTTATTTATTTATTTTTTTTCAGTATCTACTGTTAAACTTACTTGTAAGAAGAATGAGAGTACAGGTTAAGGGGTCTTTGTTTTGCAGTTTACTCCTTTATTTTTGTTATTTTTACAGATTTTTATTAGAAATATATGCCAGTAGATAGTAACTCTTATCAAGGCTAGTACCGCAGGTGACTGTCGAGCTGTAGCTTTTTTGCCACTCGATGTTTTGCGTTATTTGTGTTGAATATTGAGAGGTTATAGTGTAGCTGTGCCCTGCCTGCAGCGCCGCTGTGTGAAGGTGGCAGGGCGAGTGAGGCTGCCGCTCTACTTTGAGGTGCTGGTATGAGGAGAGAGGCAGCCGTCTGCGCTTGAGCATCCCAGAACACAACAGTAAGCTTTTTCCCCCCTTACTTGTTTATAGCTAGTCCCATGCAGACGGCCATTCTACCACTAGCTACAGTAAATCCCCTCCTGATTTTTTTTTTTTTTTTTTCCTTCCCTCCCTTCCTCCACTGATTTGATTTTTATAATACCAGAAAATCGTAACCTCAAAGAGAAGAAAGAAAAAAAAAACTTGTAATCAAACCTTGAAGCGGAATAATGCAGTTCAGCTCTAAATAGGTGATTCACTCAATCCGTTTGACATCCTCTGCAATTTGTCAACCTAATCTCTCCCTGCCACATCTGTAACATGCAGCCGATTAGCAGAAATAGTCATAGAATTGAACTTACCTGTATTTGGAAAAAAGAAAACCCATTGATTCAAAACACGACTAGAATAGGAGCAAGTGGGCGGATGCCAACTTCAGTCTCAAGTGTATTATGAGTCAATTGGTTTTCTTGAGTAGTCTTTTAAGTAAGCTTGGTCTGTTGAACTGATCGATTGTTTGGATGTGTTTTTCAGGTTCTGGAGGGGCTGCTTTATATGTTTGTTTTGGCTCAGTTCACACTAGATAGACTTAACACAGGCCTAAGTTGCTGAGAAACCTCCAGGACTTGGCTGAAGTCACTGTGACTGTAGACAAAGCCGGTTTTCCTTTCAATCTCAGAAGGATTCTATTTTCAGTGCTTTAAAACAATGTTAGTATGTAGAGGTATTGTGTGAACGACAAAAACCAATGCATTGCACCCCCTCCTTCTGTTTGCCCTCCTTCCATTTTGTCTTTCCACCACTAATTTTTATTTATTTATTTTTTTTCCCCCTTTCTCTCTCTTGCTCCCCTTCTACCTTCTAGCGAGTCGGCCTGCCGCTTCTACAGTCAGCAGATGAAGGGCAAGCACCTGGCCATCAAGAAGATGAACGAGATCCAGAGGAATATAGATGGCTGGGAGGGCAAAGACATTGGCCAGTGCTGCAACGAGTTCATCATGGAGGGCACGCTGACGCGGGTGGGCGCCAAGCACGAGCGCCACATCTTCCTCTTCGACGGGCTGATGATCTGTTGCAAGTCCAACCACGGGCAGCCGCGCCTGCCTGGAGCCAGTGCCGCCGAATACAGGCTGAAGGAAAAGTTCTTCATGCGCAAGGTGAGCAAGGGTGGATGAATGGAAGAGATGAATGGTTGCATGGATGGAAGGTCTGGGCAGTAGGCTGATGTAATTGGATATTGCCAGTGGATTGACAAGTAAGCCACTGACCATACTGGTTGGCATTTTGGGGAAGAGAACTGACAGAACATGAGAGCTGATTTCATTTTATTAATATTGCGAAGTAATATTATGTAATGTTCATATGTATTATTTAATTTTTCTTTACAACAGTGGATTATTACAGGAGAGTATTGATGAGCCTTTAGGCTTTGTTAATGTGTTTTTCTCTGCCCCGGACCTAAGATGTAAAGGAGAATGTATATCATTATTTTAATATTATTATATATTTTTATGTATTTTTACCAAGAAAATATTGTGCTGATTAGTTTTAGATATATCCTAGGCCTAACAGACCATGTTGATGGTAAAAAAAATGAATGGGTAGATAAATGAAGATGTGATGGATAGACATGGAGACATGTCTTGGCTGATCGACTACTTTTTGAGAGGGGACGATTGATTGTTTGGTCTTTTGGCTGAACACTTCATTTTAGACTGGTGTTAACATCAATGTCAATGTAGGGATGTAAGACAGATTTGCGAGTTGCTTTTAATGCCTATAGCTTTGGGTCATTTGGATGTAGATGAATAAATGGATTCATTATTACCAAAGAAGGAAAAAAGTTATGTTCAAGATTATCCAGACACTTCTTCTAGTTACTAATCACTCAGCTACTTTAAGGTGCACCATTGCTGACACAATGGCTCAGTTGCACAAACGTGGCTTATGTAATCTCCGCAGAAAAGCACTGCCAATAGAATTGGGATACTCTGGAGAAGTAACACATGAGCCAGATCACCATACCCTATCCCAGCTAGAGGGATATGAAGCTTGGCATTTTATTCTGTGGAGTGATTGTGCATCATCTAATATGTTTGCTATGCAGACCTAATCATCCATCAGTACCTTACCTCACTAATGCACTTGTGGCAGGATGCAATCAAAACCTAATGGCAATGTTCCAACATCTTGGGTAAAGCCTTTCCTGAAGAGCAGAAGCTGTTACTGCAGCAAAAAATGGGGCCAACTCCCTTTATTTCAGAAGCAGGAGGTGTCCTCTAAACTTTTGGACACTTTACATTAAACCCCAAAAGACAAAGCCCTGACCAGCCTTCTCTCCTTCCACCAGGTCCAGATAAACGACAAAGACGACAAGGAGGGTGAGTATCGGCACGCCTTCGAGATCATCCTGAAGGATGGCAACAGCGTGGTGTTTGCTGCAAAGTCTGCGGAGGAGAAGAACGGCTGGATGGCGGCGCTGATTTCGCTGCAGTACCGCTCCACACTGGAGCGCATGCTGGACACTGCCATGTTGCAGGAGGAGAAGGAGGAGCAGATGAGGCTGCCGGGGGCTGAGATTTACCGCTTTGCTGAGCCTGATTCAGAGGAGAATGTGGTGTTTGAGGAGAATGTACAGTCCAAGTCTGGTATCCCCATCATTAAGGCTGGCACGGTGCTTAAGCTCATCGAGAGGCTCACCTTCCACATGTATGCAGGTAAGGGCAAGCGGTGTTCCTCCCTCAATTTACATGCTTATAGATTACTGCAGTGGTTTATGGTTCTCCTTCTTGAGTACCTCTGCCTTGCATGTTTTCAGGGTAACTGCAGGTTCCTAAAATGTCTTGGTTGTTAAATTAATCAGAATTAATTTAAGGCCTTAAAGTCTTGTCTTTTATATTTTCTCCCCCAAGGCCTTTTTTTTTTTTTTTTTTTTTTTTTTTTTTTTTTTTTAATTAGTATGTCTTCATGAGTCAGTCTTTGAGATGTGAACGGAGTCGTTCAGAGTGGTTGAAATATGAAATGTTTCATTGTAGAGAAACCGACTCGGATTTTATTACAGTGACGGCAATAAGAACCAGCGGTCACAATATCTACAACGAAAACGCAGCCGTTTTTATTTACTGTCCAATTTACAATGCCCTGCATGTACCTCCGCCATGAGTGTATTTAGGTAAGAAGCTGAATAAATTATGGCAAACAATGTCTGCCATCAGGCAGCATATTCTTAATCATTTCATATGGTAGTCTTCTGTTATCGCACTTTTAGAGGGAGACGTCTGGTTCCTATCACCATGACGGTGAACACTTCGCTAGAATGAAGCGTTTCAAATCAAACTACTCTGAAGGACTATTTTTCACTTTTAATTACACACATTTAATTATACATATTTAGAATTTCAGTTAGTGTATATAACAGTCCAGATGTCTTGTGTCGGATGTATTTATCCACAATTTGCTGTAGTTTTTTTATTTATTTTTATTTTACATTTGTTACAGTTAGTTACTGCTGGCTACTACACATACTGCTGCTAACATTTAACCTTCAATAATCCATAATAAACCTTCTTGTTCAGTAAGTTAGTAGTCTTAATGTTTTGCTGTTGTTGGGCTAATGATCTTAAATTGCAGCCACTTATTAGGTCTATATTATATCTGATTCAGTTAGTGTGCTAAATAACAAATCCCTTCTGGGGGCAATGTGATTGTATTACAGCAGTGTGCAGGACAGCTGTACTTCAGGACTATTGGGAACCATGGGGTTCTTCCAAATCGTCCGATGTTGTGGTGCTGTTTCTTAAGGGGTCATTCAGATGATGCCTTTTAAAACTGCAGCGTGCACCACAACTGACTGCTGTGAACATGTTGCTTAGTTCAGAATGACTAAGTCGCTAAAAAGCTGTTTATTCTGTTAAGAGTAAACAGTGGCATGTTCTTCCCCTCGTTTGGTAGCCGTCTGATACTAGGAGCCACAGCAGTGGTAGCTTTCAAAAGCACATTCTTCATTTAAAAGTGCATTTTCTTATTGGATATTCAATTTGAATAATCAAAGGTCAAATTTTATTTTGACAGCTACTAAGCATGTCCTTTTTTTAAAGCATGAGAATCGGCACCCCTTTCTTCTGCTGCCTGATCAGTCAGCATCTTCTGATGTTCCAGTGGTTATGACCAGGGACGTAGCTAGAACTTTTAAAAAGGGGTGGCCAGGTAAGTTTTTATCGGGGTGGCACACTGTGAAGAAAAAGTAAAGTCGCTGTTTTAAAATACACTACTGTGTTGGTTTATCTCTGTACTTAACAAAATCTGTCCCTTGCCCCATGAAAAAATATTCCATCGGTGCAATTATTGCCAAAAGTAAACTGAAGGACTTATTATTGAATAGGCTATTTCATAATGTAGCTCACAGAGCAACATTGCTGAAGGGATGCAGTTCATGTTCACTTGCCTGGGACATGCTAATTATTAATTGTTGCATCATCAGACTCTCATAACTGTCCTGGTGGCAGATTTTCACCATAAAGCATAATTGATGCTTTATTAATGATGGCTCACTAATGATGAGTTTCTCGCTCTGTGTAAACGGGGTGGTTAAGGTAGCGCTGTCCATCCCTGCCCACTCATTGGCTATGCCTCTGGTAATGGCAGTAATAAGGACAGTAAGTAGCAGACTAGTTGTAGAAATCAGTAGAGAATCAGCTCTGACCGATCCATTAGCTTTGAAAGAGCCTGTGGCTGAGCAGCACTGATACCAGACTGAAGCCTGTATACAAGGCTGGGTGGCATATGGTGATTTTTAACATAACAGGCAACTAGAGCTGCAACTAATGGTAAATATCCTGGCAACTTATTATTGATTAATTGGCTAACTGTTATTAGATCAGTTCTTCTGCTGCCACCATCATTTAAAGTGACCATCGTTTTTTATGATTTACTTGATAATTTTGTCGTAATTGCATTGCAAGTATTTCCATGCATGCAGTGCCATTATACCAGCAGTTTGATAACATGAAAGCTTAATTATTTTTCCCTGAAAGCTCTCTATGGTTGGTTCAGTGTTTGTAGGGTTTTCCAAGGCTTGGTGCACCACTTACCTAACACCACTGTCTGTTTGCCATCCAGCATTAAAGCGCATTACCCCCCAGTTTCACAATGCCCAGCCCTGACGACTCCAACTTAAAGTGTGAAAAACGAGAGGCTCAAAGGTCTCCTTGTTCAGTTCCACCATTCGTCATCTTGTTCCTATTTCAGGCTGTTTTCTCACACTCACTAAATATTTGGACACTTCGTACGTCATAGAAACACAGTGTGCCGACCTGCTTTGTTTTAGTGTCATTGTGGCACTGATAGCGTTTTTAAAAGCTGATAAGAGGCTAGAGGGGAAAAATAGAAAATGACATTGACGACTATTATTCAGCACAAGTTCAAACCCACTTTCTGTCAGCGTTATTGGACCTTTTCTTCGCTTAATTTCCTCTCTGAAGTAGTGAAGGTGTGTGTGTGTGTGTGTGTGTGTGTGTGTGTGTGTGTGTGTGTGTGTGTGTGTGTGTGTGTTGAGCAGCTGAGGGTAAATCCATTAGAACAAGGGCCTAAATAACTCGACCCAAATCCTCACAGTTCTGTGGGCGGCTTTTACCTAATCAAACACAAGCTTGTGACGGGGCCATTAAGCCCCAATAAATCATACATCTATTTATAGGTCTAACAAGACATGAGTAAAGTACAAAACTTTCATTTGTACTTACACTTTGTAAATAGAAACAAGAATGATGCAACTCACAGTATGATTAGTCTCTCTTTTATGTGCGGGCGCAGGATTTTTAGCTGCAGTTGTTTTTTTAGGTTGTGAAATATTTCTATGAGATCTAGAGGATGTTTTGATGTGTCGTAGGGATTCCACTGCATCAATTTTTGGAATTTTTAGAATCGATTCCAATCGATATCTGACGGTTAAGATATTAAGTTAAGTATCCATGTGCCACAATAGAATTTCTGGATACACACGACACACAAGATGTGTGTGACTGTGGGGTGCCACATGGTGGTGCTTCTCATCAGTGACACTTTGTGTCCTTGTTTGTGTCCTACTGTGTAAATAGTTTCTCCAGTTTTATTTAATTTGATTCTTTTTTACAATAATTTTTAATTAAAAATGATCAAATCAGTTTGTGAAAACTAAGATCATTTATACTCCTCACAGTTTCCTATTTGTAAACCTCCCCAACCTGCACTGTTTGAGCAGGGGTTAACTCATCTGGCTATTGTGTGTGGATCCCTATTGACTGAGTGTGAGCTGCAGTGTGTCAGAGAGGATTCCTATAATGGGTGGTCCAGGCTGTTCACACCCCTAAATAAACTTCCTGTCTGAGAGTGTGTGGGGTAAGTATAGGTCCCAGTGTTCCTCCAGAGACTTTACTGGCTTGTAATCCTTAGTGATTTCTAACAAGCTGAGGAAAACAGGACTTTTGAGGAACATAATGTGTTTTGTGTGTGTTGTTTGATGGTCTGTTGGCATTCGTTAGGGGGAAAAAGGTGCTTCCTGTCCAATTCCCCTTATGGCTGGACCCCACTATTCCACCCAGTTGGGTGGGATGATTGATGGATTCTATTTTCCTGATGTTCATAAAACTCCAATGAGCTGGTCCTCATGCGCACACACTCGCGCGCACACACAGACCCATGGATTGGTAAATATGTATCATATCGTGTTTTGAACATATCGCTGCTGTTGGATCAAAACCTTGTATCTCCAAAATGGTAACTTTACAGGAGAAATATGAAAACCTACTTTACTTTTAATGTAAGACAATGGAACCAGACATTTTTCCACGTCATTTTGGGCTGGTTCTTTTGGTCTGTTTTTCATGAAATTTACACAAAATGCTTCCAAAATATTTAAACAAAGAAATATTATATTAAAACAAAAATAGAGATACAAGGTTTTGTTCCAACATCAGCAATATGTAAATACCTACATGTAATAAGAGGTCTTACTCTCAACCTGGCCCTAAGTTTAACCTCAGTAACCAAAAATAAAAGGATTTTGCGCTTTCATTTAAAAAAAAATTAAATGTAATGAAGACTTCAGAAAAAGCACTTCACCACAGTGCACTTGGTGTAGTTTTATTTTTTCAATTTCTTCAAATTCAGGATGTTTGTGTTCTAAAAAGGTATGGAAAAAGCACATGCACCAGACATGGGGTCAAAATTCAGTGTTTTCATGTGAAGTGTCATTATTATTCAGACTATCATTCAGTGCCAAATTTCAGTTTTCACTCATAGTATGTGAGCCATAAAGCCATACTTGTTTCAAAATCTGGACTGCTAATTGGCTGCCCAAATTACATTAGCAACAGTCTGTAAATCAGCTTGTAGTACTGTGACTTTTGTGATCTGTTTAGTGAAACTTGGAGCTTAAATATGGAATTTTTCTGTGAATGTAAATGCACAATTTCTGTGTGCAGAATTTATCATATTGGAAAGTCCAATAACATTTGCTCAGGTCACGTTTTGTTTCTTTTTCACAGGATGGTAAATTCAGCCAATAAACAGTAATTGTGTATGAACATGTGCAGAGCTGTGCTCTCTGTAGAGGATATGTTAAGTTCTGTTTACTTAGAAAGTCAACTAAATATGTAATTTGACCAGGGGCACCAAAACATCTTTGTCTTGTCGTTCTGTATGTACAGCGGTTCTGCTGTTTAATAGAGCGGTCCGCTTACTGTCCATGCAATTAAACACTCCTAGCATGGTGGTCCGCCTTGTATCTGTAAAGTTAGAAAAGGTAGTTCATTTGTTGCTGTGCATCCTCTAGTCCTTAATCGATGATCAGCTTCTGGCCACAGGTCACTGTTGAACTACGAAGGGCACCTATATGGTTAGTGGACTTGAGAAAATGGACGAGGAGTGTAGATTGTGTGAATTTGAAAGATGCCATTTAGAAATCATGATCAGAATGAAAGTGTCTGTGTTTGTGTCAAAGCTTAACAAATGTAACGATATCCAGCCCTGTAACTTCATACTCTTTGGTTTGTTTTTCTGGGTTCATTTGGTCAGTCAGTTTGTGACCAAGACTCCAAGATCTGATGGTGCAGAGTTTGCATCTATTTTAAGTGCGCGTGTGTGTGTGTGTGTGTGTGTTGTGGGGCAACCTTGTGCGTCAGACCCGCGTCTGTTTCCTGGCCAGAATAATTCCAGGCCGATTGTTTGTAAACGCATACTGGGGCTGCTATTGTTTCACACTGGCCTCTCAGAGTAGCCCAGAAACTCAGCAGATCCATCATACGAACAAACACACACACACACGCGTGTGTGTGCGCATGTATACACATTGATGCATTCACAATAGGGATGTTAAAAACTCCCAAGATAAATGCAAGACAAACATAAACCCCCAAAGCGCGAATGCTTAATTGCAGTAATTTAATGCATTTAAACCTTTGCAGCTGAACCATTTGTTGACTCTGTACTGAAGTGATTAAAGCGCCTGCTGTCGGGAGTCTGGGAGGCTGTGTGATTAATCAAGTAACTATGTTGCTCATTTGTTTAACAATGAAAAGGTTTGCTTCCCTGGGAAGGCTATTTACTTCTGTCTTTCTGAGTGAATTGAAGAAAAAAAAAGTAATGTTGTAAATGGTTTTTCTGATTATCTTCTGAAAATCATTTTCCTGAATCCCCCACAAATGATGAAAAATATCGGACTGTGTGATTTTGTCAGACTGTGTGATTTTGTCAGACTGTGTGATTTTGTAAATGAAAGCCAGATAGCACTTTTCCCAGCATTGACGTTTTGTGGCACAGTCAGATTTTATAAATGTTTATCATGTCTAGTTTTGTTCACAAACTTGATACATTATTCTGAGGCTAATGAATTTTCTCACAGTCCCTTTTACAACAGCTGTGGCCTCTGTAAAGTCCCCAGTTGAGGTGGTTAAACTTTTTCAAATTGCATTGCGGGTCTCATCAATACTTTTTCAATGATTTCCTTTTTTAAAATGTGGCACAGCTGTTTTGGTGGTGTGTTGTGGTCGGTCTAACGTGTTTGTAACCCTCAGCAAAACACAGTATCCTTATGAATGTGGTGGACCACAATGGTATATTTCTTTTTTTTTTTTAAATAATTTTGGCCATATCACCCATCTCCAGTCCCTGTGTAGCCTTAACGGTGTCTGTAGTCATTTTGCATCTGCTGTTTTTGAGCCCTGTGTCTGTCTTTCTTATTTTTACCTCTGTCCTTTGTTTTTGAGTGTCTTCTTGCCCTTTGGAACTGATTTACAAAGAGTAGTGGTCGAAACCTTTTCCTCCAATGGGACTCTCAACTAAAAAAGGGCATTATTTTATTAACAGCTACTAGCGCTGCTCTGTAGGCGACCTTGCCAGTCTGCAGTGATGGCAGAGGAGGGTAAAGTTCAGTTCCTCACTGCTGGGCTTTAGTTACATTTAGGGCATCATATGCTTTTAAAGAGGAGGGACAATTATTTATTATCTCCCACCCCTAATTCTTTAGCTGACTTCAGCTTCATATCACTATTCACCAGCTTTTCTTTCAAATTTTCCTGTTCTACCTTAAATGGTACAGCAGTTACATTGTGGTGCTTCAGGCATCAGAACTGCTGGACTATTTAAGGTGGGACGGGAAAGTTAGCTAGCTAGCTAACGAGACATTAACATACTATTAGCATACTAATTTTATGCTTGTTATGAAGAAAAGGACCATAATACATTGACCTAAGATAAAAGAGTGGTTATTGTAATTGTTAACAGTGAAAATTCTCACGTCTGGGTTTCTTTGGTCACTCGTGCAGCCATCTTGATGTTTTTTTTTTGTTTTTTTTTGTTTTTTTTCTCATAATACTCCATTTGGAAAAACCTCTGTTGGGAGGGCCATGTAGCCCTAACACTTTGCACTACCGCTCCATCTCAACAACAGTTGAGACACCCTACTCCTAGACGTGAATACACAAAACAGAGGGCTAAGGGCTAAGTGGTAGGGGTGAGGGGTGAAATGAGATTGTGCCTAAGAAACCCAACAAAAACCCTACAAAACCCTAATGTAGCCATAATGCTTTCTGAATGCTGCTTTTGGATTTTTATGAATGATCATTACCATAACCCTAGACTTTGCATATATATGGTAACTTTTAAAAATAAGTTGACTTGAATATCACCACCAGCACTGTCTTTTTTTGAGATTTCAAGCATGCATAGACAAATGAGCTGTGAATATTGACTGGGATGCTGCTCCTAAACCCCTAACTTCAAAATAAGGGTCTTCTCAATTGATATTTGCAGCACCTTTGTCCATTAATCCATTTCAGCAGGGCAGGAAATATTGTATCAAAACAAAAAAGCCATCTGGAGAAAATGAACATGTTCATGGTTCTGGTCAGAACCTTTTAAGCCATCGATGTTCTTGCCGTGATTTGGTAAAATGTGAAATGTCAGAAGCCATCCTTCAGTTATTAATTTTTCAGCATCAGGAAAGAAGGAGAAAACATATTTAACAGAAAATGAGGCACAACACAGTCTTCAGCATTTAACGTGTTCATCATTCGCCTTTATTGCAGTTGTCATTCCTTTCAGGAGACTTGCTTATAGATTTGTTAGATTTGTCCATGCCTCAGGTTCAATCTCAGAAGTTGATTGCAGTTTTAGGTTCTCACAATCCAAGTAAATCTGGACTCTGGCATGGTCAGTCCATTGTTTTGAGAACACCAGCAGCTTCCCTATTTGGTCAGCAGGTTTTCCCAGTAACAGCTTCTTGACTGCTACACATCCTTTCAGACCCATAGCACTGAGTTCTGTTTCTGTCCCTCCTTCTCACAGTGGAAGGATGGACAGACACCTGTGGATGTTTTCAGATCTGAGAATGAAATGAAGATTTTTGTCCTCTGTCTGAAAGGATTGTTTATCTGTTGGTGACGGTTTTGGTGTCTACCAGGTCTTGCATGTGTAGAAGGAGCTCAGGAAGGCTTTAGCATGGCTCTATGTGTTAGATAATTGGTGTCAAGGAAAGAACAATATGGACTTTATATTATAGCTTTACTTTAGCTTTTTTGTTTAATTGATTACTCAATTAATGAATAATTGTTAATAGAAGCCCTGCACAGGTTTATACTGAACTTGTGTGGTGTCTCTGTGCTTGTCCCAGCAGTTTCTGTAGCAGGAGTTTGCCAGGACTTGTTTCTCAGGGTTCTTAGAAGGGTTCTTTGGCTGGGCTTTGAGCTTTGCCCGCCATTTCACTCAGTGTTCTGTTGTTTTGTTTGGTGCAGCCAACTATTGCATCCTCAGTGTGCTGGCTTAGGCACCTTCTTAACCGAGGTGTTGCAAATACAAGAAGGGAAATTTCAATGAATACGTAATCAGTTTCAGCGTCTGGAAAACAACCATACGCTTTGTTTCTTTACTTATAATTCACTCAGTTCATCATTTAACAGTCCAGATAAGTAGACCCTGTCAGTTGTTCAAGAGCAATCTTTTTACTTGTTCTTATTATTTATTTTTTTCATACATTTCGTCAAGTAGCAATGCAAACAGGTGCAGCTCAAGGCCACAGCAGGAGGCCAACCACTGACCAACACAATATGAGGCAAAACAGGACAAAACAAAAGACTGCAGACTCAACATTCAAATGAGAACAATGGAGTGTTTTTAAAAAAGGAATGAACGTTAACGGCTCTTTGGTTTCTCTTTGCAGATCCCAATTTTGTGCGAACGTTCCTCACCACCTACAGGTCATTCTGTAAACCACAGGAGCTGCTGGACCTTCTCATGGAGAGGTGAGAAGAGCATTACAGTCAGACACTGAAGTCCTGGACTCAAGTAGAATTGGAGTCTAAGAGACATATTGTTCATATTTTTTTTAAGTGAAAGCATGAAAATCTTGAATTTTAAACCAAATATAAATATAAACAGTTCTTAAAAGGATTTTAATGCTTTAACATTCATAACAGCAACAACTTACAGAGCTTAATTATGGTCACTCACAAAAATGATCAAATGAACAAAACCTGTTTGCAGTCAAACGGACCACAAATGTTACAGTCTTGGAAATGATTTTCTTGCAAACTTTAAGCCTGTTTTTAAGTAGTTAAGTTTGGTGATGCACCAAAATGGAAATTCTTAATGTAAATATTTTTTTTTCTTTGTTTACAATTTCATCCCTACCTGTAGGTGTGGGTGAGCTCAGGAAAATCAGGCCACTGTTTAGCAAATCCTTTAAACTCAATTAACAATAACTATAAAGCATATAACGTAAAGCATGATTTTCTTTTGTGAGTCTTATCATTTGGACAGATGCTGTATTCTACATTGAGAGTACATTTGAATGAATATATTTTTAAGTTATGTGATTATTATAAGTGTCAGGTCTGTCTCTAATACTTCCACACAGTAATCTGGTAAGATGTATTTAGGTCAATTGAGCCAAAATAATAATTTGCAACAAAGAGTTTTATTTGATATTTAGTTGAAAATATAATGAGAAATTATGCTTAAAAATTGGTGTGTGTGAATGATGTAGAAATGGATTTGGATCAAAACAACTGAATAATACTATATATAAGCTAGTGAACTGGAGTAACATTAAAATACAACAGTATTTTAACAGTAATCGTGTTTTTAAAAAATCATCCTTTTTTAGCAGTGTCTTGAAGTTAATATTTAATGGGTTTCAAATTTTTTTTAAACCCATTCATGACAGAGAGCTACATGCTTGGCTTTGGGAGACAAAATAGTCCCCAAGTTACTTGATTTCATCCTAGTATTGCACTGATACAGCAGCTTTGAAAACAAAACATTCACGTTGTATGCTTGTGTCCACATGTGATCTCTAGGTTTGACATTCCGGAGCCCAAACCCACAGAGGCAGATCAGATGGCCATGGAGAACGGAGACCAGCCACTCAGTGCTGAGCTCAAACGCTTCCGTAAAGAGTTCGTCCAGCCTGTTCAACTCAGGTGCACATATATATACACAC
This sequence comes from Pygocentrus nattereri, assembly GCF_015220715.1. Classification (NCBI taxonomy): domain Eukaryota; kingdom Metazoa; phylum Chordata; class Actinopteri; order Characiformes; family Serrasalmidae; genus Pygocentrus; species Pygocentrus nattereri. The sequence goes on along the minus strand of NC_051225.1, from coordinate 26,843,165 downwards.
AAGTTGTGGCTCCCCTAAAGTTCTGAATGCATTGTTGCAGCACAGAAGTATTAATTAATAGGAAATTATTGGAGTTGGGATGATTGTTGGAATATTTTTCCTCTTTTGAGTGTTAATATGTTGGAAAATGTTTGTGTCCCTGCAGGGTGCTGAATGTGTGCCGGCACTGGGTAGAGCACCACTTCTATGATTTTGAGAGAGATGCCCAGCTGCTGCGCCGGCTAGAGGAGTTCATCGGCATGGTCCGAGGTACTTTCTCTTTCTCTTCACTCTCTCACTTACGTTGTGTTAATTTTACATCACACTTTTTATATCACTGTTTTAACACATTGTCAGCGTCAGAGCGCAATAATAATGATAAAAGTGTAATTCTCTGTAAACAAAAATAAATAAAATAATGAGCCCAGTTCCCGTGTTAAATAAGAGAACATGGTAATGTTACAAGTAACGTAATGTGGGGTTCTTAACTGTAGCACAGATTGTGTTAAACATGCTACATACTTTTAATATCTGTTTTGACAGTACAGTGAATTGTCCTCTAATTCCTTATATAACTTCTTCCTATCCATCTTTATTTGGTCTTAAAATAATTAATTCTGTCCAAAATGATAATGGGGGGGGGGGGGGGGGGGGGGGTTCAAACAGCCAACCCACAAATTTCCCCCTGAAAGCAGTTGTTTTAAAAAGCTCCTCCCACCTTCGAGATACATCATCAAAAGGGGATTTTCCTAGTCTTGAAGAAACCCAATCTGAAGACGACTGCAGCACAGATGTATAAGGCGAGGAAGCCTATTTACAAATGATGTCGTGATGGTTACGTTTCATTGGAATGACCCATTTAAGAGCTGGAGAATCCCCAAATTATGCAGCAGTCTTGCCCTCCAGGACCACCGTATAACACCCCTGCTTTAAACTTTCAGACCTTGGGCTGCTGACTTATTTCAGGCTTTTTCTTATTTACATTTTTTCAGTTTAGTTTTTGAAATAAAAAAAAAATCTGAAACACACCAGATATAAAGAAAACTCAGAGAAATCAGTCAGTATGTTTCAAGAGATGTCGAGCAGGTGCTGAATTGGTTTTGAAGGGCTTTGTGTCCTGCTCCTCTCTGCAGGTAAAGCCATGAGGAAATGGGTCGAGTCCATCACCAAGATCATCCAGAGGAAAAAGCAAGCGCAGGCTAACGGCCCAAGCCACAACATCACCTTTGAGAGTTTACCTCCGCCTATTGAGTGGCACATCAGCAAACCTGGCCAGATGGAGCAGTTCGACCTTATGACCCTTCACCCCATTGAAATCGCTCGCCAGCTCACGCTCCTGGAGTCAGACTTCTACAGGTAAACACACACACACACACACACACACACACACACACACTTCTTTCTGAAAGGTTCCTTGGCAAAGTTGACTTTGGTAAAGTGATATGATTTACATGCAGTGTTTTAATCGGTGTATTGAACATGAGGGAAAGGCATGGCCGCTTCCTGTTTGTATTTTTGTTTTCTGATCACCTGCCAACTATCAGCCAAGAAAATGGGGCACTTTAATACAATGGAGGACATGGGAGTACAACTTATTGTATCTACAGTGTGTATCCACATTGTGTATCCACACACACACACACACACACACAGGGTTGTAGGGACACACTTCCCTTTACCTCTGTTGGCCTGTGGGAACACTCTATGACCGTCTTACCCAAGGTACTCCTTTTCCCTTGAGACCGTAGCCCCTCTCCATAACCATGCCTCATATTATACTCCCAGGCTTTGAATGGGAGCAGCCACTAGCACCAAGCTCTGTAGGCTGGGAGTCAATGTCTTCAGAGGATTGCTAGATGAAAGCCAAAGTTAAACATTGTACTTAACACAATGTTAAAGCATTGTTTAAACTAATAGTGCCACTGTACACTGTGTGTCATGGCATTAGGCTGTAACTCTGATGTTTTTAGCATTTATTGGAGCTGCATACCATGGACAGAATACCACACTGCAACTATATAGATATGTATTGCAATTGCAGTGTACTAAAAACATATTGGTGAGCTCTTAATGTGACATTATTACATGCATACATACATACATGTATACATATGAACAGACAAACCTGACCTTTGTATAACTGTATGCTATATTTTAAACCAAAATATTTTCACTTTAAAAGGAAAAGAAGAAATTAATAAGTAAAATGTATTGTGTAAAAATATGTTTTCTCTCATGACGTTAAGGGGGAAGGGTTGGGGTATCTTTCTGGCAGGCCAAATCAAACCACAGTTTGGGCAGCCCTGATATAGGTTTTTACAAGGTCAGTATTTGGCAGCCTTAGTTTTTTAGTGCTTACACAAACCATTTGACAGGTATCATTAAGAAGTAAAATAATTACCAAATGAATCATTTTAATGCCACACTATGGCACATTTAGAGCCTTTCATCACACTGTAAAGCACTACTCTAAAACAGCGGGTTCTAAAACTCTCTCTGCTGCCTCTAATGACCTCAAATTGCTTCCAATACTGAAGTTTCTCACTGTTATGCTCAAGTCACTTTTCTTCCCAGTAGGGGGGGAAGACGAGAGAAGGGGCATCCAGCTCTGAGTGTGGAGGTTGTTGTTGTTGTTGTCAAAGTCCTCAAACTCTGCTTGTCCTAAAGAAACTGGTCACATTGTTGAACTTTAACCTTATTATTTATTTTTTTTTAATAAAATCTTTCTCCTTCAGGGCAGTTCAGCCGTCAGAGCTGGTGGGCAGCGTGTGGACGAAGGAGGACAAAGAATTGAACTCTCCCAACCTGCTGCGCATGATTCGTCACACCACCAACCTCACGCTGTGGTTCGAGAAGTAAGACACTGCTACACTGAGCATGTTTTAAACCAGCTGGTTTTTGATGACCATGGGTCAGACCTGGCAAACTTCACTTCAGGGTGGTTGAGCGGGGTGGATATTTGAGCCAGTTTACTTTTGGAATATCCACGTTTTTTATACAGCTAGTATGTGAAAAAGCCTTTTTCACACTTAATATTAACATCATCTCAAGTGATCTAATCGTACGTGGACAGCGGCATTTCATGCGTCTAGAACATGTCTCCAGTGATTGGATTTTGTGACTAGAGAAAGAGAACCACCTACTTTTACAACATTACTCTCTGACAATGTTTGTTGGGATATAGATATAGAAGTCCTTTTTTGTGTAAAGAAAGGGCTTTTACAAATGTTTAGACTACATGAACTGCTAGCAATGTATAAACCAATAGTAGAGGAGGTGAAAAGTGAAGCTACACAGCTGAGTTGAAGCTGTTATAGCTGCAAAGGGTGGGCTGACATCATCTTGAACCCTGTGGATTAAGAATGGGATGTCACTCATATGCTCATATGTTCATATGCGTGTGAAGGCAAACAAGTGAATACTTTTGGCAGTATAATGAACATTTAAAATTGTGTAAATTGTGTTTAAGTAACACAAACTGCATATGCTTTATTCGAATATCCAATTAAATGAGTGAATACTCTTTACTACAGATATATACAGATTTCAGTAAACATGAGCATCCCTAGAACTAACATGTAAACTGCTTATGTGCTATATGAGAGATGCTTTTGATATTTTTGCCTACTGGTCCTTTGCAAAAGTTCATTGTGGTCTCTTATGCATAAAGAAGTTACAGCAGTTAATGATGGAATGACTGTGTCCTTCTCAGGTGTATCGTGGAGACGGAGAACCTGGAGGAAAGGGTAGCCGTGGTATCACGCATAATCGAGATCCTGCAGGTCTTTCAGGAGCTTAATAACTTTAATGGAGTGTTGGAGGTGGTCAGCGCCATGAACTCTTCACCTGTCTACCGACTTGACCACACATTTGAGGTAAGCATTGTGTAGATGGCAAATGACACAGTTAGAATTCAAATCTAAACCTCTCCCCTGTGTCTTTTGAGGATTTGAGACTGAACTGAAGAACTGAAGCCCTTTTAATGCCTTTTAGTGTGCATTGATTTTTTTTTTTTTTTTTCTCCCTTTATTTGTTTTATTCCAGCAAATACCAAGCAGACAGAAGAAGATCTTAGAAGAGGCACATGAACTCAGTGAGGACCATTATAAGAAGTATTTAGCCAAACTCAGGTCCATTAACCCCCCATGTGTACCCTTCTTTGGTAAGTTCTGTATTTTAGTTGAATTAAGTTTCACTTGGCCAAACATGTGACTTCATAGAAATGTGAATTGTTTCATTTATGAAACTGATTAGAAAAGTTATCATTCTTGTTTTCACTGAATGTATTTTATGATTTATTTGTGTGTAGGAATATATTTAACAAATATTCTGAAAACGGAGGAAGGCAATCCAGACTTCCTTAAGAGGCATGGTAAAGAGCTGATCAACTTCAGTAAGCGGCGGAAAGTAGCAGAGATCACCGGAGAGATCCAGCAGTACCAGAACCAGCCGTACTGCTTACGGGTGGAGAATGACATACGGGTCAGTCGCAGTTTCCAGTTGCATTTAATGAAAATCTTATTTAATGTAGCTCTTCTATACAGATATGAAAATATAGCCTCATGCATCGTTTCATGCACAGACATTGTTTTTTGGGGACCTTTTAATTAATTTATATATTTATTAATTATTATTAACAAATATTTTTGATCAATTTCAATGTTACTGGTAAATGCACTACTTCATTAATGATAATGATTTAAATAGGAATCAAAGCCACGACTAACATCAGTTCTTTTCTGTCTGCTTGTCTCTTTTTTTCATCACCATGATTGTAATGATGCAGAAATTCTTTGAGAACCTTAACCCGATGGAGGACATGATGGAGAAGGAGTTTGCAGACTATCTCTTCAACAAGTCTCTGGAGATCGAGCCTCGCAATGCACGCTCGCTTCCTCGATTTGTAAGTGCTGTGGCAAGATGTGCTCTCTTCAGTTGAGGGGCTGTGTAGAGTACCTGTCTGATTGAAAAATATTTCCACTAGTTGGTGCTGAATGATGAATTTCAGTAATGAAATGGGAAATTTCATCAATTACAATGTGGTGATGATAAACTTTTAACGCTAATAAAATAATGACAAGTTTCCAAAATATAAAACTTCAATCAAAACAGTATTGCCCAATAGTTACTAAAATGCTTTAGTATTTGTGTTTTCAATGCATTAAGAATAGCCTAGAAGTGCATTCCTTCGATGTTAAACATAAAATACCCAATATACAGAAATGCCTTTGAGTAAAGCTTGTATAGGCATAGCGTGGGCTACTGTTGTGCTAATTTAGCATTGCTAAAATAACAACTGTAAAAAAAAAAAAAAAAAAAAAAAACCTAAACCTTTTATTTTAAGGAAGCTAAAATTATTAGTGCATTCCAAAAATTTACATAAAACTAAACTAATTAAAAGAAAACCAAATGAAAATTCAAAAATGGTAATAATGGTAATCTCTTGCTAAAATTAAATTAGCTAAAATACACAACACCACCTCAAAGTGAAGCATCTGCAGCTCTCTAGTAGCAGCTACTACTGAAAAAATTGTCTGATGTCCAAAATACTCTTCTTGCATAATTTTGGCAGCATCATTATTTAAGCCTTCTCTCTCACATCTGCCCCCACCTAGCCTAAGAAGTACAGCTGCCCGCTGAAGTCTCCGGGTGTCCGTCCATCCTCCAGTCGCCCAGGCACCATGCGCCACCCAACACCGCTGCAGAACGAACCCCGGAAGATCAGCTATAGTCGAATTCCCGACAGCGAGACCGAGAGCAGCGCAGCATCGGCCCCAAATTCACCCCGCACACCCCTCACGCCCCCACCTGCATCCGCAGCCTCCAGCTCCACTGATATCTGCAGCGTCTTTGATTCTCCACAAGGCCCTTCAAGCCCCTTCCACTCTAGTACGTATATGCGCATCAGCACACACTATAGATACATGCATGCACATGTTAAACACTATTAAAAATAGAACAATATGAGGATTACATTCCCTTTATCAGCATCTTTAAGAGCATTTAGTGGCCACATGCTGATACTGGTGGGCACAGTGTGGTAATTGGTAAAGGGTTTAACAGCTTTTTTCTGGACCCAGAGTCATTTGCCCTAAAGGTTTGGTATGTTTGGCCGAGTGTGAAAGACATTTTGGAACCCAGGTAGAGTACAAGGAACCAATCCCTGGTCCTCATAAAATAGGGGTCAGGGGTCTTTGAACAAGTCTTGGTGATGTCTGCACTGTAAAAGCTATCCAGTCCCAGTTGTGTTCATTGTGTAATGTGATTGGTCCAGTTGATCACATTACTCCCTCATTCAAACTCCTGCATGAGGACTGAAGGTTTGTGTAGGTATGAAGTTGAAGCCTCAGCCCAACCAGTATCCAAGACTTTAAGCAAGCCTCACTAGTACACTAAATTTGACACCTGACCCGAACCCTCTTTCGCTCACAATGCGGTGGATTTCCACAGTTTTACAGCACTTTGCATTGTAACTAAGTGCTTGAGTTAAGTGCCAAAAAATGCTGGAATGAACTGGTAATTAACAGCATTTAGTATATTTCTGTGAAATTGCTGATAGTACCTGCCAATGAATTGCATCTACCTTATTTTAGATACCATAAAATGGCTATATTTGTATTTTTGGTATATACAAAATATATTCTATATTTGGTTCCCCTCATCACCAGTAAACAAAAAATTGAAGAAATCAAAGTCTATAATTTTCCCTAGAATTAACCATTACATAACAAACTACTATTAATGAATTTGTTTACATATCAACATTTGAATTATGCAGTATCTTGAAAAAAGTTGACGCATGGTATGGAACAATAGATGGACAATTCAGAGGAACTTTCACCCACAAAAAAAACATTTCACCAAAACAAATCTAGAATCAGTTCTAGGTGTGGAGCTATTTGCGACAAGTGTGAAAACGCCCTAAAACGGCGTTCTTGTCTGGCTGTGAATCATCTGTACCTTTCCTACCTGTGAGAGATAACAGAATGGGATGCTGCTCCTATGATGGTATAATTATACTAACATCAACTAACCCATTTTACATGTTCTCCAACATTTAACCAGCATATTAACTACCAGTATACCAAGCTTCTGATTGGTGGAATGATGGATGGTTGAATTAATAAGCAGTGTGTGTGTGTGTGTGTGTGTGTGTGTATATATTTTATATATATATATATATATATATATATATATATATATATATATATATATATATATATATATATATATATATATATATATGCAAGCATATGTCTGCTTTTTTTGTTTTAGTCGCTTTTCCTTTTGAGGTTGTCGTATCCCAGGGTTGCTTTGCTTCAGATGGGTGCTTCTAAGACTTCGTTTTCTTTGGCCCGCTCTCAGGGTATCTCTCTTTTCTTCTCTTTTTACTGCCAGACAGCGACACCATTTTTGCCCCGGTTTCTCTGCCTCACGGCCCACGTTAGTATAAGCCCTATTTCTCCTCTTTTTGTCTTTCATTCTCACCCTCTTTCTCACTTCCATCATCATCGGTTAACGTCCCCGCTCTCGTCAGAGCCATAAAGTTTAGATTGTAATCCGGTTAAGATGGTTGTTTGGGGATAAGTCAAATATACACAGTTTTCCCTTTATCACTGAGGTAGTCGATCAGGTAAAACATTTGGTGTCTGAAGTTTACTTCTATAATTGTGCGCTGGAGCCAAGAGGCTAATGTAGCTAACAAGTACTGGAAGTTAGCAAAATGCTTTGGTAAATGACATTTGTTAGACTTGCTTATATGATTTCTGACACTGTATGACAAACTGTTGGACACATTTTCTGTCAGTAACATCATTCAGTGGTACAGTGTCTTTAGCTTCCTATATTTATTTGCAAGCTAAGGGCTCTGACCTCCACCCACAGTGCATGCCCAAGCCACAATGTCCAGTCTGCACGCTGGTGTGTGTGTCCGTGCCGTTCTCCCACTCTTACTCTTCTCCTCTGTCCACTGTGCTGCTTAGTCGAACAGTTGCTGACGGCAGCTTGTTGGGATCCACTGAATGAATGTTACCAGATGTGCAAGTGTAGCATTGTGTTAAAGAAAGGCAGAGTGGGTGGTCTTTATTTAAGGATCACGTGTTAGGTGGTGTGTCCATTTGTGTTTCATGCTCTGATGGTTGGTCAGTTGTAATCAAATGGTTTTCATATTGTAACAACTCTGTGTCCTCTCTTCTTTCTTTTTTGCACTGTCAGGGTCGTCATCAGTGTCCTCAATGGTGAGTTTCCACAGAAGTACAGAGGACGCCCCTGTTCCTCCCCCTGTCCCGCCCCGTCGCCGCCCTGAATCCGCCCCGGCTGAGTCCTCACCCTCAAAGGTAAAACTGTAGCCTAAATAAATCTTGAGCTTAAAAAAAAAAAAAAAAATTATAACAACAACATACTTGGGTCATCAGTGACATGGTCAAGTTTAGCATCGGTTTTAAATTTATAAAAGGATTAACTTCTAAGTTTTGTATTCTTACTAACAATTGGCACCAGATGCTTCATTTTAATCAGTTGAGTGCAGCAAAAGTAGAATGCTTGTTGTATTTCAGTCTATCTTAGTTGTGTTTTGAGCTATTTTTTGATGTTTGATCCTACATTTTAATAATATTTTATGATTTTATATTTCTAAACTAGGCCCAGGCACTGGTTATATTTTTATGGAGTATTTCCAAACTTCCAAAATACAGTACATATGGCCTCATATTTAGCAAGAAAACTGATTGCTTCTGCTGTATTTTATATTCAAAATAAGGTGTACACCCCTGGTCAACAGCTGTGGGCGGAACTGACTAGTGGACATTAGTTGACAGTGCAGTCCCTTGGGCCATCCATTTCAGATAGCCAAGCAGTCAAGCGTTGTGTGTGTTAAATAAATGTGACTAGAGAAACTGTGTTTACAGTACTGGAAGAGAAACAGTAACACTGTGCAAAATTTTTAGGAACCTAAGCACTTTGTTTAAAACCATTTATCTAGAAAATGTGGTGTTGTTTCTTTTTCCCTTCTAATATCACCCATATATCATTAGTTTAAATGCAAATGAACATAAAACAGATCTCCCCTGTCCTGGATTAGTCAAATTGTATCATTAGTGCACTTGATTTAACATAATTAAGTACTGTTAAGTCAAACCAGGTATTGAATGGTAATTACAAATAATACTGGACTTCTATGAAGAGAAGAGGTTTGGAAATGGTTAAACAAGCGCACTGACATACGTGAAACAAATGGGTCTTCACTCTAAATAGAGTTACGGAAAATGGCATGAATGAACGTTTATAGTTTGATCCAGATTTGTTGAGGGATTTTTTTTATTGCTTTATTCTGGAATTGGTTGATGATTGGTCTTGTTTGGTACTTGTGATCATCATTAGCGAGTGGTTCATATAATTGGTAGTATTATTTAAAGGGTTTTTGGCTAGAATACCATTAGCCCACTGAGGAAGGCCGTGTGCTGAAACGCATCTGTGATTTAATCTTTGATTTTAAGAAATATTTTAGCAATTAAATGAGTGCTGAATTAATTTTTCTTTTCTTATTTCTGTTTTTTGTCTTTAGCACTTTACAGGGTAGGTTTTTTACATTGGCATATACAATCGTATATCACTACTTATTGTTGTGATGTTGCCTATATTTATTATAAAATTTGTGGTTTTCTAAGCAAATAAACACTGACAGTGTGTTTGTCATTTTCTCAGGTGTCTAAAACTTTTGCACAGTACTGTACTTTTGCCTAACTGATCATAATGATTTCTGACATTGCAAATCGCTGAAGATGAAATACCATTTTCACATTCTTTCTAAAGAGTTTCTTTCATCGTTCTGTCTTTAGATGATGTCAAAGCACTTGGACAGCCCTCCGGCCATCCCCCCCAGGCAGCCCACTGGCAAGGTCTACTCTCCACGCTATTCTCTCACCGACCGCACTTCAGTATCGGAGCCTCCGGACAGCCCGCCCACACTGCCCCCACGGGAACCTGTTCGAACGCCTGAAGTTTTTGCCAGCTCCCCACTGCTGCTGCAGCCTCCACCACAGGGCCGCCGCAGCGAGCAGAGCCACTTCTTCCCCACCTCACCTTTCCCCCCGCCTTTGCCCCCTCAAACGCCCTCTCCGCTGGGGCCCCGCAAGCACCTGCCCTCGCCACCCCTGCTGCCCCTGGACTGCGAGCTGCTGCAGGGGGCGGCAGGCCCCCCTCTACCACCCCGGCAGAGCACCTCGCAAACGGCCATCCCCAAACTGCCCCCTAAAACCTACAAAAGGGAGCCGGCGCACCCCTCCATGCACCGGGATGGCCCACCACTTCTGGAGAACGCAAACCCTTCCTAAAGGTGCACGGGCAGGGGGCTGGGAGAGGTAACACTAAAGACTGCAGAAGGACTGTGAGATGATGACAAATAACGAAAGACTGTTGTGAGAGATGCCAGTGTTGGATCTTAAAGACAAAAAAAGAAGAAGAAAAAACGACAACAAAAAAACAAAATGTGCCCTTAAAACATTCAGAGATGATTGTGTTTTCATAAAGTGCAAACTCTGTTGAGATTACGTAGCCCTTTCAGGGGGCGTCTGTATTTTTTTTCCTGTCTTTCATGTAGCTGTTGCTGTGTGCTGTGTCATTGTCTGATGTTTGTTTTTCATTTAGTTTCGTTGTTTGTTTTTATGTCGCTTCTTTTCAGCAGTACTTGTCTGTGAGCAGTACTTGGCCTTCCCTCCCCTCCTGCACAGTTTAAGCCAGGACCAGATTTAAAGAGAAAAAAAAAAAAAGAAACTCACAAATCACGTAACAAAAAGAAACATGCTGGATAACGAAAAGACTGTCGACCGGTTTGAACCAGCTCCGAAAACAACTGTGGGGGGAAAAAAGAAACAACACGGCACGTTCTTCTCTGCAAGGAAGAAGTGATTCGGCGCTAAGTGGGATTGTAAAGACTGTACTCCTGTGCCTGCCAATGGGAGTGGACTATGGAGTCCAGCACAGTGCTGGACAACCAATAGGACTCCTTCGTCAGCCTTTGGGTTCACCGCACCTCATTATGTTTAAAGAAAAAGGGACTGAGAGTGATGCAGACATGAACTGTGTTATGGGCTTTTGTTTTTAGCTTCGTGCTAAACTGAAGGCGAGTGGTTTGTGTGCCAGTAGTCTCAAGAGTACCACGAGTCAAAGGTACCCTCCCACACCAAAGAGGTACTTTCAAGCATTCATGAAACACAAAAAAGTGATTGTCCTTTATGTGTTAGAACGTTTATTTTCTGAATCATTTCTGTTTTGCCAATAAGTATGTAAAGAAGAAAAAAAGAAAAACGATTGCCTTCTTAAAACAAGGGAATAAAAGTGTTTATACCACTGTATGGTGTGCAAACTTTGGAAACTGGGATATATTTAACTGCACTGGCACTGCAGTCAACTATGCAGTTTCATGAGTCTATAGATCATGTGTTGTTGGGGTGAAACGTTAAAGGAGAATTTTTGAAACCATCTGTATAATTTAATCATTGAGATATAAAGAATTTCAGAACAGTTTGATGTGAAATTCTGCTTTCTGGTGAAACATACTGACTCAGGTTTGTTTACAGTGGTGGAGATGGGAACTTTAGGCCTGATTTATTCTTCAAAGAAGTTCTCAGAATGAGTTTTTTTTATAAATTAGTCATATACAAAGTTCACAGATTGTGTATCCTAATCCCTGAAAGCACACAAACAGCGGCTCGTACATCAGGTATTCATCTGCATATATTTATAAAAAGTGAATTTGATGTGACTGCACGGTGGTGTGGTGGGTAGCGCTGTCGCCTCACAGCAAGGAGGGCCTGGGTTCGATTCCCCAGCCAGGCGGTCCTCTCTGTGTGGAGTTTGCATGTTCTCCCTGTGTCTGCGTGGGTTTCCTCCGGGTTCTCCGGTTTCCTCCCACAGTCCAAAGACATGCAGTTAGGCCAATTGGACATGCTAAATTACCCCTAGGTGTGAGTGTGACTGTCTGTCTGTCTGCCCTGCGATGGACTGGCGACCTGTCCAGGGTGTATCCTGCCTTCCGCCCGAAGACTGCTGGGATAGGCTCCAGCACCCCCCGCGACCATGACGGAGAAGCGACTTAGATAATGGATGGATGGATGGAATTTGATGTGAAAGTCAGCCTCCGTTGAATTTTCACATAAATATATTAATTTTTATAATTAGGCTCAAGGGGTTGTGATATCTACAGCACAAATATAGCCATTTTATTTATGATCCAAAATGACCAGTGAACGTTCATGTGTAGACTTAAGTTTTTATATGTAATAATGGTAAACTAGTGATTAATTTTTTGTTGTTTTTTGAGGGGGGGGGGGCTGTTTTGCATTACAACACCCAGCATATCTCTCTGTCATGAATGGATTGAAAGAACATGTTAGTCTAAAAGCCTCTCAGAGCCATTGTAAAAAGATGTCTCCAGCATCAGGCAACATATCTGTGACTTTATCACTTTATCAACTTTCACTCTTCATCCATCACCACTGTGAACCATTCTTACTTGCTAAGTTTCTCTATAAGAGTATTTCACAACAAACCTCTCTGCCTTTGTTTACATCACTATTAATGTTTTGAAAAATCAGTAGAATTCCCCTCTTTAATAGTTTGTACCCGACCTTATGGTAGAGAACAATTTATACAAATATTCCTCTATTTTTTTTTTTTTTTTTTTTTTTTTTAACCTGTCATGTCTGCCATTTTTGCAATCGGAATGGTAATCCGAATGTACTGATGTACCAAACATATTTGTTTTCACAAGAAAAAGCTCTATAGGTTACTAAAGCCTATTCTTGTTAAAGTTTTTATTTTATTTGTTTGGCCAGGCCTGACAGGCAATAAAAAAGAGGACAGGAAAGAAAGAGAAGAAGGGAGGAGAGAGAAAAAAAAAAAAATAATAATAATAATAATAATAATAATAAATCATAATAATGATAATTAAGTAAGTAAATAAATAAATAGAAAAAAAAAAATAATAATAATAATAAAAAAGAGAGAAAAAACAAATAAAATAAGTAAATAAACAGACAACTAAATAAAAATAAATAGATAAATAAGTAAGTTTAAAAAAAAAAAAAAAAAAAAAGGGGAGGGGAAAAAAACAATTATACAGATATACATACATATACATATTCACATATACATATACATATATACACCCAGACATAATTCTACTATTTGCTGCTACATACATACACATGTTTACATATCTATACATATGCCTCTATACATATACACCCACCCACCACACACAATTCTACTGTTTGCAGCAATGTGTATATGTGTGTATATGCGTTCACGTGTCATGTGTCATGGAATGTGCTCAGCAATGAGGGCAAGAAGCCGCAACCATGCCCCCGTGGTCCAGAGACAGATAGGGAAGGACCCGGGGGACCCGGACCATCCACAGCCCATTAGGAACTCAGGAGACCTGAGGCCACACGCTCCGACGGCCACCGCGTGCACGCCCCAGAGGACGAAGAATGGAGGCCCCAGACAGAGCGCCCACAGACAAAGGGCAAGTGACCGGAGAGCCAGAGGCAATGAGCAGCCCACCCCCCCCGGCAGGCCAACATCCCCAGCATGAGCCGAGCATGCGGCCCCCGAGGGCCCAGGCGCCCGAGACCGGCCGACCCCCGGCAGGACCCCCCCCCCCCATGCCAGAAAGGCCCAAACCACCCTCAGGACACAACCGCCAAGGGAGCAGGGCAGGGACCACGCCACGATGTCCAGTCATGCACCCAGGGACCCACAGGGCACCCATACCCCGGGTGTGGGGCGGAGTCGGCAAGCAGCGGGGAGCGGTGGGGAGGGGTAACTCCTGCCCACCACCATGTACCACAGATGTCCAGGCTCAGCAAGTCATAGACCCAGGCCCAGCTGTCCACACACACATGTTCACATGCACCCACACACACCCACACCCACACTCGCACACACCAGTCACCCACTCATGCATACACACGGAACATACATGGACTCACAGTATCGGCGGGCGGACACCAGCACGGGTCAGCGGTAACCCAGGGAGGCAGCCACCCCGGCCCCGAATGACCGGCCGGTCTCCCCACCAGGCAGGGTGCACCAAACCGGTGTGAGAGGACCTGCCCACCCCCCCCCCCACACACTCAATATGTGTGTGAAATGAAAAGAATGTGTGTGAGCTACAGTGCAATTAAAATTGGAGGGACAGAGGCAATGTAGTACTGAATAACAGCACACTGCCACGCTGCCCCCCAAGGCCCTCAATGTCTAATGTGTCTAAAATGTCTAAAATATTCCTCTATTTACAAATTTCCATTATGGTTAAATTTAGAGTCAGGGCTGAAAGTATCTGGATAGCGCTTCTGAATTATTTACTGATTATTGCATTTTAATGTTAAGTCATCCTAAATATAAAAGTAAGAAGAACAAACATAATTGGTCTAACTTTCTGGCCAATGGGGATGCAATATTTTGCCTTTCATTTTATTCTAATGTAATATGATGAGGCTTGTAATTGGGGATTGAGCTTTGCTTGCAGTGGAGACGAAAATGTGATTTTATTTAACAGTCAAGGATGCAAAACCTGCTCTCTGCGTACAGTAGGTAGTAAAGCTCAAATCATCTTAAATTTATTTGCCTGATCACTGTATACCATCAGACAACCTACAGTACGGTGCCAAAGTTACAGGCCACCCCTCATTCAAAATGGTACAACTTATTAATCTGTCCAAAGTTTCACTCTGGAGATACGAAGCTAATTGTGGCCTACAAGTAATGGAAGGTTATCGCTGTCCAAACCAGCCTGTATCTCACTTCATCTTTCACTGAACTATTTCTACACCTATTTACTATTATACTCAAACTGACAAATAACATTAATAGTGGTGCAAATATTTATTATAAATTGGTGAAACAAACATACATAAATAGTACTTATTTTGAAAACTTAAGTTTAACATCAGTTTTAACCTTCCAACTTAAAATATAGTTGAACTTTAACTGTAAGGCAACATCGTATAGCTGCTATTGTTGCTCATGTGAACAGCCAAGCAGAACAAGCTGAAAACAATCATTTTTCTTGTCCTGAGTGTCTAAAACAGTGGACAGTTCCTCTGGGAAGACAATTACAGGTCACATTCAGAGTAAAGTAGGTAGACGATTGTATTTGTCTGATCAATGTGTGCAATCAGACAACCTACACTGCTGTCAAAGTCATAGACCACCGTTCATTTATTTAACTTCAAGTCAAAATGGCCATTAAGTACAAGTTATTCATTTTTCAACATCAGGAAAAAAGCAGAAAACCTGTATTTAGAGAACATTACACACGACCCTCAACAGCTAAATACAATACCAACACCGCCGTTATTCTGGCTTACATTCTTTTAAAAGATACTTGCTTTCAAAGAAATCTGCAGGGATTTTTCCCCCACACCTACAAAGTTCAGTCATAGTGGTTGGTTGCATTTTCTGATTCTCCCAATACAAGTAATTCTAGACTCATTCAATAATGTTGAGATCTGGGCTCTTGATCTCCAGTGGTGGAAGCTCCTGTTTTTTTACATTTGTTCCTTTGACTTTCTCTTGAAAAATGTATCTTTTTTTCTTTAAAGCTGTTTGGACTGAAAATGAAATCGCTGTTGTCGGAACAAAACCTTGTATGTCCAAAATGGTAACTTTACAGGAGAAGGAAAAAACATGCTTTATTTTTAATGTAAGTCAAAGTACCCAGACTTTTTTTCAAGTCATTTTGGGCCATTTCTTTCTGGTCCATTCATCATGAAATTTATGCACAATATAAAGGACAACAAGCACTTTCAAAAACTTGTCAAAAACTGAAACATGAGGTTTTGTTCCGACAGCAGTGAAATGAAGCGTGGGCTCTTTTGTACAGTACTGTATCAGCATCCAGTCATCTACTGAAAAGGCTATACTGTACTCTTGCATATTAGGGAAAGATGATGCATATTAAATGTTCGGAAGCAAAACACTTCAGCGGCTAACTTTCTGCAAGTTTGCTAAATGGAAATAAGCAAAGTCCAGTAGATGTTAGATCCAGCACTCCTTTAGAGGCTTACATTCCTTCTGAACTGCTCTCACAGAGAGGGAACAATATGATTTGCTTGGAATCCAAGTCCTACTTTTGGTCCTTTTGTCCTGGGTTGCTGTCCACGAGACTCTGCACTCTGGCCAGAATGATTTCATTGCTGCTGATGCACTGCTCCGCTCCATAGGGGGCGCTGATGGTCAGTACGTTAGCCACCCGCAGAACATCTCCCTCATCTGTAACAGGAATGAGGTTTTTCTCCAGCCATGAACGCAGACTCTCCTTGCGCTCTTTCAGCTCCTTTGCACTAAAAGACTGGCTGCCAGCGGGTGTGAAGAGAGACTTCAGCTTTTTCTCCATTTCCTCATCTCCTTCCCTGAGGACCTGCACCTCCCTCACAGCATGGCCCAACACCACCTTCACACAGGCTCCTCCTTTCTCTTGGAAGGCCACGAGGACAACACTGTGGACAAGAAAATCATTGAATGGTCAGTAAGCATGAAAATTGAGAGCTTGCATTCTGTAGGACTTCAACAGGACCTTGTCTGGTCCAGTGTCCACGGCGCAATCCCATTTCTTCTTTTTGCCCCTACCCCTTGTTTTCAAGTGTCAAAAAAAAGTATGAAAAACCTCCATTTGGCCATGTATCCCTAACACTTTGCCCTACTCTATCTCAACAAGAATTGGGACACCCTAGACGTGAACGCGCAAAACAGAGGGCTAAGGGCTAAGTGGTAGGGGCGAGAGGTGAAATGGGATCGGGCCCAAGATAGATGGATGATAAAACTATAACGATAATTATCGCGATTTAACTTTCCTCGATAGAGTCATAAAGGTTTGATAAATGTTCGATATAATACACAATTCTTCCACTTCCACGTTCAGCAAATGCATTGGTGGTGTTTTCTACTGCAAGGAAAGCAACACTACTCTGCTCGTGCCAGGAGAGGGTGCACTTCAGAGTTTTTCTGACATGATTAGAGACGGAGGGAGCGATGAGTAAAAGAGGGTTACCAAATATACTTTAGCAATGCCTGAAACATGGAGTTATACATTCCCTGTTTGAGTGGATTGACCGACGACCTGTTCTTCTGTAACCAAGTATGAGTGACGAGATAAATGGCATAGCTGTGCTGACCTACGGTGAACTCACCTCTTTCTGTATATCCTAACAAGCTTTAGCAGCGTTAAATCACAATCCTCACAACTAAAGTGCTGTTACAGCACTCAAAAAGTCATATTTAAGTATTAGTGCATTCCCAAGCAATGAAAGTGAAAGAAAGGAGTGAGTTCAGTGAGTTACGGCCCTGATTTAAACGAAAGTTAACTGAGGAAGCTGTGAGGCATTGGAGAGTGGGAGAACGCTATCTTTGCAGGCTGGCAGATTTTAGCAGCTGGCTAACTTGAAGCAGTGCTCCATAACTCGCACAACACAGCGAAGTGATGATACTGTAGATCAAACACGACACAAAAGCAGTTTAAACACACCTGAAAGGAGGACTCTGTTTGTCTGGTGTTACATATATTTCGGTTCAGCCCTCAAACTACTATAGAGAAATCCAGATGTCTGCTAGCTGGTGTTTGAGTACTGTAATATGCTCTGACATGGACGTGGTGGGACTGATCCCAGTAAGGTGGTGTGGTCCATCACTAACGTACTGAGCCAGTTAATGTTTGCTGCTTGTACTAAGTTGATGTTGTGGAGAAACTCAACCGTTTAGCACCGTTTTTGGCCAATTGTTTAGCATTTGTAACGGGAAAGCCAAGCGCTCGTCACCAGACAGCTGAAAATGTTTTCTTTCTTAAATTATGACTCTTACAAAAACTGAGGCTATGCTATTCCAGCTTGTAAATAACAGCTCACCAGACACACTCTCCTGCTCTCTCGTGACAGATTTGTGAAATGTTCCACTGTTTGTCGAGTGTTTGTCGTGTTCCGACCATAAAGGACAGTTTAAAACAGTGATTATCCACCCAGGAGCAAAAATCAGCCTTCAAACTTTAAACAATGATCTGACATTTATCGCAATATGTACTGATATCGACCGATATGAACTTTGTTTATCGTGATAACATTTTTGGCCATACCGCCCAGCTCTATCCCAAGAATACTTAAACGGTCTATATAATGGAAAATGGAATTTACAAAATTAACAAAAAATTATTTATGTAGGATGCAAACATTGTTATAGTGTTACAATATGTCAGACATGCAAATTAAACGGTAAAAATATCCATTTTGAATTATTTTGTGAGGTCACAAATAATAGTGTTTGCATATCTGTCAGTCAACAGTAAAGCTGCTCATTCATGCTGAAGTTATAAAGAGCGTTTACAACCTTTTTGAGGCTCATTGCTTTCATCATAGAGCCTCGTCATCTCTAAATGATCCTTTTCACTACATTTCTGAACCATTTCTGTTGGTCCATTCATCATAATAGGTCAACATATTGTAAGGGCAGCCAATGTTGGCAAATTCTGTAATTCTAATTCTTTTTTGGGTTTTATTTCAATCTGTTCTGTTGGTTCAACACGCAGACTGTCACCTTTGAGTCTTAGCATTTTGTGTTGTATCAAAATGATTCAAAACAATATAAAACTTCAGTTTCTATGATGGTTCTGTTTTCACTCAAGGTGTTTGAGTAACTTCTTTTACTTCAACTTGAGTCAATATTTCACTGAAATAAGTTGTGATACTTTTTTAATCCCACAACTGGGGAAATTCCACCTCCACACTGAACCCATCTGTGAAGTGAAACACCACATACACAATAGTGAGCACACACACACTAGGGGGCAGTGAGCACACTTGGTGGGCAGGCCTATCCACGGCGCCTGGGGAGCAATTGGGGGTTAGGTGTCTTGCTTCAGTCATGGACTGTCGGTACTGGGGATCGAACCAACAACCTTCCGGTCACAGGGCCGGTTCCCTAACCTCCAGCCCATGACTGCCCCAGATAACAGTTACTTTAATAGAGTTTGTTTATACCATCAGACGTTGCTCCTGACACGTGAGTGGCCACAGCTGTGCAACCAACACAAACCCAAAGGAAGCTGCAGCCTGCCAGACCTGTATGACTGTGAAGCAATACATCTTCGTACAACTCCTACAACATGTGTAGTGCTGCTTAACAAGGGTGTGCTGTGCGATGTTGGTCAGTGTATTTCAGTGCGCATACCTTGCAGACACAGGATCAACAGTGAACACCCAGCCTTCATGCTGCTGATTATCGTGCGCTGTCACTTTCACCTCGTGGTTTACAAACTTGCGCCACTCCTGCGGCATCATGCTGCACCACCAGTCACTCATAGTCGACGCACACAAAAAAAAGAGCAGGCTTATATGAACAAAGCAGCTAGGTTTTCCGTATCAGGCCATAACATAAACCTTTAAGAATACCAGAAATCGACTTGAAATTACGCCAAAGCCAAGCTGGAGAACAGCACCAAACTTCGAATCCTTTCCGCTAGCACCGCTTTGTAAGCTTGAACATCCCAACGCTCACGAAAGGTATCATGGGATTTGTAGTTTTACAGTGCTCTATGGCCAACGGTAGTCCCGCATGCAAAAACTACAAGTGCTTTAACCAGAACTCCGTACTGTAGTTTCCGGTTCACATCAGGTAGTCGTAGCGCTTATGGTTCCGCTTTGACGAGCCAGTCCGTGACGTCTCGTTTAGGCTTAGTGAACGCAGCCGAGTGTGCGATGTCAAGATACAGTCGGCACGGAGGAGGTGAGTCACTCATAAACAGCCGAAGACTGTAAGTCTAAGTGTATTTAAGGGGGGAATCCTGTACTTGGTGGTTAATCTTGCTGCGGTCTCACTGCCGAACAAGCGACTCCTGCTCTAATGGCGATGCAATGGCGACGGCAGCAGCGCGGATCTGTTCTGGGGTTGCTAAGATACGCTAAGCTAAAGCGAGCTCCGTTTGTTTTGGTTCGCGTGAAAAAATGAGCGCGTTTTGTGTACGTGTTTGTAATAAAAAAGTAAACACAAACAAAATGAAATATGAAGAATTAGTACATGGCGTAGAAAGCAGATAGTTTATCGAGTGTGTGAACCGGTTAGCTGAGCAACCTGGCTAACGCTAGCTAGCTAACGCTGAAGTAACGTCGACGTTAGCTGGGTAGCTTAGCTAGCTTAACTAGGTTAACTTACATTTCTGAACGGAGTAACTTATAAAAATGTGTCCCAGTGTAATTGTCTAGGTTTATAAAATCACGACGACAAATTAAAAAGGCTAACTAAGTTACGTTTCAGCCGTTTTGTCGGAGATACACTTACCTGACAGGTAGGTTAGCTAGCCAGCTTAGGTTAACGAGCATTAAGCGCTGGCTAGTAAACTGGAGTGACAGCGTTTGGTTGCTGGGTTTAACTGCAGAATCAGTTCACTTCAGTTTAGGATGGTCACATGCTGCCTTCAAGTCATGTCGGATATATCATATTTACGAGATTAGAGCCACCACAAGGTCGTATTTACTGATTAGTGGGGAACTGAGTTTCCGAGTCCTGGGGATTGTCAGCAAAAACAGTGACGGCAGCTACATAGCAGCTATATACAAATATAGCTAAGGTTATAAGTTCCATGATGCTTCTAATTTTATAAAATCATTACTCAACATATAGGCATGCTCTGCTCTTCACTTTGTTGCAGTAATGCAAAATAAACGGACTTTAATGGCAGAAAAACAACAATGGCGGAGTCGTGCTTACAAGCTCTCATGTGAGTAGGAACGTCCGAGGTGGACTTGAAAGCAGCAAGAGTATGTGGATTATTCAAAGAGCAAATTACTGGTGTGATTCTTTTAAAGTTACACCTGCTGCAAACGCACAGACCCTTTGAGCCTTTTGAAACGTCCTAGTCAATATCATACGTTGAACATGATGCTTAATATGTAAAATATTGCTGTTTTCGGAAGGAAACCTCGTATCTCCATTTTTGACGTTGTTCAGTTTTTGACCGAATTTGAAAACTGTTGACCTTTACGTGGTATGTACATTTTATGACAAGTGGACTAAAGCAAATGACCTAAAATGACTTGGAAGAAAGTCTGGTTCTATTGACTTACATGAAAAGTAAAGTAGGTTTTTCCCTTCTCCTGTAAAGTTCTCGTTTGGGAGATACGAGGTTTTCTTCCGACAGCGGCGATATTTAACTCATGGTTTGAGGTATTTATGTTGTCAGGTTCTTTTTAAGACTTATATTTGGAGACGGTCATTCAGCTGTAACACTTGGCTCATACCTGAGCACCTATAACAGCACAATACCAGGTCGTGTTTGTGTCTGTAGTAATGTTGTTACATGGTTACATACAGGCACACTGGCCAAACAGGTGAGGGCATTTATTCCACCCTAAACAATAGCTTGTAATTTGTGTCATTGACGACAATGAAAGCAATTCTTTTAAAATTAGCTACCCTTCGTTTATCAGTGAATGTCATTGTATTTCATGCACTTGGACTCATCAGCAGTGTTGTTTCTTGTGGTCCTTCTGGGAGAGAAACATCTTTAATGTTATTTTGTCTTCAAAGTCATGTTTTGTTTTTATATCTTATGTCTGCTTGTGACTTGTAATAAGGCTGAATACCCGCTTAGTGAGTGTGGAGTGTAAAGTGCTGCTTGCTGCACTTCAAATTAAAATAACACATTATTCCCGCCTAACTTAGTTGATGTAAAGAAAAATGTACGTTTGTAAACAAAGTAGGCGATACAAATGTTGTATTAAACCAGTTTCACTAGTGGAACCAGTTTTCTTCATGGAAAAAGGAAAGAGGAATAAAGAAGGTATTTGATAACTGACAAAGAGTCCAGTGTAGTGCTGTGCTGAATGTGTTCATGTTGAACCACAAATGATCAGAGCTGTTAGAAAACGTCTGAACATGGCATCTTTTTAGCCAGAACAGCAATACAAAACTTAGTGTCTGCCCTGGAGCATAATTTTTACTTATGACAGTTTTTACTTATACAGTTAGGAGCACGAAAGACGTCCTCTTTGTTAGCTGAGAACACACAAGGGACAGTTGCCTAGGCAGATTCAGGTATTGTCTTGGGCTGAGTTTAGCCTACAGTCCTGTTTATAAGTGAACGTGGAACTTGTTAATTGATGTACACTTAGATGAAGTCTGTAATTGGGCTTACGATCAGCCTGCATCATTTTTACCAAAGTAATTCTGTCAAATTATATTGCGTTAAATAATCTCAGCATCCACAAAAACGAAACTGTGGTTTGAGAGTTCTCTTTTACATATTGCAGTATTTCAAAAGCCAGTATCGCGATTAGTGATTAACGGTCAGTATAGAAGTAACTGAACCACAGTGCCATATTTGTTCCTCTCTTTTTACAGAGACTAAAGTTTATGTGGGTAACCTGGGCACTGGTGCAGGGAAAGGCGAGTTAGAGCGGGCATTTGGTTATTACGGGCCGTTGAGAACTGTGTGGATTGCTAGAAACCCTCCAGGGTTCGCCTTTGTGGAGTTTGAAGATCCCAGAGACGCTGAGGATGCCGTCCGTGGCCTCGATGGCAAGTAAGTGTGTGGACACGCCATCATTCCATCTCCTCCACTGTTGCTATGACGGCAGAGGAGTCTTCTACATCACATATCATTCAAAAGCTGAAAGTGGTCAGAGGATTCCTCATTTACGTTTGCAAACAATCAGTGTTGGTAATTTGCTCTTTGGAAATACTGAAACGGTTGGATCTGAGCTCACTATGTTGTGAGAGCAGTCGGGCTTATTAGACAAAAAAAAATCTGTAATTTCCCTAAATTAGCAAGATGTTTAGCACAGATTTAAGCCAAGGTTTCATATTACATGCATGTGTTTGGGGTGGATGATTTCGCAAAACTACTCAAAAGTTTGGAATTACCGTTTTTATTAATATAAAAATCGTTTGGTTGCAGATACAACATAAGTGGAACATCATAGGTTTCAAACAGTAGGAAGCTGTATAAAAGTAGTAAGATGTACCCAGAATGGTGAGCAGAGCTATAGATTATTCTAAAACGCGTAAGAAACTTATGTTACTCTAAAACTATTCAATCATAAATCCATCATTAATCTACTATTAATCTCATGAATAACTCAAGTAGTGACCAAATTTTGAAAAAACTGTTACACATAAATAATACAGCATATTTCCCCGAAAAACACAATAATACCTATTAATTTGTATACCTATTCATTGAATACCTATACTTATTTTACTCAGTATTACTGGGTAAAATAAGACAAAGAAGATGAATGATTCCAAATTTTTGTGGCAGTGAGTTTTTGAGTGGTATTGTTTTGTTCTACCCTGAGCAAGTTGTTTTCCATTTCTGCAGTCTTACACAGCAGTTATCCTTACTGTTTGTCTCCTTTCTCTGTATTTTGTTACTTTCAGAGTGATCTGTGGAACCCGTGTACGTGTGGAATTATCTACAGGAATGCCGCGCCGCTCCCGTTACGACCGGCCTCCCACCCGCCGTCCCTTTGACCCAAACGACCGTTGCTATGAGTGCGGTGAGAAGGGTCACTATGCATATGACTGTCACCGCTACAGCCGACGCCGACGGAGCAGGTAAGAGCAGCCAGAAGAACCAGCACCGGTAATTTATGCCTGTAGTTAGTGTTTTATGCTTTGTACAATGTCAGAGAATCTGATTAGACTAGATATTGTATTGTTCAAAGCCTGTCAGAACAGTATTTCTGTTGAGTGGAGCGGGACTGTCTACATGTTTCTTTATTGCTGCTCTCTCTGTTTTTTCTCTCCCTGTTTGACTCCTATGTCCTTTATTTTTATTTTCAATATTTTTATATATATATATATATATATATTGCTAAAATGTTGTTTGCGATTTTATTTAATGATTCACCTGGTCAAAACCTTTCAGGTTTCATCGTTTGATTCAGAGTGTCACGACCCTTTACGATTTCATGAGGCATCTAGCAAAATTCCACACTTACGGTCACCTGCTTTGACCAGGGCGTGAGCAACCAGACCCCTCTAAGGCTCCTGCCACTTCTACCTGCAACTAAATGTTTCATACAGGGGCATATAAGCGTGTGTCCACCTTCCCCACCCAAAAAGGGGGGATTGCCTATCTGAGTCAATTTGGCTATCAATTTGGGCCCACGCTTTTGGTAATGAGAGCATCGAGACCTCGTCCAGACCACGGTTCCGTCTAGAAAAAGCACACTTCTATCAAGTCTCAATCAAGCGATTTGGCTGTCAGTGCGATCATCGTTAGAAAGTGAAGAAAACGACTAGATGCAGAGGTCGGCTGATGATAGATACTTCTAGACCGCCTAGATCTGCTAGACCTTGGTTCCAAAGAGGGTCGACCTGCAAACTTGCAAGGTTTATTTTAAGTACCAATTAATGTGTCTTTTTTATTTTCATTTTCTTTACCTAAAATCAGTCAAAGAACGTAAGGAGTAATGTAGCATAGTCTTTAGCCTTCTTGTTTTGGTTAAGCTTAAGAAATACCTGCTTTATGCAGAGAGATCCTGTAGAGATTTAATTGTTGAAACTAATGTAATGCTAAAGTGAAATACTGTACTGTTTTTGTCGTTCATTTACTGCTGAGGCAGAGAAACAAATTGTAAGCTGAATTATTAGGAGGTGCAGGGACAGTTTCAGAAATAATGCAGAACCAATGTTAAAGTCTTAGTTACTAGTGACTGCAGATCTTGCACTAAAGACATTTTTCTTTCCTTCCCCTCCTTCCATCCATGCTTCCATCTCTTCTGGCAGGTCTCGCTCTCGGTCACGCTCTCGCGGGAGGAGGTATTCTCGCTCACGCAGCCGAAGCAGGGGCAGGAGGTGAGTGCATTTAAAACTAATACATGCTGTCCTCATGCTGTGACGTTGTCATAGTTTATGCAAATTGTATGTCTGTTTTCTGCTTAATCAATAGTTCTATTTTAGTAGGCTGTACTAAGTGCATGTGGTTGTCTCTTTCAGGTCGAGGTCCTTTTCTCCTCGGCGCTCTCGCTCCGGCTCTCCTTGGAGGTCCAGGTCTGGTACACCTAGGAGGTCTAGGTGGGTCCCAGCATAGGATTTTCAAGTATTTGAATTGTGGTTTCTTTTTCTGGGCTTGAACAACTGATAACAATAATTTTCAAATGAAACATTTGCTAATATTGATAAAGCATGTTTGAAGTGTTTTTGATAAATGAAAATACCACCTTTTACTCTCCAAATAAGGAGAGAGACGTCTAACCGTTCACTCGCAGTGCAAACCAGCAATTAGGAGAGTTAGCTAGCCTCAGAAGCCTTATGAAGACTCAACATCTATTAAAAATCAGTAACATTTTGGCACAGTAGCCCAGCTTCCCCTAGACATTGTGCTCGTATTTTAACATATAGGCCAAATTATTCAATGTCAGTATGTTTTGGATGTGGAAAAGCATATTGCACTGTTATTTTTGTCCATATTGCCCAACTCTAGCTTTCCCTCTTTAGTAGTATAGTTTTGTACAACACAGTATTTTAAGATCAGCAGTGAAAGAGAGAGAACAGAGTTGGGGCTAAAAATTTCTGCAAGCCAAGGCCACACTCAATAAAATGATTTTTGCACCTAAGTTTCTGACTGGAGCATTAATGTGAATTTAAGCTGATCTCCTCCAATAATGTAGTTTTCTCCTCTTGCATCTTAAGGTCTAGGTCTAGATCCAGGTCACACTCTCGCTCTGCCTCACGGCCAAGGAGCAGGTAAAATATACCATCATACCATCAAAATATTGTCTTTTTGCTTTTACTTTTTACACAAGGTATTATGACTTACTTATATGTATCATTAAGTTGTGTTATCCAAGTTATGAAATTCTGTTTGTTTTTAGGTCAGGCTCAGTTGGGAGATCTAGGTCTGGTTCTGCAGCTCGGAGGTACAGACGCACACACATACACTGTCTTACTGTCACCTCATTAGTGGTGTCGTGAGCCTTTGTTTCTGGATGGGGTGTGAGTGTGTAATCACTGTTTTATAAAAAAAACACATGCATGCAATGTACACAAAGTCTTCACTGTGGGTGACTGGAAAAATGTGAAAAGACTGTCTGTTTTTAGCTAATTACACTCTGGGGAATAAATCACGGAAGCTGCTGGGACATTTTCTTTTGCTTTAGAAGAAATCTTGACCTTAAATGTCCTACTTGGTAAAATATGTGAAGATCTGTTTATTCCCTTTTTTTGTAGTTGAAATGCAGTAATTGGCTATACAGCTTACATTTTAGTGTTAAATTATAAAAGGAGGTTTCAGGATTAGTAGAATATAAAATCTAAAAACCAAAGGTTGTTTTGCCAAGTCCAGTGTTCTGTTAACAGCAGTATACACTATATTGCCAAAAGTATTCGCTCATCTACGTTCACACTCATATGAAATTGAGTGAGATCCCATTCTTAATCCATATGGTTTAATATGAATGATGTCGGCCCACACTTTGCAGCTCTAACAGCTTCGACTCTTCTGGGAAGGCTTTCCTCAAGGTTTAGGAGTATGTTTATGGGAATTTTTGACAAAGATGGAAGCACAGAATTGTCCAAAATCTCTTGGTCTGCTGAAGCATTAAGGGTTCCTTTCACTGGAACTAAGGGGCCAAGCCCAAATCCTGAAAAACAACCCCACACCATAATCCCCCCTCCACCAAACTTTACACTTGGCACAGTGCATTCAGAAAAGTACTGTCCTCCTGGCAACTGCCTATCCCAGACTCCTCCATCGGATTGTCAGACGGAGAACCGTGATTCGTCACTCCAGAGAACACGTCTCCACTGCTCTAGAGTCCAGTGGTGGTGCTTTACACCACTTCATTCAATACTTTGCATTATGCTTGGCAATGTAAGGCTTGAATGCAGCTGCTCGGCCACGGAAACCCATTCCTTGAAGCTCTGTACGCTGTTCTTCAGCTAATCTGAAGACCACATGAAGTTTGGAGGTCTGTAGTGATTGACTGCAGAAAGGTGGCCACCTCAGTGCACTATGTGCCATTGTATGATCGTGTCCACTTTGTTATAATACCACTGACAGATGACTGTGGAATATTTAGTAGCGAGGAAATTTCACGACTGGACTTGTTGCACAGGTGGTGTCCTTTCACGATACCACGCTGGAATTCACTGAGCTCCTGAGAGCAACCCATTCTTTCACAAATGTTTGTAGAAGCAGTCTGCAGGCCTAGGTGTTTGGTTTTATTCACCTGTGGCCATGGAAGTGATTGGAACACCTGAATTCAGTGATTTGGATGGTGAGTGAATACTTTTGGAAATATAGTGTATCTGTAGTGTTCCTTTTCTCCTTAATCAGCAGCTACTTATCAACTTTAGATCAGGATCTGATAACATCTCACACCACCTCTTCATCATGAAATGCATGCCCAACATGCTTTCTTACATGTGACAGCATCCTGATGTTTGCTATGGGAGGGGAGGAATAAATAAACAAGAAAACTAATGAGTTATGTCTCAGTAAACTGAAGGAACTTTTTGTTTTAATCTTAGCCGTTCCAAATCTAGAGCCTCTCCTCAAAAACAAAGGTAGGTTTTTTCATCACTTGAGGTTGCAATGGTTTTCAAATGGGTTGCTTGTGTTGGGATGGATTGTTTTGTGTAGTTACTGCATTGTAAAAACTGAGATCAGCTAGGAGAGTGATTCACTTTTTTCTTTTTCCCCCTCTCTATTTCAGTCACTCCCCTTCTCGAAGTCGTGGCGGGAGTAAAAGCCCAGAAAGAGATGACTGAGCTTCTGGCTTTCTTTCTTTTTATCCTTCTCCTTGTCTTTCCTTTTTTGGAGCACCTCAGTTTAGAAATTAAGAGTTTTTGTTTTATTTTCTTCTTTGTTTGTTTACACGACCTACGTGGTCACTGTTTACTGCAGAATAGAAAGGGGGGGAAAAAAGGAAAAAAACTAATTGTGGTGTTAAATTCAAATAGTTGAGTTTCAGAAACAATCTTTTGTGTGAGGGGTTTTTTGGGGTACAGTTTTATCAGTTATTTTCTCACCGAGTTGATGTGCAGTAGATGCTGTGTACAATACAGAGATACAAATATTTGGATGATTTATTTTGATTTTTTTTATGTGCATATTAAATTAAGTTTAAACTTCATAAACTTGTCTCTTTCTGTCTTGCATCTCCTTTTACATGTGCATTGACATGTCCATAAGTTTGAAGGCTCCTGTTCTGTCATTGTTTATTCTGAAATCAGAGGTATTGTTCGGGAGTTTGTTCACCTGTTGCTGTAGTAACAGGCTGTGCACTCCTGGGAAGGAGCTCCAGGAGCTCCATCACATTAACACAGTTCCTCTGCTCTGCAGCGCCTAGTACTGGGGGGCTTTATATTCCTATAGCCAATGCTTGGCAGTAAATGTGGTGACCTTATGCGGCTGCTCCAGAGCATTCCATTCTTTTGGCAATACTTTCCTTGGAAATATAGAGAATATGCAACTGGACAACTGTGTCAGCAATGGCTGCATGTTAATGTTGCTCAGTTCAATAATGAAAAAACTTTCCTGCCATAAGGTGGAGCTGTGGTGTCGAGTAAGACGTTATAAATGACTTGAAACAGAAAGTGCTTGTGTGAAGATGTCAGAGTAGGTCACTGCAACTGCCTTCAGTGTTTCACCTACTTAAATACATGCATGCACGTTTATTGAATCTGTGTTTTCACATACACCAGGTTTTGTTGATGCCTTTGTCCATTTGATACTCGTCTTGCACAACAGCCCTGAACACCAGTCTGGGGCGTCACTAGATTCACTGGTAGTGAGGCGAGGGTCTGGGGGCATGGTCCACCAGCAGAACATTTTTCTTTAATGCCCCCAAAATGTCTGTTCCTCATGAACGTTCACAGCAGGAACAGCAAGAAAAGGTATGAAAAAAATGGCTGTGTGGTCAATGGCACACAGTAGTACACTGTCTCTGTAGTCATCGAGCACAGGTAGTATGATTAAATACTGTATCCATCCACTAACAGACACAGATCAAGCAAGGGTACCCAAGTCAAGCAATGCTATCTCCTCCCACTTAGACTGCAAGGTCATAAATGTATTATTCAAATACACAGTTACAAATTGTTACAAATATTATATTTTTTGGTAAGTTCAATTAGTATTAATTTTAACTGAAATCTTAACTCTCCCTAGCTTCCCTCTTGATTACCAACCTGCACCAGATCTGCTCCTTCAGCTTCTTTCTTTCCTGTGTGAACTGAACAATTCTAATTTTTTGTACTGGTAAAATTGTTCTTATCTGACTGCTCGTGGACGGAGCCACAGCCTCTTCATTACCATCTACAGTTTGGATTTGGAGAATAGAGTTGGTGATTGATTAGTGTAGTGGGTAATACCTCTGCCTTCTATGCTGTAGACTGCGGTTCAATCTCCACCTGGGTAAACACCTTACACTATACCCATAAGTGTCCTTGGGCAAGACTCCTAACACGACCTTTGCCTACCTGTGTAAACTGATCAAACTGTAAGTTGCTCTGGATAAGAACGTCTGCTAAAATGCATATCGGTCTGAGAATATAAAATAGCGTTGTGAGCAACACATTATTTTTCACAGACATTAACCTGCTGTAAATAACAATATATGGCAAATACTGGAGGTTAAATCATAGACAATCTGTGGGTTAAACTCTTATTTGACACTTGACTAATTTTAGTATTAGCCTAAACCATTTTCTTTGCCTCATGTAAACCCAAAGTTAGCTTTCTAACAGTAAAAACCAGACCAGCCTGCTATACTGGCCATAATTTGCAACAAATACATATGTGTGTGGTTATATTCACTGTTGTACTGTTGCACTCTGTATATTACGCATTTAGAATAAGGTTTACTTTGCAGAGTAAAACCAGAGCTCCGCCCCCAGGTCTGATATGATTGGCTTACAACTATCGAGGTCTGATATGATTGGTCGAGCTAGAGCTAGAGTTTACAGTAGACTGTACTGTGAGTGAGAATGACATGTAGTTGATTTGAACTAGTATTGTGTATTAATTTGGGACGAGGAGGATAAAACCCCCTTAAACCTGGCCTAGCGACGTCCACGGTACCAGTACATTAAAATATCCAAATTTTAATGGATATTTTAATGTTGTGTGCACGAGCTGACCGTTGGCTCAGTTGACCGTTAAGAAACTCGGCTGACTCTAGCGCAGTTTTTTGCTAGCTAGCCAGGCTAACTAGTTACTTTACCTGGGTGCAGAAACAGTGACAGTCTGTTACTCTGACAAACAAATATTGGCTCACCATACACGAAGGACAAAATACGTCGTGTAGAAGATGACGGGTGATCATACAACATCCAGTGACCGGTGAGCCGTAGTGTTAGCGCTTTAGCTCCTAACGTTAACGTTAGCTAACTATTCCCACACAAAAGCCCAGCTGCAGCTTTATAGCTTCAAATTTGGAGTCCATTCCCCTCTTGTTTTCTCCTTTTTGTCTTTGTTTTTGCCTTCCCTGCGGATAACCAGATCTCCAGTATCCTTCAGATACTAAAAATATCAAAATTAGTAGCATAATTTTGATGGAAAGCTACATTTTAAATGTCGATTTTTTAAACCACAGATATGTAGCTAGTATGTAGCTTAACCATTCTTAAAGTGACCATATCATGTAAAATCTGAGTAATTGGGAATATGAGGTTGATGCAGTATTTGAACATTGTGAAGGTTTCGAAATGTACTGTGCCATCCACATATTGAAAGCACATGTTGAAAAAACAACCAGGTTTGAATTCCCTGTTTTTGTGATGTCACAAAAATGAACACCTATATCACCCATTTGGCCTACAGCAGTTCAGACCCACTGGTTCTCACTGAAGGAGTGTTTCAAGATGGACTGCTTTTTGAATAAGGCAGAATACAGCATGGCCAGTCAGAACACAGATTGTTAAGTTATATCAGTCGTAAAGGCACAGTAACAAAAACAGCCTGTTTATTAAGAAATAAAGGTTGGAAAATTGTCACATAAAATTAAGTATGATTGTGTAGATAAAGTATAGATGAAGTTTCAAAACATACCATTCACTCTCCAGTTCATATGTTCTACTTGAAGACGCTGATTTGAAGTAAAAATCAACACAATGACATACACCGATCAGGCATTACATTATGACCACCACTTTCTTTCTACGCTCATTGGCCATTTTATCAGCCCCACTTACTACATAGGTGCACTTTGTAGTTCTACAAATACAGACTGTAGTCTGTTTCTCTGCATACTTTGATAGCCCCCTTTCACCCTGTTCTTCAGTGGTCAGGACCCCCATGGAGCAGGTACTATTTGGGTGGTGGATCATTCTCAGCGCTGCAGCAATACTGACTTGGTGGTGGTGTGTTAGTGTGTGTTGTGCTGGTATGAGTGGATCAGACACAGCAGTGCTGCTGGAGATTTTAAATACTGTGTCCACTCACTGTCCACTCTATTAGACACTCCTACCTTGTCAGTCCACCTTGTAGATGTAAAGTCAGAGATGATGGCTCATCTGCTGCTGCACAGTATGTGTTGCTCATCCTCTAGTCCTTCACCGGTTGTCACAGAACGCTGCCCAATGGATGCTGTTGGCTGGATATTTTTGGTTGGTGGACTATTCTCAATCCAGCACTGATACTAAGGTATTTAAATCCACTCAGTGTCTGATCCACTCAGAGAAGCACAACACACACTACCACATCAGTGTTACTGCAGTGCTGAGAATGGTCCATCACCCACATAGTACCTGCTCTGTGAGGGTCCGTGGGGTCCTAACCACTGAAGAACAAGGTAAGAAAGTATCAGAGAAACAGATGGACTACAGTCTGTAATTGTAGAACTACAAAGTGCACCTATGTAGTAAGTGGAGCTGATAAAATGGACAATGAGCGTAGAAACAAGGAGGTGGTTGTAATGTTATGCCTGATCGGTGTATGTCCATCTAGAGCAGACCAGCTCCACCCTTTCGTAGTGAAGTTATAGGCAGTGTTTGCGCCTGGGCTTACTTTGAGTGAGGCACAATACAGAACAGCCAGTCCGTGCAGTGGTCATGTACATATAACAGTCTTAAAGGCACAGTGTCTGAAACAGTCTGTTTAATTCTAAGGGACAAAGAGAAGTTGGAAACGACGATGTAAAAATGAATTATGACGATTTCTTCCATAGAAAGTTGCACAAACATTGTAAGTGGGCTTCATGAAAAAAACATATATAAGAAAAATGTAGGACACGGTGTCTTTAAGAATAGAGCAGAGTGTAGTGTTGAGTGATTGCTATGTGTTTGATCTTGATAGGGTTTGAACTGCAGTAGCAAGTGCAGTGTCTGCCAGACTGTGCCTTATGGCAGAACATCTGTTTAGAGAGAGAGACAGGAGAAAGAAGACTGTGTCTTTTTTTTTTTTCTTCCCCTTCCCCATCTCCGGCAGAGGAGGGGGGTGTCAATGCAGCTGTTTATCTTTTTGCTTCCTTTTTCCCCCCTCTCTTTCATCCTCATTTTGCAGTTTGACGGCGAGCCAGCGAGACGGCTTGTGTTCTTTTAATAGCCCCATTAGCTACAGGCAAAATGTCAGCCACCTAATGTGATCAACCTTCGTAGCAGCCTGCGAGGGGCTGAGCGTGAATCAGAGCTGATGTGGCTCTGATGGAGAAACAGCGGGGAGGAAATGCCCTTCCCAGGCGCAATAGCGTGGAAATGATGATGTGACGAGGAATGTTTATTTGGTGGCCTATTAGTGCATCACAGGGTCATTCTGTCATTTAGTGGGTTCACTGGTTCTAGTGGCTGTTTTTCTGGTCATCTGACTGATGAGAGCAGCCGGGGCTGTGAAGGCTCGTTCACAGAGCTAATGCAAGTGTGATTACAGACTTTGAATCAGTTACGAATGGACAGTCAGGCTCACAGTATGAAAACCGCTGGGGTCCAGCACAGCATCTTTTTTAAGCAGTCCTCCATTACATACTGCCCTACTGAAAGTTCGGCGGTTGTTTGCTTTCTTTGAACTTCAAATGTTGTACTTCTTAATGAAATGGGTCCATTATGTTTTTTTTTCTTGAATTTTATTGTTTTGTCTCAGGTCTACTTATGACATTTGTGTAAATATATGTAACAAAAAAAGATCAATTCACTGAATTTTTCATACATTTTATTTCTTTCACTTAGTTCATTTGCACCATTTGCCCATATTTATATAGTAAAAATACTCATTCATTTTTGCATGACCATTTATAACCTCTCTTTAAATCTCTTCAACAGGCTGTTTTTTGTTACTGTGACTAGTGTGTGTGTGCGTGTGTGTGTGTGTGTGTATATACATATATATGCACACACCCGCACACACACACACACACACACACACACACACACATATATATATATTTGGATCATTCTACAGAAACATCTACTAGGTGTCACTGGTGTTTCCAACCCTCTTTGGTATTGCACATAAGAAAAGTAACAACAGTGAAATTTTTTTTCTGAATGAGAACAAAGTAGGTCACACCAGTGACATGACTCCTGTGGACCACAACTTTCATTATAAATTTTATAATATTTGTTTGGCATTTTTTTTCTTTGTCATTGTATTCATATATGTCATAGTCATGTATGGAGTATTGAAGTTAAAATAGCAGAAAAACGTGTTTTTTTTTCCTTCAAAGTGTGGCCTCACCCTCTACACATGACTGTGAGGACGAGAACTCTGTGGTTCTTTGATTGAATTTAAAAAACAATATTGCTAAATTGATGAATTAGGGAGGTGTAATTGTTTAAGTAACTTGTTGATTTACTTTAAAATATAAATAAATTGTAACCCTAACATGTTATTTTAAGTGTAATTTTAAGCCGACAGAGGTAACATATTCAGTTGTATTAAAATGTTTAAGAAATAAAAAAAGCCTAGAGTTCTCAAACTTTTGCTGGGTGGTAAATAAAATACTACTATATAAATTAATCTAAACCTGCTATATTATCTTCACCTCCACAGACGTTTTAAACCATCACCTCGAAGAAAACCCGAACTGAATGCTCCAGGTGCAGCAGGATCTTCAGGGGGCTGTAGATGGAACAGTCGGTGAATGATGTGGTAGGTTGTGGGTTCAGGGTGCACACAGGGTGAGCTCTATTTACACGGGTGCTGTAGCTCACAGCAGCTTCCCCTGGCATCTGCCAGCCCCCGAGGGCTACTGCAGAGAATTGGAAGGTCAAAAGAGAGGGGAATATATTAGAGCGAAGGTATTATGCTGGTGCAGGCCGCTGCAGTAGACCAAATAAAGGAACGGCTTGTCTGTGCTGAGCTTTTGTTGGATATGAACAATACGGTCAGGCCAGTTCTAGACTTTCAGAGGCCCTTATGTGAACCAACTCATCTTAGCATCTGAAAGGTTACTTAATCAGATATTAGAAGGCAACTATCATATGCAGATGCTTAAGCACCTCTGTCCAATGACATGTTCTGTGAACTTTCCATGTGAAGTCCACATCATACAGAGAACACAACTCTGCACAGTTTAATGCACAGTTTCTGTTTATTTGCTGAATTTCACATATTGGGAAAAAATAATACATAAAATGCGGCCTGTGTAAAAGTTTTGGAGCATTTGATATTATTTATTTTATATTTTTCCGAATGTGTTAAATTCAACAAGTAGAAATTGTGCAGAAAAATGACATATTTAAGTAATTTGTGTTCCCAGTAGAGGATGTGTTCACTTAGAAAATCAACTAACCTGAAGAAGAAATATCTACAATCTCAGTCGCACATTGAAATATGATATATAAAAAAAACTTGAATTGAAGTAAATTTAGACTAAGAAAACAAAAACGAATGAAAAAAATGATGAAACTGTATTTCTCATTAATTGGCCGGCCTAAAAATTCTTAGGAAGAAAATCTAACTGAAGCATGTTCCTATTTATATTTTTGCTTTTTTAAGTGCACTGTTCCAATGTCAAGGCAACAGTGAAGAAGTTTAAAACAACTGGACCTGTAGAGAATCTGCCTGGAAGATAAAGTCCAAGAGTTCGAGTTTGCTAGACGCTACTGGAACTTAACTGGAACCAGATTGGATGGTCAGATGAGGAAAAAAATAGAGCTCTGGTAACAAACACTCAAGGAGGGTTCAGTGTAAAAAGACAGATGGTTATACAGAAAAGAATCAAAGCATTATATGTTACAATCATACACGATTTATTCTCTCTTTGTAATGAAACATGCAGTTGTTCACTGCTCTTTATGTATTGATGAAATCCTCCATACGCTCAGAAAAGCATATTGTGATGTGAACTATAAATATTGCCCAGCCCTAAAGCAACTGCATGCTCATATCAGGCAAAAGGCTGACTTGAACATCATTAAAGTTTGTGCTGTTCATATAAGACACCCAAAGAATATCGCAGAACTAGCTGTGTTTTAAAAAGAAGAGTGAAAATTCCCAAAATAAGAGTGTAACGATTCCTAGCTGGCTACAAACAAGCTGTTTGCAAGTTTGCAAGCTGTCTTATCTGCCAGAGGGCTATTACCAAGAACTAATTAGGATGTCTGAGAACTGGGGTTGCTAAACCATTGTACATATATGAGTACTATTTTTTTAATATTTTTGGGCTAATCAGAAAATAATTGTGCGTTAACAATCGCAGCAAATGTGTTTTTAAATATTTGGCTATTTACTTCTTTTCACTTCAATGTCAGAAAAATGTCGTTTTGTCATGGGTGTCCAAACTTTTGCATAGAACTGTGTATGAAAATACACTATATTGCCAAAAGTATTTGGTCGTCTGCCTTCACACGCATATGAAATTTGAGTGACATCCCGTTCTTAATCCATAGGGTTTAATATGATGTCGGCCCACCCTTTGCAGCTATAACATCTTCAACTCTTCTGGGAAGGCTTTCCACAGGGTTTAGGAGTGTGTTTATGGGAAATTTTAACCATTCTTCCAGAAGGGCATTTGTGAGGTCAGACGCTGATGCTGGACAAGAAGGCCTGGCTTCTCCTGCTCTAATTCATCCCAAAGGTGTTCTGTCGGGTTGAGTTCAGGACTCTGTGCAGGCCAGTCAAGTTCTTCCACACCAAACTCGCTCATCCATGTCTTTATGGACCTTGCTTTGTGCACTGGTGCGCAGTCATGTTGGAACAAGAAGGGGCCGTCCTCAAACTGTTCCCACAAAGTTGGGACCATGAAATTGTCCAAAATCTCTTGGTCTGCTGAAGCATTAAGAGTTCCTTTCACTGGAACTAAGGGGCTGAGCGCAACTCCTGAAAAACAACCCCACACCATAATCCCCCCTCCACCAAACTTCACACTTGGCACAATGCAGTCAGACAAGCACCATTCTCCTGGCAACCACCAAACCCAGACTCGTCCATCGGATTGCCAAACGGAGAAGCATGATTCACCTCTCCAGAGAACACATCTCCACTGCTCTAGAGTCCAGTGGCGGTGCTTTACACCACTTCATTCAATGCTTTGCTTGGTGATGTAAGGCTTGGATGCAGCCGTTTGGCCTTGGGAACTCATTGCATGAAGCTCGCTACGCTGTTCTTGAGCTAATCTGAAGGCCACGTGAAGTTTGGAGATCTGTAGCAATTGACTCTTCAGAAAGTTGGTGCCATCTGCGCACTGCACCATCTGCGCATCTGCCTCAGCATCCACTGACCCCACTTTGTCATTTTATGTGGCCGACCACTTCGTGGCTGAGTTGCTGTTGTTCCTAATCGTGTCCACTTTGTTATAATGCCACTGACAGTTGACTGTGGAATATTTAGTAGCGAGGAAATTTCACGACTGGACTTGTTGTACAGGTGGCGTCCTATCATTGTACCACGCTGGAATTCACTGAGCTCCTGAGAGCGACCCATTCTTTCACTAATGGTTGTAGAAGCAGTCTGCAGGCCTAGGTGCTTGGTTTTATTCACCTGTGGCCATGGAAGTGACTGGAACACCTGAATTCAATGATTTGGAAATACTTTTAGAATATAATGTATAAATGTAAGATTAGTACAGAGTACCTTTGTGAGTTGTAAATCTGTAGGTAGACTGGTGGTATGTTAAATCATATATGCCTTGCATCATC
Organism: Pygocentrus nattereri; assembly: GCF_015220715.1. Lineage (NCBI taxonomy): Eukaryota > Metazoa > Chordata > Actinopteri > Characiformes > Serrasalmidae > Pygocentrus > Pygocentrus nattereri. Next base: position 26,806,118 of record NC_051225.1, on the reverse strand, counting down.
TTATTAGGCCAGTGTAGAGCAGCCTAGTGGAGATGTGGAGGCTCCCGGCAAGGCAGTGGCCCTAGGCAACTGCCTATTCTGCCTTTAGCTAGCGCCAGCATTGAATATGGATGACATCCCACCACAGGCACTTGGTGAATATTAGACCTTTTATATGTATTTGAATTAAGTTTTCAGACACGTTATGGCATATTTTTGGTATGTAGCATATCATCACTGTCCGAAGAAAGATAAATATTTCTAAAATGGCACTTTATTGGAGGCAATAACTTTGTTGTGCTATATTAATGTGAAGAGATTTTATTCTAGTCAATTTTGGACCATTTCTGTTGGTCCAATCATCATGAAAGGGCGGATGCAGTGCTCAAATAGTGTAGAAGGAAAAAAAAAGAATTCAGATATATACTTTTCTTTAGACATGACAATATTTGGATCATTCTACTGAACTGGTTCAAACCCTGAGTTGAAAACCCATACTGGACATTTAACTGATTTGGACTAGACTAAATCCTTTTGCTTTGAGGGACACCTTGCATATGTTTGTTTTATTAAATGATGAAACATTCCATTCCATGGTCACTACCAAAACAATCATAACACTGAAACTTTACCAAATGTTTCAGTAGTGCCAATATTAGCAAATTTGGAGCATAACTTAAAAATTCTAGCCAGAATGTGACTAACAAACACAGCTTTGAACAGCTGAATTAACCTAAAATCATAATATTTTTTGATTGAATTCAAACCCAACAGAATTTATTATTTGCAGAAATTTACACACATATTTTCAAACTTTGAGACACCATCCATCCATTTTCTAAGCCGCTTCTCCCTCAGGGTCGCAGGGGGTGCTGGAGCCTATCCCAGCGCTCATTGGGCAGAAGCCAGGATACACCCTGGACAGGTCACCAGTCCATCTCAGGGCAGACAGACAGTCACTTACACACTCACACCCAGGGACAATTTAGCATGTCCAATCTGTGGGAGGAAACCCACGCAGACACGGGGAGAGCATGCAAACTCCACACAGAGAGAATTGAACCCAGACCCTACTTGCTGTGAGGCGACCGTGCCGCCACTTTGAGACACCTTCACTTCAAATCAATGGGGTCTACCCGATCATCTTGTGGTCAAGATGGACAGGGATGCCGTCACACTTCCTGCCTCAAAGACAGTATTTTTATGCAGTTATTAATTTAAACATTAAATGTTATAATTTTTTTGGACTTTAAAAGAAATCAGAAAGATTAAAAAAAACAAATTTGGTGTGTATATATATATATATATATATATATATATATATATATATTTTTTTTTTTTTTTTTTTTTTTTTTTTTTTTTTTTATCAGGGGCTGGGGTTTGTGGTAGACAACTCCCACTAGGATGAACCCTATGAAGAACCCTATAAATTTAGTATTTTTACTATCCCTATTCATTTTCTTGAGTTTAAATAAATTATAACATAGTCGTTGTAAACATCTGAGGTCTGAATATATAATTGTTTTTTTAAACAGTTTCTTACTCTGGGACTGCAGTTTGAACTAAATCATCAGAATAGTCCATATATAGCTGTAGCTAAAAACAAAAGGCTTTAAGCCCAACTTTTCTTCTGTACACTCAGACATTTTAATACACAACAGTATGTCATACAGTCTTTGAGATCACTTGTTGTGGTTTATGGCAAATGTGTACTGCATTGTGCACAGTGGTAGCTGTGGTACATGTATCCATCACTTCACACCAAATGTCTAGACTGATTGACTACATTTGCAGTAAGACTGGACGTTCCTTTTTTATGAACTTTATTTATTATTTTATATTTATTATTTTAATTACTGTGTGAACATATATGTCTGTGTGTCTTCCCTGTAAAGGACTGGTGGCCTGTCCAGGGTGTTTCCTACCTTATGCCCAGTGAGCACTGGGATACGCTCCAGCATCCTCCGCGACCCAGGAGGATAGACGGCTTACATTGAGAGTGTGTGTGTGTGTGTGTGTGATTGTGTGTGTGTGTGTGTGTGTGTGTGTTTTAATTAACACCTATTTAGAGACACTTGGCACTCAGTACTTCCAGAAAAAGCACGTTGTGAGTTTTGTAAATCATGGATGAGCTTGAACTATTTCCATCCCAGATATACTGAAATATGCTATTTATTATAATGTGAAAATGTGTGTGTGTGTGTGTGTGTGTGTGTGTGTGTGTGTGTGTGTGTGTGTGTGTGTGTGTGTGTGTGATGTGCTGTCAGGAAACTTGCTCGCAGCTACAGAACGTGCCTGCGCTAACGTAGCTTACTAGTTTGAAAGTTTTGGACTGTGCGGTAAGCTGTTAGTAAATAGTACTTTAAATGACAACAGTGTCAAATTTATATTCTTCATACACTGTTAGAATTCAAGGTACTGTGAAGGTACATTTCCTATTAAAATAGTTTCTAATCGCTCGCCCAGAAATTTCCTTTAACTTTAGAAAGTAGAAGGATGTATTTCACTAAAAAAACAAAGAAAACACACCTATATATTTCCTTTCTACAGGAAACAGGTTTAACAAAACTACAGGTTTTGGGCTGCAGAAGGTGGGCATTACTGCTGAAGTGTGATGATTGATTGGCGAGCGGAGCAGCTCATTGGCTGATCGCGCTCACTGACATCATGGACATATGTGAGGCACTGTTTTAAACTCTTACAGCTTGAGTTTAAAAGCTGTTAAAAATATGACATCGGTGTTAAAATGTTTTATGCTGTTCTTTGTTTAGGAAATTATTGCATTCTTTTACATTAAAAATGTTTAAGCATTTATAAACTATGATGTTGCTCAAATGTTCCATATAAACCCATTTATTTTGGACTCGTTTGGAAGTGCCCTCTAGTGTTTCAGAAAATTGTGAGACATTGCAGAGTGGAAATTCTCCTCTATACTAGTTCTCTGGCTAAACCACCACTGATTCCAGCTCACTGAGGCTGCACTGAGGCAAGTGTAGAGGATAAAGACTCAAATCTGAGTTAGTGGAATCAGTAGTGTCAGAAAGACTCTTTTTGATGATTCATGTTACAGTGCAAGCTTTGTTTTTGCTCTTATCTCATCTGTTCAGTCTGTAGAAATGAAGAGGCAATGGGTCATTTGCATAAACGTGAGCGTTCTAAAATCTTTGCATTCTTAATGAAGGTTTGGAGAATGCTCCTATGGCATTTTTAGTAGTTTCTTGGGAATAACAATAATACATAAAATATTTAACATACTTTTATTCAACGTGGATTCTTTTTTAATTTAAATTATGATTTTATGGGTCCTTTAGGCCCTGCTTCTAGCTGCTAGCTTGCTTTCTGGCTGAAATAAATCTCTTGCACTTTCTCACCCCAAGCTACAGTTTTCACACCTTGGTAAGCTGTTGTTGCATGCATGTGTCAGCTGGGTTTAGCGTACATTAATCGAGATATGAGCTCATGGGTTAATATCTAGTTTTAGCCAGTAGTCCTGAACTCATCTTGTACTTTACATTTTAGTGTTTCACCTGTAACACAGATGTTAACCTCATGAAAGGAAGGATAATTAGCTGATGAGTTTAATCAGGTGTGTTTGAGCAGATAAACACTAAACCAGAGAGAGTCCAGGAGCAGGCCTAAGAAACTGATCTAAGGGAATTTTTAAATCTGCACTTTTAAAGCTGGAGCTTTGAAAAGGGAGGAGTGAGCGAGCTGGGATTCAGCTGTTGCATAACTGAACCCAGGGTGTCTTTGAAAAACACACAGCAGCATACATGAATCATGGGAAGCAAACAGAGGGACCCTTCAGTAGGAGTGCATGCGCCACCCCCACCCCCGCATGGCAGCTCCTTCCCAGCCTGACTCAACACGCAGCTGGAGCTAACCTTAGATGAGCTGCAGTTTTCCTCTCATCATATATATTTCTCTTTGTGGGATGAGCAACAGGGAGACAGAGCTAGAGTTCATTTTTATTTTAAAGGCAAATTATTTATTAAAGGGGCCATCGTCTATATATTTCATAATTTTTGTGCACTTAAGTGTTTTGTGTGACTTGCATGGAAATGGCCAAAATTCTTTGTTACATGAGTTTTTTTCAATTTCCCAACCTCTTTTTTATCCCAGGCTGTATTTCTTCCTTGTAATGTAAATGATCTCTGTTCTGATTGGCTGCTCTGTAGGCTGAAATTGTTGCATTCTCAGCTCTGATTGGCTGGTTGAATTCTGCAATCTGATTAGCTGAGTGAATTCTCTGCTTTGTTTGGCTACTGGAAGCCTGCTATCTGATGGGCTACTGGAGTCCTACACTCTGATTGGCTGGTCAAAATTCTGTGCTTCACTACTAGCATCCTGCAATCTAACTGACTTGTTGAATCCTGTAGTCTGATTGGTTGGATGAATTTTCCTTCCTGCTATCTGAGGGCTTATTGAATGTCCCAATCCTTTGACTGATGGACTGCAGTCGTTTCCTTTCAAGCATCTGATTGGTTTGTTTCCATGGATTGCTTTCCACTGTTGCTTATTCTAGTTAGTTTAGTGGCACGCTGGGACAATTTAGTATACAAACCTCTAACCCATACATTTATCCTTGTTTTCATGTCATGGGTGGAAATTGGAATGCCTGGAGGAAATCTGGGCAAAGACAGGTATAGTGTGGAAACTCGACTCACTGGAGGCTCCAATCTGCCAACTTAGCGCTACAGGCAAACATGGTTAACACTGCATCTGGCTGAATACCCAACACCTGAGAGGTGGAGTTGGATCTGATTCAGCCACTCATATCATTGGAAGTTGCTTGTGTTTTCTGGGGGTCTTTGCAGACCAACTGTTGATCTGATCTAAACTGGTATAGAGCTATGCAGCTGTATATTTACGTGATTAGATTTTAATGGGTATATGGGTGAATAGTGAGTATAAATGGTAATAAAGGCTGAATATTGTTTATATATTTTTACAGTAGATATTGTTTAATTATTTGCTGAAGCTCGTAATATGTGTCGCCTTCAGTCAGAATCCCTGTCTGCATACTATTCCTGTCTGTATTAGATGTTTCTCCTGCTGTTACCAGTAGCTGCCATGAATGCCCTTAAATGCATTTACATATTTAGCAGACATTTATCCAGAGGCACTTGTAACAGAAGGTGATTGTAGTATTATAAGTCATGACCAAGGACTCTTTTTGGTACTGGTGTGGTGTTCCTAAATGGCTAGCGAATGTGATTTATCCACTATGCTATCCTACTGCCACAACCTATTCACCATACACAGCAATTACTATTGAAGTACTTACATAGTATAACTTTTTGATTTGAATAAAGGAAAGAAATTTCATTTCCCATGACAACTGTAATTATTTATTCCCCAATTTTCATTGCTGTAATCTTGAACCTGGTACCTCAGGGTTTGTGTCAGTAAATTCGGCCTCATTTTGCAGCGTAATTCTGTGAGAAGGGTCTGTGCGGCCCATCACTGGAAGCAACATCGGTGAGAAGTTAATGCAGGTTGAAGGTGCCTCAGTAATTCTGAATGCATTATTCAAATATATGCAGGGATGACATTTTACATCCTCTGTCTGACAAATAAAAAGGAGCACCAGGCTCTGTCAGTAGGCTGGAATTGATCTGGGCAAGTGCTGTGTGCCATAGCTGGAGCATGTTCTGAGCCCAAGTGTGGGTGTGTGTGCATTTATTTGAGAAACAAACAACAAAAATAAGTGTGTGTTTGTGTGTGTGTGTGTGTGTGTGTGTGTGTGTGTGTGTGTTTGTATGCTTCTTTTTGGGGACAGAAAGGCCCCACAATGATGCGAAAACAACCATTTTGATATGGGGACATCTGATACTTTTATTTTTCTCTACCAAAAATCATTGCTTTTAATAGGAAAAGTAAACAAGACCAGAGAGTCGCTTTTGGCCTTGTTTACCTAATAAAACTTGCATTCTGATGCTGCTTTGATGAATTTCCATTTTAAAGAAAGCATCTTGTAGGGAGGACAGATATAAAATATCTGGGCACAGCTCACTGGCTCTGGTACCCACAGTGACTGGGCTTACTCAGATCATATTCAGAGAGTGCGCTTCCCCCCGCAAGGTTTACTACTGTAATGATCCTGTGCCGACTTCTCGCTAAAAGCATTCTAAAAGTGCTCTGTTTACCTCTATCTTCTTTGTTTCTGCCCCACCACTTACAAAAGACCCTCCCAGAGTGTGTGAACCATCCCCCCCGGACTATTGTAAGATGTACAGTGGAATATGTCAAATCCACACGCAGCTATCAGTGACAGAAATGTGAGTGTCCCAATTTCACGAGAAGAATTTTTCATTAACAACAAAATGGGAATATCACAGAACATTATAACATCATGTGACATATATTTTTTTAAGTGAAGGTACCATGCTGTATGGATATGTAATTCTCCATAATACCATGTTTCATTAGATAAAATTAGATGTAAAATCATGCCTGAAACTGTGGGATGATTTTCAAGGCTCTGTGACACATTAGTTGTATGATTTGGACATGATATAAAATTCCTATCACAGGACAAGCACAGTGGGAGCTTCCAAGTTGTTGCTTCTAGCTCAAACTCTCTAATTGATCCCACTCTGAACTCAACCAGAACTTCTTAAAAGAAGATACAATGCATGCAGATTTCTTGATCTTCAACTGTTGTGCTGGTTTTCATCTGTGATTCCCAGGGAAAAACATTCAGTGACAAATGCTAGTGGCCAGGTCTCCCAGTCCCAACCCACAGACCATCAAAGCATAAATATGAAAAGCTCTTCTCTCTTTCCTTTTCCATTAAATGGCATAGTGGCAAGTCTTGAGACCCTGTGAACCCTCTAAAATCGAATTCAGTGAAAACTCTAGCTTACTGCCGTTATATGCCATCTTTTCATGTGGTATTAACTAATCCTACTAATCTAAACTAATCTTTTCATTTCAGGCAGTTTAATAATACTCTCTGATTTGACCTATAGTGAAACATTTCACTGTCTCTAAGATTTCTTATATAACTTTGCTTCAGTTGGTTTATTTCACTTTTCTTTTTCTACATGTATCCTGCATTATTGTTTTACCAATTGCTTTATTATTAAATGTTGGGAATGTGTTATCCATGTTTGTGCATCACAAAAGTTTTTAAAAGCTAAGAATCAAATTATTACTATTAACTCTTTCCATAGGGTTAGCTATACAGTGCACCTAATTCAGAGGTTATTTTGTCCTGTTGGACTTGTGCCCTGTTTATTTATGTTATTATTATTATCAACAATGGTAATAATAAAAATATCTTAAACAATAGTAAGGCAAGGTAATGAAAATACCCATAGAGACTGGATTACATTTGTTTGGGTGTAAAATCTAAATCTGTCTGGCCCACTTGTGGCTGGGTCCTTGGACCAGATCTTGCTCAAATCTGGTTCAATTACATTGTTGGTCCACAAATACAGACATGAGGCAAAACCATATCGCTGTTGTCTTATCTCCATTTTTGTTGTTTTTCAGTTTTTGGCATAATTTGAAAATAACTGTTGCTCTTTGCATTGCGTGTAAGTTTCATGAAGAATGGACCAAAAGAAATGCCCCAGAATGACTTGGTACAGTGTCTGGTTCTATTGACTTACATTAAAAGTAAAGTTTTCCTTCTCCTGTAAAATTACATTTTACAGATAAAAGGTTTTCTTCCGACAACATTGATGTGTAGTTGTACAGGATTTTGCCCTATTCTGGCCCACATGTCTGACATCTGCTTGGAAGCCAACCAACTCACATAGGAAGGCCTGTCTGGTATTTGCGAGTGACAGTTAGGAATATACAAGTGTGTGTGTGTGTGTGTGTGTGTGTGTGTGTACACCACAGTCTGCACAGTGTATTTATCACACTATAAATCTTTAATGTTCCCGCATCGCTGGCTAAGCTGTTATTACATGGTCCGAATGGCATGATTATGTGGATGACAGTGCTACCATGGGCCCCTGTGGTCATCACTGCCTGCAATCTATCAGTAGGGAAATGAGTTTGTCCCAATTACAGCCAGGGGCTTATTATAGTGCTGATTTCATTCTGAAGATGACCACGATGACCAGGATGTTGTTTTATACGTATTGTTATGTTTTCATATCTAAACATTGAAGCCTAGACACTGTGACAAGGGGTATAATCTGGTCTAATTTAATCCTTTCTGGTCCACAAAGGGCCAGTGTTGGCTGCAGGTCCTTCCAATCAAGCAGAAGTAGACCCAGAGCCAGAATGGGGCTTGTTTTCAAACCAGGAGTTACATGATGCAGACCAACCCACCCCAAATTCTACGCACACAGTGTGTAGGCCTCTGTAAATTACAATTTCAAAAGGCGATATTTCAAAATGCACTAATGTCCAGTAATGTCATTATATCAGGCTATAGGCTATTCCTAACAGCTGCTGTGGTGATACAAGACAATAGCAATCAGCCAGAAAGCTGGATTCACATAAACACAACCAACACCGCAGCACCTTCATCAGAATTTATGCATCACAGGCACAACTTCTGCACAGTTATGATGACAAAACTAAGTTAAAGTCAGAAAACGGAGATGTGCAAAGATGAGGAAAAGCATTTCTGTTGGTCTACTTTGCATGAAATGTGAATATAACGTAAAGTGCAGCTGCAGTTCAAATGATGTAGAAAAATAATCAACAAAAATGGTTGGGTTTTATTTGGTTGCCTAAATCTTATTCACATGTGCAGTTCATATTTTACAGCTCTAGCATGGAACTTATTAATACATGAATATCCTACTATAAAGAAGTATAATGGGATTTTTGTTGTTATAATCACATTTGCAGATTCACAGATCTAATAATATCTAATAATAGATCTAATAATAATGGATGTGTTACATGAAATTGTGATCTCATCATTGCAGTCATATATGATAGTATAGTAAATTAGAGACTCATTAAAAAGCAATGGATTTGAATTCATGTATTAATGTACATTTTTAGACATTTTGGTGATATGCTTTGTTGTTTGTTGTATCTTGCATGTCTATCTGTTTTAAAATTTCTTTAACCCTTTAAGATCTACACTGACGCACTTCCACCATTGCATGCGGTTGAACCATTGTGTTATACAGTATATCCCCAGATTTATTTTTTTCTTTTCTCCCCGATCTACTCTGAGCCAATGCAACATCATTTCATTGTAATGCGCACTGTACGGTGTAAATTTGAATGACAGTAAAGTCTGTCTGTGTCCATGTCTAAGTCTAAGATTCAGCATGGCTAATAAAATGTCATTCAGTATATATTTATACACCCTATATTTGTGAATTTGCCCATAAAACCAGGGAGCACAAGAAAACAAACGTGCATTTTTATTGAAAAAAAGTTAAACTATTATATTAAAAGAATAGTTCAATGCAAAATACTTTGACCTAAAATAAAAGTTATTTTTCAAGTTATGCCCTTTTTGTCTGGGCAGTGTTCCTCTGACATGCCACCAAACTCTAAACATTGTGTGACTTTCATGATGACTGGACCAATAGTGGATGTGTGAACTGAAAAACAGTTTATACATCCTCTATAGGAGACCAACAGAAATATGACATTTTTCTGCTAATAAAAATCATGTAGAGGATGTGTTATATGAGCATATTCTCACTCAGAAAATCAACACATTACAAAACAAGTCATTTGGCCAGGTTGCCCGAACTGACTGTATGAAACTGCCCAAATGTTATAAAGGAACCTCAGGGGGGAAAATAAAATAGAAGAAAAATGTTTGGCCCTCTAAACTGTCATAAATGTGACAGTTTTCGCGTGTCAATATGGCCCTCATTCGGTGACGTGCTATTAATGGTTTGCCTACCCAAATTAGGTTTATGGCATAAACTGAACTTTAAAATCATGCTCTTGGTGGTTGAGTTGGCACCCAGTGGGCAGACGACCTTTTTGTGGATTGTAATTGCTCTCAATTTGAACAACACATTGGGACACAGTCCCAGACCTAGATTAAGCCAAAGCCTACACTAAAAGGAAATTTCAACCAGCACTGAAAATGCAATTTGGTCCAAGACTGGGTCTAATGCAAGTCCAGGAAACAAGCTCTTTGAAACCCATTTATAATCCTGCTCTTCATTCCACTGGCATTAAAAATGCCTACAATTTGGAGTAATCATTTGACTACATGCCCTCCATACAGATTCCCCACCTCTCTTTTTTTTTCTCCCAAAGCGTTCTCTACAAGGACCAGGCAGGGATTGATTTAGTTTCCTGCTCCAATCACCCACTAGTGCTCCAGCGGATGCGGTACTGATTTTGACCCAAAATAATGGCCCTGATGCTCGAGTTTCCATTCGAGGGCCCTCAAATGGGTTTCATCAGCTAATAGCATTTAGCTGTTTCTGTGCTGGGACAGTGTTTTAGAGCATGTCCTACTCAGAGAGAGACTCTGCTTTATGATTTGTTCCATCATTTACCTCTGCATCTGTCATTAACTATATTCTTTTAAGATTAATGGCCCTGCTGAACTCCTGTGTATAAATATTTCTCCATGCCCTCTCTGAGAGGCATTAAATGCTCGTCTGTGATCGATAAGTGAGGCTAATTGAATTATAAAGTTCCCAGACAGGAAATGATGGTGGGTTCATTTGTCTAAATGGTTTGGTAATGATGCCTCTTGGGTGTGAGGCGGGGGAGCTCATTTGTTTTCGGCCTGATGTCGGGCGGTTAGAGTGCTCTTCACCTCTTATACAGATGCGCCGAAGCCGCGGCATTCTAGCCAAACTCGATATCTGAGTGGGCAGACGACCGCAGGTCAACATTGATTGCTTGCTCCAATTTTGCCGGATGCTTTGAGAGGTGAATTTGCAGCTTTTCGTCAATCATTTTTCCATTCGAAATCACAGGAAAGTACCTAAGTCAAGCGCATTTCTTTGCACCAGATCTTTTTATCAGATCTGTAAACCAAGTCAGTTCCAAGTGCTGAGTCTATGTAAAACCTTTCGTAAAACCTTCCCCTACAATTATTGAATGTTGCACTGCACAAAAGGCTGCAACTGGGATCTTGTCCAAAACCTGTGGCTGCCTGTGCAACAGCAGTTATCTGTCAAATTATACATTAAAGATTTTCAAAGTCTAAGATGCAAGAAAATGTTGGCATTCCACATGACCCTTCTGTTCTTCTTTTACCAGAATGTGGGGTCATTCATCTAAAAATAAAGCCCTTAACATAATATCGTCATATTTTTCCTGAGGATAGTGAGTTTATAGCTGTTTATGGCAGGGGAAAAAGGGCAACATAGAATTCTCCAAAGTGAGCCTGAGGTTAGTTGGCTATTTTTCTGCACATTACACGGTAGAACTAGTCATTTCAAGGCATGTCACTCTCCTGGCCCGATTAAACAAATGAGCTGTGCAGGCTTCAGCTTAGGGCAGAGTTTTTAGTATGACAACAATTTACATAGCTACATGGCCAATCGTGTGACCTGTGTTCATGTCATCTTGCGAGATGTAGAAGTGGTGCGCTATCAAAACAAGTTTGTTTAGTATTAAGCTAGATTTCTTAAATAGCATTTCATCAGATTAGCCAGAGCAATGTATTAAATAATAAGACTGTATAGGTAATTTGAAAGGCCCATAAGTGAAAACAACAGCAAGAAAAACAAGATTGGAGCAATGAATTAATAGATAAAACTCCTAAATTAATCACATATTTCAAAAGCCACGGCATGGTGTCGTGGTGGGTAGCGCTGTCGCCTCACAGCAAGGAGGGCCTGGGTTCGATTCCCTGGCCGGGCGACCGGGGTCCTCTCTGTGTGGAGTTTGCATGTTCTCCCCGTGCCTGTGTCGGTTTCCTCCCACAGTCCAAAGACATGAAGTCAGGCCAATTGGACATGCTAAATTGCCCCTGGGTGTGAGTGTGTGAGTGACTGTCTGTGTCTGTCTGTCTGCCCTGCGATGGACTGGTGACCTGTCCAGGGTGTATCCTGCCTTCCGCCCGAAGACTGCTGGGATAGGCTCCAGCATCCCCCCGCAACCCTGACGGAGAAGCGGCTTAGAAAATGGATGGATTTCAAAAGCCATCTGTGAAGGGAAGAAAGCAACCTAACTTCAGCTAGAAACCAGACTATACACCAACCAGCCACTTCATTAAGCATACCTCCTTGTTTTTACACATTGCCCATTTTATCAGCTCCACTTAGTGTATAGGAGCACTTTGTAGTTCTACAGTTACAGACTGTAGTCCATCTGTTTCTCTGCATACTTTGTTAGGCCCCTTTTACCCTGTTCTTCAATGATCAGGACCCCCATGGACCCTCACAGAGCAGGTTCTATTTGGGTGGTGGATCATTCTGAGCGCTTCAGTAACAGTGATGGTGTGTGCTGCTGGAGTTTTTAAACACTGTGTCCACTCACTGTCCACTCTATTAGACACTCCTACCTTGTTGGTCCACCCTGTAGATATAAAGTCAGAGACAGCGGTTCATCTATTGCTGCACAGTTGGTCATCCTCTAGTCCTTCAGCAGTGGTTACAGGACGCTGCCCACAGGACGCTGTTGGCTGGATATTTTTGGTTGGTGTACTATTCTTAGTCCAGCAGTGACACTGAGGTGTTTAAAAACTCCAGTAGCACTGCTGTGTCTGATCCACTGCATCCACTCTGCATTGCTCAGAGATCGAAAAGATTGAACTTCAGTAATATTTCTCACATAATAAAAAACTATTGAATATGTTTACATGAGGGCAGCACGGTGGCGTGGTGGGTAGCGCTGTCGCCTCACAGCGAGGAGGGCCTGGGTTCGATTCCCCGGCCAGGCAACCAGGGTCCTCTCTGTGTGGAGTTTGCATGTTCTCCCCGTGTCTGCGTGGGTTTCCTCTGGGTTCTCCGGTTTCCTCCCACAGTCCAAAGACATGAAGTCAGGCCAATTGGACATGCTAAATTGCCCCTGGGTGTGAGTGTGTGAGTGACTGTCTGTGTCTGTCTGTCTGCCCTGCGATGGACTGGCGACCTGTCCAGGGTGTATCCTGCCTTCCGCCCGAAGACTGCTGGGATAGGCTCCAGCACCCCCCCGCAACCCTGACGGAGAAGCGGCTTAGAAAATGGATGGATGGATGGATGGATGTTTACATGAAGGATAAAATGGAGCCTAGAGTCTAAGATTACACCCAGGTTTTGTACTTCAGGTTTGGTATAAAATGCTAAAGAACAGAACTTCTCATAACATTTTTCTCTGGGTTTTATCTGTATTTAATTTTTTTTTGTGATTTAGTTTAAGAAAATATTTACAGAGAAAAAAATACGGAGAAAATCTGACAAATAAATAACTGGTACTCCTGTCAAAAGAGTCTTTAGGCATTGCTATAAAAATTGGTATGGTGTTTCCTAATCACATCATCTAGAGGTACCACGTACAAAGAAAAAAAGTAAAGGCCCTAAAACTGAACCTTGTCGGACACCACAAGAAAACTTATTTATTGTGTGATTTCTTAGTGAAACCAAGAACGGGTCAATTCATTAAATATGATTCAAACCATTCTAAAACTGTGCCTGAATCACCTCCTCAGTATTCAAGACAGTGGATTAGAATCTGATCAACAGTATCAAAAGCTGCACAAAGAACCAAATTTGAATAACACTGTGACTGCTAGCTTTTACATTATTTGTTATCCTATGAGTTTTATTAATGTTCATGCATGTCATAATGAGATGCATGTCGGAAAGCTGGAGAGCTTTTCCGGAAAGATCCCCGGTTCCCACTGGCCTTCTCAGCAGCTTCCCTTCTGCCAGAGGAAGGTCCTGCTGCTAGTTCAGCATTTGGGAAGTTGATGCCCTTTGGGCTGCTTTAAAGTCAGTTTTGTATTTTTTGTTTTATGGCTGCGGTCAGGACTTAGGTTGGCAAAGCTGTTGCTGGATCAGTGCAGCAAACTCTACCAACAACAAGCAAACACAAGCAACAGCCTCCCAGAGCTAGTTTGGCAGAGGCAGATACTGGAACGGAATAAGTCCTCTATTCACACTGGCTTCTGTGCTCTCCAGCTTGGCTCTGTCCTCCAGGCCTCCTACGCTGTCTCATTCTTGCAGCCTACTAAAGCTGCATACAGTACCATGCACAATGAAAAATGGTCTCTTGTGCTCTGCAAGAGAGTAGACCACAAATATGGGCATATCTGTGCTACATAGTTCACCGTGCCTGCAGAACTTAGTCAAAAATGCATTTATTGATTTTTATGAAATTATGAGTTCTTTTCAGCTTGTGTACTTGGAATGTGATGTCGACTTTGTTTGTCTACAAGAGGTCATTAGTATATGAGTTGAGGTGGAACAATAGATGTCTCATTCAAATAATCAACTCTGGGTCTAAGCATTTTTCCTCAAGGTGAAAAAATTTGATTTTTTAAAAATGTGCTGCTATGAGTTGTCCTGTGGACATTTTGCCAAATGTAACTGGATCTTCTGAATTAGGAGGTTGTTAAAAGAAGTTAAAATAAGGATATTGCTACACCATGTTATAGGCAAGCACAGTTTAATACTGTACTAATACCCTGTTGTATAATATCACCAACTATTCAATCTGTAGCCTACTACTGTCAAAGTAACTTAACTACACCATCTGTCAAAGGATGCAGGTATTTTGGTGAGATTTAGGCCCAATCCAGTTTCTTTTTTTTTCTTTTTTTTTTTTACCCCTACACCTTGTTTTCAGGTGTCACCCTCACCCCTTGACCCCTACGAAACGGGACAACCCTTAAAAAAATAAAATAAAATCACTTCATTAACAGGCTACTAACGATGATCTGTAGGCAACCCAGCCTGTCTTCAGTGATAGCAGAGAAGGGAAAGTTCAGAAACCTCACTGCTGGCCTTTAGTTACATTTAGGGCATCATATGCTTTTAAATCGGGGCTATAAGACATTATTTATTATTGCCCACCCCTAATTCTTCAGTGATATGAAGCTGAAGTCAGCTGTTCACCAGCTTCTTGTTCGAATTTTCCTGTTCCACCTTGGTGCAGCAGTTCCATTCTAGTGCTTCATGCGTCAGAACTGCTGGACTATTTAAGGTGGAACAGGAAAGTTAGCTAGGAAGCTACTGAGACATTAGCATAAAATTTGTGATTTTTTAAAGCTTTTTATGAAGAAAATGGCCATAATACATTGAAATGGCATTAAACTAAGAAAATACAATGGTTATCGTATTTTTAATGGATAAAATACTTGGTTTCTTTGGTCACTTGCGTAGCCATCTTTCTGGTTTTTCTCTTTTTTTTCCATAACACTCTGTTTGGAGTGAGTCTCTGAAAAACCGGTGTTTGGAGGGCCATGTAGCCCTGACACTTCACCCTACCCCTCTATCTCAACAAGAATTATATTGAATGCA
Source organism: Pygocentrus nattereri (assembly GCF_015220715.1). Lineage (NCBI taxonomy): Eukaryota > Metazoa > Chordata > Actinopteri > Characiformes > Serrasalmidae > Pygocentrus > Pygocentrus nattereri. The sequence goes on along the minus strand of NC_051225.1, from coordinate 26,790,783 downwards.
CAAAACAGATGGCTAAGGGCTAAGTGGTAGGGGCAAGGGATGAAATGAGATTGGGCCTTACTGTAATCTTTCATGATTGGCATGTACTAACTATTGTTTATTGTATCATTATGTTTACTCCATGTATATTATACCGTATGTTTATGTATATTGTGCTACAAGAGTCGAATCACATCACAATTACCATTGACATCTTGTGGCAGTAAAAGAAGCAGTCAATGTTCAATATTCATATTTCAACTACAACCTTAAAAGTGATTCATTAAAAGTTATTTAGTAACTGCTATAGTATATATATATATATATATATATATATATATATATATATATAAATGCTATAGTATACAACCACCAAGCAAACCTTTCAGAACTGGCTATATTCCTAGAGGTACAACCTTGCTACTTGCTAGTATGTAAAAACCTTTACTTAATGTAAACTTATAGACTTCATAATCCTGAAGATCCACTGATATTCGCAGTAGAGGTTTATGCAGGACGTAATATAGTGACTTTCGATATAGTAATATAGTGACTTATCACTATATCACAGGGCAGGAAAGCAGCAATTATCAAGAACACTGTTCTTTTTTTCTCATGGAGAAGTCTGGCGTTCTCTATATGGTCATCTCACTAACTGCACAATTATGACACTAGTTCAGAGGTCTGTGCACGCTTGGTCTACTGTGTTCATGTGGTTTCAGAGCACATAGTGGAAACCACTGAAATGTATGACTTTGCCGTTTATTTGGGTAAACTTGGGCATTTACAAGTTTATGAGGTCATACGCGCAGTCCAAATGCACCATTTATTGGGTTTGCCAAGACAATATATACCTTTATGTACAGTGTCCTGGAAAGCCTTGAGGTTTAGCTGTTGTCATTAGCTAGAAAACAGTCTGTTAGCCAAGTTAGTTAGAAGCCTTAACTATTCGTTAATTAATTAGGAGACCCTTATTAGTCCCACAACAGGGAAATTTCACCTCCGCATTTAACCCATCTGTGAAGTGAAACACATACACACTACTGAGCACACACACACTAGGGGGCAGTGAGCACACTTGCCTGGAGCAGTGGGCAGCCCTATCTGCAGAGCAGTTGGCGGTTAGGTGTCTTGCTCAAGGACACCTCAGTCATGTACTGTCAGCTCTGGGAATCGAACCAGCGACTTTCTGGTCACAGGGCTGGTTCCCTAACCTCCAGTCCACGAAACTAGCAGGTTTCACTCTGCCTTCAAAATTAGGACTCAATGTTCCATCCATGGATATATTTAGTAAAAGGCGAAAGATTTGTGCGTGAATGAAGAGAAAACTGAGCTATGATTAACAGATTAGTTAATAGTAGAAGCAGGAAATGAAGTAGACCTGTCTGAAAATGCCTTGCAAATACTCACAGCTGAGCAGTGCAGACATTCAGAGTAAATGAATACATTATAAGCTATTAGAGACAGCATCAGCTAACTATAAAAAACCCGAGTCCATTAGACAAGGACATTGTGCCTGCTATAAAAATATCATGCAGAGCACGGCCTAAGCTTTAGACTGCATGCTTTAAATGCTTTTTTTTCTCCCCCACACATTAAAGCTGCCCTAATGATTGACAATGAGATTACTGAGAGAAATCGTCCGTCACTGCTGAATAATGAAGGTTCACATGGTTGGACAATCATGACACTTTTTAGCAACACCTGAAGCCATTTCAGCTGGGCTGCAGAAGTTTCGGCAGACATTTCACTTTGATGATACAGTGGATAGGAAGTGTCTAGCTTAGATTACAAACTAAATTTACAGGTTACCACATACCAACAGCCCGTGATGACTAACTTTCAAACTTCACTTTTTTTTTGTTCATTTTTTCTGCTGTTTATTGGAGTCCAGGGTCTGCACGGCCTGAGAAGGAAATGCAACAAAAAAACCTAAATATGTCAGGCCAGTCAGACTATTTAAAAAAAGCCTCTGCGCTCTGCAGTAATGTTTGCGTTTGTGTTTGTGCTCTCAGGGGAAGTGTGTGTGATCTAAGAAATGTCACGGTGTGGCAAATGGAAAAACCAGCAACGTCCTTCTAGCAAACGTCATTCCTGTGAGCACATGCTCAGGCCCAAGTTAATGCTTTAAAAGCAATGGTTCAGGCATTTTGCCTGTACGTTTACGCTACCCTATTACATAGGTACAGATTACACTGTAATCTGAAAATAGGGACAAAAGCAAAGACAACGTTCAAGCTTCTATGTATCACTGTTGCTACTGTTTTGCTACGCCACATACCTTTACCTATTTTTAGATAGCAGTATGCCAGATGTGTCAGAAACCACATAAGCAAGTCTATTAGAGATTGGATTTGATGTGGTTTGAGGCAACTGTGTGATGCTGAAGGCATGCAGGCTGAGCTATGCTGTTTCTAAGCTATAAGCTTCCTTTACCTGTTAGCTAGATTAGCCTCATGGCTCCAGTACAAACTTTAGACACCGAACAGACCTTGGCTGATGCAGGACATTTGGGGTAAAGAGGAAATTAGATTTTTGTTTTTTTTTTTCTGAATCGCTGTAAGCTTTCGTGAGGACAGACAGGGTGACGAGTCCAACAGAAAGCGGAAACAGTGAAGGGTCAGGGGGCCAAAGAGGAGAGAGATGGATGGAGCTCACATGCCTCATGACAGTTCGAAATTTTGAACCCAATTTCACAGTGCCAGGATGTTCAAGCCGCATGAAAAAACTGTTTATTGTTTGTTATTATTAATATTATTGTTTATTGTCCAATTTATTTCAGTCACATGATTCCGTCTGGCTAATTGGGAGGTTGAAGGGCGTTCAGTGCTTCCTCATGTAAAGACTGCATCTTTTCAGAATTGCTGCTAATGCAATATCATTGTACAGCTCAACATGCTTGGAGGAGAACACTAGAGCCCATTCCACACCAGACATGGTCACCAACTTATAGAAATGCAGCATTCTTGCAATAATTTATAACACAGGCTAATAACAAATTAACAAATCTAGTTGTAACTCTTTGTCAAGGTCTTTCTGTGTTGGTAAATGCTAACCTGTATGCAAACCCACGTGCCTTCCTCCCTCTTCGTCCTCCTCCTCAGCAACAGATAAGATATTACTGTAAAAAAAAAAAATACAATGAAAAGTGTTGAATTTACTCAAATTCAGATGTGTGCATTGGTTCCACGTAAATAAAATATTGTTCTCCCCAAGAACAAAATGAACAACAGTGATTGTTTGATATATTTCATGCGTCCGCCTCCTCGCTCCCCATTACAGAAAGACCAGCCAACTAATGAAAACACAGGGCTTAAATACAAGAGGGCTAATGAGGGTTCACAAGACACAGGTGGAAACACAGGTGTGAATAATCAGGGGAGGAGTCATGAAACGAGGGGGCTAAACCAAAACAAACGCACATGGACAGGACTGGGAGGGGCCGATCGTGACAGTATCTGTAACGGGGAGCGAGGAGGTGGACGCACGTGCTGAGATAAGCGAGATTTATTAAGGGCAAATCCAGGGTCATAGTCGATACAGTCCAGGGTCAGAGATCTAACACGGATTGATCGGGGGACAGACATGACAGACACCAGAATCCAACAAGCAGAATAGTACAAGGCTAGTACAAACAACACAACCAACAACAACAAAGGTCAGCACAAAGACCAGCACACACAAGGGGCAAACACAGGGCTTAAATACGACACCGGGAAGATGAGGGACAGGTGAAAACAATCGGGGCAGAGTCACAAAACAAGGGGCAGGACTATGGATACCAAAACAAAGAAGCACGTGGACCGGACTGGGAGGGGCCAATCGTGACAATTTCTTTTATGTAGAACTGATGTGCTCATTTTAATTTGAATAAATTCAAAGTGGAATTTTTTCAGTGTAGACCAATCTCAGTTAAGTCATCAAAAAATAATTTGTTTGCCTCCACGCAGAAAAAATAAAGCAACATTTTAACTATAAAAGTAAGTAAAACTAGTTCAATTTTTGAGTCTATGTAACTACTAATATTAATTTTACAGAAATTTGTGTTTTATATTTGGTAAATTTAAAGCTCAGTGAACTGAACATTTTAAGCCTACAAAATTGGCTTTTATATTTTTTACAGTCCATATGGGCCGATTGTGCTTAATGACTTCCCTACTACACAGTGCCCCCAGGATGGGGGAGTCGGGGGGCTGTGAGGGCTTCCTCTTCTAAGAATCCCACATGTTCAGCAATTTCAGCTTGTAAAGAGGCTACTGCATTCACTGTACTGAGTAAGCTCAACTGTATTCTGTAGACCTAAATTAGGAGAATGTTGGACTAGAAAATTGTAACTCCATGCAGAAGGTTGTCCTAAAATTTGGGGTCAACTGACTGTCTATTATTATTAGTAGTCGTAGTTTTAATTGTAGTAGTACTAAGAATATGAACTTAACTCTTGTGCTCTGTCGATGTTGACTTTACCCCTGTGTTGTTTGGGGTCCCAGAGACCCAAGTGTTATTTGGGCAGATTCAAATTACACTGAGTTCAAAATAAACCATTTTTCAACTAAATGTTATATCACTCAATAACAAGGATATTTTAACTGACAATATACTTTTCAAACCCCTTTTTAACAACAAAATGGGCTTTCAAATTTCAGGAAGATGAATAAATACAAATAACCATAATGATTTATTATAAGGGCAAACAGGAGGATATTTAATGTTTTCTGACGTTTAAACATATATTTAGATTTCTATTCATTAGTAAAACTTGTAAAAAAAAAGATTAGGAAAATACCACACAGTCCATCTGTCAATCCAGGACGACCCTCCTCCCCTGGATCTCCTCCAGAGCGCTACTTTGAGTTTTTCCTGTGTAAATATGTGTTTTTCTTGATTTTGCTTCACAGGCACCCCATGTTTGCAGAGAGAGTGAGAGAGAGTGAGAGAGAGAGAGGTGGGAGGTTTTGTAAAACTGTACGTGTGTGTGTGTGTGTGTGTGTGTGTGTGTGTGTGTGTGTGTGTGTGTGTGTGTGTGTGTGTGTGTGTGCATGCATGTGTGTGAGACCACCGGCTGTACCTTTAATCATGTATTCTGGCTGGGGTTGAACATAAGTTGTGTATAAATCTCTCTGGGGGTGTTTGGAACAAAATATTGTTCATTTGCAATTTCCATAAAATTAGGACAAGTCATGCAGAGGCTAATTAAAAAATGCTACAGACTTTAGCCTTTGCCTTTTTAAGAGCTGTTGAAGAGGCTCTGGGGTCTTCAGACAGAACAGAAGGGTTAGTACATTTATCTTTCTTTTTCAGCAGAACGGTTCACCTGCCCTACCTTTTTGGTCCTCTCTTGACCAAAATCACAGCTAGCCATCACACAATTTTCCATCAGGTTTCTTTATTTAGCGCATATCACAGTCCAGCTTCTGCTTCCCTCTGATACAAACCCGTATTAATGCTCTTCATGAAGCTGATCTCACCTCAGTGCTTCAGCAGGCCTCTGTGCGGTGGGCAGCAGACAGGAACAGTGAGAACAGTGAAACCCACTGCAGAAACGCCTGACCCTCCCCAGCACCCCATGTGGCCGCTTCCCCTCCCTGTCCTCTTTCAGCGTCCCATTTTAATGGCCTTCTTTGTTGTACATTTTCTCGCAAGTGTAGCTGTCGACTGCTGGGGCTGAGTGAAAGCTCTTTTTATTGCCACAGAGCCACACGTGTCATTCTTTTCATTCTTTGTGTTCTTTTTTTTAAACCTCCATTTCTTGCCTTTTGCAGAGTGAAACCTTCCATCCTTACATTGTGCTGTGCATTACGCCTTCACAAAGGCCTTCAGGTAAGATAATCCGCTTGCATAATAAAGGGAGAGGGTCAAAAGAAAATAAGTGAAAAAAGGGTTGTTTCCAAAACCTTAAAAAAAAAAGAAATAAAAAATAATAATAAAAAAAGAGAAAATGAGACTCCTAACAACCGTGCAAGACCTGTCCCCATCAGATAAACAGCACTGAAAGCTTTCATCTTTGAGCGAGAGGAGAAAATCAAGCTCTGCTGTTGAAAAAATCCACAAGTGATTCTGTCCATCCTTCCACTGTGAAAAGACATTTCAACACTGTGGGTCTGGAGGGATGTGTAGCTGCCAAGAAGCCCTTACTGAGGAAAGAAAATAGACAAAAAAGAAGAACATTTGCAAAACACAAGACCAAAAAAATACAAGTGAGTATGATACCTTCACTATTTTGTTATTTATTGTGTCCACACTTGGCCTGTTACAGATTTCTCTGTTTTTCAGGAGATCAGATTTCAGTTTTTCCCAAAAATCTGCAACAATATTAGATGCTACACTTTCTGCTTCTCACATTTATATTAATCAATTAATTAAATTGATCAATGATCATTTTAGACTTATTTTGAAGGATAACCATAACTTTTGCACAGTACTACAGTATTATGTATTAGTCTTGCATATTAGTATATACAGTCATATGCAAATGCTTGGGCGCTCCAGTCACATTTCATGATTTGTTGATTTTCTAACTGAAAATAAGTTAAAGCACACTTCACATTTTAGTGCACAATTATTGTTTATTTCTTTAAATTGCTTTATATAATATGTTAAAACACCAGCAAATGTACCAAAATTTGGAGACAAATGCAGGATTTAAATGCGTTCCCTGTAGAGCCCCATGTGTCAAGCACAAGGTCCGTGGGCCAAGTCAGGCCGGTGGCGCAATTCTATTTGGCCAGCAAAATGATTTAAATAATTTCAAAATATTAGCCCATTTCACCATGAGCTGTACTACAGTTCCCAGCATGCACTGCAACGTAATCTAATGTGTTCCCCCCTCCCCAACAATGATCTATAGGACAAAAAAAAGATGCCAGGTATCTAGTTCGATTGAATGGGCAGCTTTAAAACACCTACTGGGGACATTTAAAGAGGTTTAACAGTGATCTGCAGCTAATGTAGTCTATTGTTTTATATTAAACAGTTAGTTTTTAGTGGTAAAGTTTGACAGCCCTGCTGTAGAGGACATATTTGCTTATTTATACTTAGAAAATCAACAAAACATTGATCGGAGGAGTTCAAACTTTTGCATTCGACTGTAAATATACTGTAGAGTTCTTGTAATAATAATATGCTTGTAGGGTATTACACTGAATGAATGTACATTGCTACTGTAAATACATCACTGTGTGTGTGTTTATTTTAGAAGTTGAGTCACAGATGTGTGTGAAGTGTTAGAAGGAGAATTGCATGTAACAGTGGAGACAGTGTGTGGCACCTCCACTGCAAAGTGCAGCAGCATATGGTGTCGTTTAGCACATGCGTTTTTCATGCTCCTGTACACACTCACACACAGCACTCCATCCTCCCTGTCGCACCCTCTCACATTAACACCCATTATACTCAAACCTTAGCAGATCAATACACACAGCTGTTCTTCCTCTCTCTCTCTCTCTCTCTCTCTCTCTCCCCCCTCGCTCTCGCTCCCTCCCTCAGAAGCCCCTCTTTCTCTCCCACTCTTCCCACCTTCCCACCTCGCTCGCTCTTCCTCCCTGATTATGCGGCAGCAGACAAAGATGCGAGCAACAGAAAGAGGATGAGTGAAAAGGTAAGAGTGGGCTGCAATGCGTCTTCTGAGAGGAGGAGCTGGTGGGGGAAGTGGGGGGAAGGGGGTGAAGGAGAAAAGAGATGAAAAATGCTTGGACTTAGAGGTGAGCACCTGAAGTCCATAAATCAGAGATGGACAGTCACATTTTTGCAGTCCGGTATGTGGGGAGTGTGCTTACACACTATAGATACAAATCTGTTATTCCTGAATGTGATACTGTCACAAAAATCACGTTGCAAATCACATTTTGAGCAGCCTTGACTGTGTTCACTTTGCAAGAGTTTAAGTCATTTTCTGCCCGTAAATGTGTTGTTTTGTGATCTGACAAAACACTGAATTCAAAATAAGCCGTTTTTGCAGCTTAGTTCCTTAGAGTGAAAGGCACATTTTGAATCTTTAACAATTTTTACATACTGCATCAAACTCTTTTTAACTCTAAAAGATGTGAAATATTTGGTTTTCCTTGATATGGAAAATTTTAGACCACATTCACATTACAAATCTTATTGCTCGTTTCCAATTTTTTCCTTAGATCTGATCTTTCTGTCTTAATGCTTCACATTTGAGTGCAAGGGTCCCATATCTTTCATCGGTGAGATTGAATAAAATGAAATGTTTAATTCAAATGTCAAATGAAAACATTTATTCAACTGTCATGAATGAGTTAGAATTTGTATATGTGAATAACCACAAATGTTTTAAACATACAGTGGTAAGTTTGGATTTTTTATATGCAAATTAGCATCTCTGTAATGTCATATGTTCTCATATTGAAGAACCATGAGATGTCGGAACTCTATGCTCCTCTAGAGGGCAGTGTAGAAATTCTGTTTAGTTCACAGATGAAACTTTAGAAATACTACTCTGGCCAGCTAGTAGTTTGGAGACTGTGGCTCTATCTAAAAGACAGGAGGCTGAGCTGGAGGTGGCGGAGATGAAGATGCTGAGATTTTCGTTGGGAGTGACAAGGCTGGACAAGATTAGAAATGAGCAGATCAGAGGGACAGTGAAGGTGGAGCAATTTGGAGATAAAGCCAGAGAGGCCAGGTTGAGATGGTTTGGACATGTGTTGAGGAGGAATAGTGGATATATTGGGCAAAGAATGTTGGAGATGGAGCTGCTGGGTAGAAGGAGAAGAGGTAGACCTCAGAGAAGGTTTATGGATGTAGTGAAGGTGGACATCGAGATGGTTGGTGTAAAAGTAGAGGAGGCAGTGGATAGGGCAAGATGGAGGCAGATGATCCGCTGTGGCAACCCCTAAAGGGAGCAGCCGAAAGAAGAAGACTGTGGCCAGCTAAATGTTACCACACCAGAGGCAGTCTATGAAGAGCCTGGCCACTTCCTATTTCCCCTGTTATATCAAAAACATGACTGCATAACAGCAGAGCGCACCAGCAAGCAAGTCCTCAATGAATGGAGGGCAATTGAAGCTAAACGGCTAAAAACAAAAAAATGAAATAGTTTCTAATCTCTCGGCCAGAAGCTTCCTTTAATTTTTGAAAGTAGAAATATGTGTTTCACTTAAAAACAAAGAAAATGTAACTATGTTTCCTTTTTTCTACAGTAAATGGGTTTTGGGCAGCTGGATGCTAGCCTTACTGCTACAGCACAGTAACAGTGAGATCCTGAGTGGTGTTGTTGTCTCTGGTGTTGTCTGGCCATTATGTTTGGTGTGTTGTCCTTTTGAATTTCTCATTTTTTTCTCATAATGCCTTACATCACATCTTAATCAATAGTCATGCAAATGAGTCATGTATATCATAAACAACAACAACAACAACAACAAATGAAGGAATTAGCCATTCAAGCCTCCGTTGCAAACATCATTAGCACTGATCAGCTCTTCATGATCTCTTCAGCTGTTCATGATTAGGAGAGAAGGTGAAAAAATGGCCAGATGCTTTAATGCAGGGATGCCCAGTTCTGCTCCAACCCTAATCTAGCACACCTGATCCAGGTAATGAAGGCTGTCAGGGGCATCTGAGTGTTAGGGCCAGGTGTGTTGGACCTCAGCTATCCAGGGTGGTAGAGCTCCTGGACCAGGATTGCGCACACTGTTTTAATGCTTCTGCAGACTTTACTAACAGAAACTTCGAGTTAGTCGCTGCTGCACCTACTCTGCCGACACTGGTAATATGTGCAGACTGATCTGATCTGACCATTCTCATTGCACATGGCCACAAATTGGATATGTACAATTCAGTTCTATTCAATTCAAGGCTTGTTTTCATAGTGCTTTTTACAGTTGTTGTTGTCACAGTAAAGGTTTCCAGAAACAGAACAAAAAATTTCCCAAGGCCAAAGGAAGAAATCTGAAGAGGAACCAAGACTCAAAAGGGGAATCCTACCTTCTCTTGTTGACACTGGACAATAACACAATCAAAAAAAAGAGATATACAATAGTGAAGCAGAGGAGAAGACTAATGATGAATCAGCCTACATTCACATTACCAGGCTTATTAATTAGTATACATCTATTTTTTTTGTTTGTTCTGAGAGCTGTGTGAGAGCAAAACTCTGATCTGATCTACTTTCAAATGTGGTCCGTAGTTCTTATAGTGCAATCTCACTTTTTCTGAACTAAAAGCTATGAGGTAACATTAGCTGAGGTGAAAACAGATGATTAGCATGCTCTACTGTGTCTGTTTAACTAAAGACTTTAAACTGACACCTTTCTTGGTTTCTGTCTTCTCCCCTGGTTCACTATTGTATAACCCTTTGTTTTTGTTTTCCTTCATTTGTTGTTGTTGTTTATGACATATGTGGCTCATTTGCATGACTATTGATTAAGATGTGATATAAGGCATTATGAGAAAAAAACAGAGAAATTCAAAAGGACACTTAAGGCTACAGGCTACAGCACACCAAACATAATGGACAGAGAACACTAGAGACAGCAGTGCCACTCAGGATCTCACTGTTGCTGCGCTGCAGTAAACCCAGACCCACACCACATAACTGTAGTAGGTAACATTCGCCTCAGCTAATGTTACCTCATAGCTTTTAGTTCAGAAACAGTGAGATTGCACTATAAGAACTACGGACCACATTTGAATGTAGATCAGATCAGAGTTTTGCTTTCACCCAGCTCTCAAAACAACCAAAAAATAGATGTGTGCCACTTAATAAGCCTGGTAATGTGAATGTAGCCTTTCATACATGGTCTGATTCATTAGTCTTTACCTCTGGTTCACTATTTTATAATTCTTTGTTTTGATTGTGTTATTATCCAGTGTCAACAAGAGGAAGAATGGTTCCCCTTTTGAGTCTTGGTTCCTCTTAAGGTTTCTTCCTCTGGCCTTGGTGAAAAGCTCTTAGTACAATGTATAGCTTTTAGTTAAAAGCTAAAAGCAAAAAATTTGTAACCAATTTGAGGTGCTGTCCAGGTCTGCCTTAGGGTGGTGCTGTAGCAAACTGGTTCACCCAGCTGGTCCCTTATAGTCTAGCAACTGTAACTATGCTCAAGATGCCCCTTAAAAAATCTTACACTATGCTGTAGCATATTTTTTGCTTAGATCTGATCTCTCTACTTGATGGGTCACATTTGGTTGTGCAAGTGACCCATATCTGTCTTCAGGTTTGTTCACCTACAGACAGATATGGGTCACTTGCACAACCAAATGTGACCCATCAAGTAGAGAGATCAGATCTAAGCAAAAAAAAAAAAACATAGCTGAGCAATAAGGCCTGTAATGTGAACACAATCCAAATGGTTCTGAGTTGAAAACATCAGATCTGTGTGTTCACATCATAACATTTTATTATTATTCAGTTAGCCACTAAACACAGTGTCCACACTGCATAATGATGATAGGCTTAGTGAAGAGTGCAAAAAAGCGAATCCTGGTGTTCTTATTAGTGACAGAAATGGGTCACTTACAAATACAAATGTGAAGCTACAAGGCAGAAAGATTGAATATTAAATAAAAAAGGTAATCAGCTTTGAGTGCTAAAGCTTGTTTTATGAGGCTCTCGTCTCCTTTCCTCATGGTTTAACTTCGCAGTGCACCAGCCTGCTTCTGAACCCATGCACACTGACCACAAAAACACAAAAGAGAACTAACTGGGGTTCAAAGATAAGTTACAGGCTTTTATAACATCTAGCTGACTGCTGTATATATGGTACTTAGAGCTTTTAGACTCAGAATAATTGATGCAGTGTATATGCAGTACTGTGCAAAATTTCTAAGTACCTGAGAAAATTAAGATTCAAGAGTTCAGAAACAGGCAGTTACACTGTACAATGAAATTCTTACTTTGCTGTTCCTCCATTCACCAAATATAATCGTAATGTAATCTTAGAAGACAATAGAAAAAAAAATGTGCAAAGTTGAAAGAAAACTGTTCTGTGTAAGTAATAGATGTAAAACAGTAATATTCACACAGCAGCCGTACAGTGTATATAAGGTGCAAGAAAGAAAACTATATTTCAAATGCAGTTTATCTGGGTAGCAGAAAAACACACAACCTCAGGTGTTCTATCACTTTTAAACAACAGTTTTTCTATATTAATAAAAAGTGCAGCAATGAATCCCTGAATATTATATCATATGTGCTGATATATTGGCAATTACATCCACCCAAGAAGCAGTACGGTAACTTTGGGTTTATACGGACATTCACTGAATATTTGACAGTCTCTCATTAAATAAACATCCAAATATAATTAAAGCTACATGTTCTCACTCCAAGACAGAGAATCAACTACAACCAAGTATAAAGATGCTTTCGTGATTAAGGGACTGTCTAGCTCAGGGGTTGGCTCTTTTACTGCCCTGTTGCAGCTCCACAGCATAATCCTATTTGCAGTAAAATAAAACTCCACTGATCATTTTAACACAGTTTTAGCAATAAATGATCTTGAATTTTGGAGTTAATGTAGCCTATATTCGCCAAGCTTTAACCCTACAGACTGGCACGCAGACTGTATGTCACCATAGCAATGCAGACAACAGTCTCTCCTAGCTAGTAACTAACGAAACAGCAAAGATTTTAAGATGAACATCGATAATTTAGAGACAAATGAACTTATTTGAGTTTATAAGCACTCCAGCTGGTTTCCTGTTACATTCAATCTGCAACAAGAAACTGTCAAACACAAAAAGTTGTGAAGCTGGTCTTTTGCCAGCTTCTTCTTCATATTCTCCCGTTCCAACGTAAGTGGTGCAGCAGTTACGTTCTGTCACCTCGGGCACAATTTAAGGTCAAACTTTGAGAGACATTGTACAAGAAACTGTTCCACTTTTGTGTAAAAGGTTCCTTCTGGAGATGTGAGAAAAGTACCTAAAGATGAGCTAAAGCTTAAAGCAGAGCAAAGTAAGTGTGCGTTTTTGTTTATTTTGTATTATTAGCCTGTACTGGTACATTAATAAAAACTTGGAAGACGTCTACCTTATGCACATTTCAGCTTCAGAGCCATTACGTTCAGCAAAATTTTTAGTTGTTGTTTGTTCTCTGTCTTTGTTCTCTGAATGTGTCATTTTGTGTATATGTGTATATTCAGAGTCAGCGTATATATATTGCTTTTTCTTATATATATATATATATATATATATATATATATATATATATATATATGTGTGTGTGTGTGTGTGTGTGTGTGTGTGTGTGTGTGTGCGTGTGTGTGTGTGTATTTTGTATTTAAATTGTATAAGGGGGCTACGCACCTCAGATTTTCACTCACTTTCCACCTCTGTAAATGTGATGTGACAATAAACATGTTTGAATTGATTTTGATTTGATTTGATCATTTTTGGATTTTTATTTTATGAAAAACAGCTTTACCGCACTGTCACCAATAGAGCCATAAAACTGCTGCAACATCAGGTTCAGCTCAGCTTCAATACTTAGCAGATTAACCTCAGTGTGATTTTCTTCCCACCAGTGTGTAAAGCATCATAGCCCATCATGTTTGCTGAACTGTATTCTGTTAGTGTTAGGCCAGTGTGTTTTAGTCCAGTGTGTTCCAGGCCAAGGCATTAGTTTCAGCTTGTGCTTTCAACATGCTGTGTGAGTTATTTTTATTGATCTTTTTTTCATCATCATCATCATCATCGTCGTTGCCTGCTAGTCCAAACAGGGTCGCGGTAGTAGTTGGGGGAGCAGAGAATCCCAGATGACCCTGTCCCCCGCAACTTCCTCCAGCTCATTCCCGGGGACCCCAAGCCGCTCCCAGGCCAACTTGGAGACATAATCCCTCCAGCGGGTCCTAGGGCGGCCCGGGGTCTTGTCCCGGTAGGCCGTGCCTGGAACACCCCCACCGGGAGGCGTCCAGGGGGCATCCGGATCAGATGCCCGAACCACCTCAACTGGCTCCTCTCAATACGGAGGAGTAGCGGCTCTACTCTGAGCTCCTTCTGGATGACCGAGCTTCTCACTCTATCGCAGAGCGTGTAGCCCACCACCCGACGAAGAAAGCTCATTTCCGCCGCTTGTATTCGCGATCTCGTTCTTTCGGTCATTACCCACAGCTCATGACCATAGGTGAGGGTTGGGATGTAGATCGACCAGTAAACAGAGAGCTTCACCTTTTGGCTCAACTCCCTCTTCACCAATAAAGTCTGGTACAGTGACCGCATTACTGCTGCTGCCTGTCCCAGCCTACGGCCGATCTCACGATCCCTCTTCCCGTCACTCGTGAACAAGACCCCAAGATACTTAAACTCCTCCACCTGGGGCAGGTCCTTTCCCCTTACCTGGAGTGGGCATGCCATCCTTTTCCGGGCCAAGACCATGGACTCAGACTTGGAGGTGCTGATCCGCATACCAACCGCTTCACACTCAGCTGCAAACCGCTCCAGCGAGCGTTGGAGGCATCCATGTGATTCCGCCAAAAGAACAACATCATCTGCTAATAGCAGAGACGCCACCCTCCGGCCTCCACACATAATGCCCTCCTGACCCCGGCTACGCCCGGACACTCTGTCCATGAATATCACGAACAAGAGTGGAGACAGAGCACAACCCTGGCGAAGTCCAACGCCAACCCTGAAAGAGTCTGACTTAATGCAGAGTATACGGACACAGCTCTCACTCCGGGAGTACAGAGATTGGATAGCCCGGAGTAGTAGCCCAGGCACCCCATACTCCCAGAGGACCTCCAACAAGATATCTCAAGGAACACGGTCATAAGCCTTCTCCAAGTCCACAAAACACATGTAGACTGGGTTGGCAAACTCCCATGCCCCCTCAACAATCTGTGAGAGGGTGAAAAGCTGATCCATTGTTCCACGGCCGGGACGGAATCTACATTGTTCCTCCTCAATCTAAGGTTCAACTATCGGTCGGAGTCTCCTTTCCAGCACATTTGCATAGACTTTCCCAGGGAGGCTGAGCAGTGTGATACCCCGATAATTGGCACACACCCTCCGGTCCCCCTTTTTAAAAATAGGGACCACCACCCCAGTCTGCCAGTCCAAGGGTACTGTTCCCGAGGTCCATGCAATATTGCAAAGGCGTGTTAGCCATGACAGCCCCACAATATCCAGAGCCTTAAGCATTTCTGGATGAATCTCATCCACCCCCGGTGCCTTACCACTGAGGAGCTTACCAACTACCTCAGTAATCTCCACCAGGGAAATGGAACTTGACACCCCAGAAGCCTCTGGCCCTGACTCCCGTGAGGGAGGCACGTCTCCCGGATTAAGAAGTTCCTCAAAGTGCTCCTTCCACCGACCGACAATATCCTCATTTGAAGTCAGAGTTTCTCCACCCTTGCCGAATACAGCTTGGGCGCAGCCACCCCGACCCCTCCTGAGTCGCCGGACAGTTGTCCAGAACCTCTTTGAGGCCGAACGAAAGTCTTTTTCCAAGGCCTCACCAAACTCCTCCCATATGGTCCCAAGTCAGATGAAACGACAACAAAGTCGATCATTGACCTTTGACCCAAGGAGCTCTGGTACCATGTACACTTATGAACATCCTTGTGTTCGAACTTGGTGTTCATTATGGACAATCCATGCCTGGCACAGAAGTCCAATAACAACTCACCATTCGGGGTTAGATCGGGCAGGCCGTTCTTCCCAATCACGCCTCTCCAGGTCTTTCAGTCATTGCCAATGTGAGCATTGAAGTCTCCCAGTAGGACTATGGAGTCTGTAGGCGGGACCCTTTCCAGAACCCCGCCCACTTGCTCCAGGAAGGCCGAATACTCTGACCTGTTGTTTGGTGCATACCCACAGACAACAGTTAAGGTTTTCCTCTCTGCAATTTTAATTCGCATTGAGGCGACCCTCTCGTCCACCGGGACAAACTCCAACTGCCTGGTCACCAGCCGGGGACTTGTGAGTATCCCCACACCCGCCCGGCGCCTCTCACCCTGTGCAACCCCTGAGTAGGAGAGAGACCAACCCCTATCCAGGAGTTTGGTTCCAGAGCCGACACTGTGGGTGGAGGTGAGCCCAACTATATCTAGTTGGTACCTCTCAACCTCCTGCACAAGTTCCGGCTCCTTCCCCCCCAGTGAGGTTACGTTCCATGTACCAAGAGCTAGTTTCTGCTGCAGGGGCCTAGGCCAACTAGGGCCTCCCCGCCATCTCCCACTGCCAATATGGCACTGCACCGCTCCCCCATGCTGGACCTTGCGTGTGGTGGGCCCACATGGCCTCCCCACGTTGCCTCTTCGGGCTGATCTTTTTTTCAGTAATTAAATATTGTCTCATTGTCTGTTACTGTTTCCAACTTATTTATCCCTCTTTTGTATTTCTCTTTTCCTGAAGGGGCTTCTGCTGCTTGCCAGGCCATCATTGTAAATAAGAATATGTTCTAAATGACTTGCCTGCTTAAATAAAAATAAGTAAAAAATAATAAATAAGTAAATAAATAAGTAAAGCAAAGTACTCTACACATTATGTTTGTTTTTGATAGGTAAAAGGCTTAGGATTACAGTATGTGCAATTGTATATAGTATGTAGCAAGCAGAATCAGACTTATTGAAAAATGATTATTAATAATGAGTATATGCTTATCCTCAGGCAAAAACGCCAAAGAACACACCCTTAAAACAAAAGGAAAAGTTCATAATATGAGTTTGGATGAGATCTAGAATGTCTGACTAGCCATGTATAGTAATTAGCCAGCTCATTTGTGTGTGATGTATGCAGGGCATGGATGGGAAGGTGGAGAGAGGAATCATCTCAGTCTGGCATGTAAACGGTGAAGACAAGTGTGTGCACTCAGAGAGTTTTAGTGTGTCCTGGTAAAGGGTTCCTGTGTCCTTGCATGTTGATGATGAAGCATCCATCGCTGTGTGTGTGTCAGTGAGAGAGAGTGGGCGAGGAAGATTATTTCAGAGTCCACCTGCGCTCTGCTGTGGGACAGCGTTGGGAGATTTTTAAATAGGACTCTGTGCTGCCTGAACACCATCAACTACTCTTTATGTAGGCTGGGGACTCCTTTCAGGGACATCAGATAAACTCACTGATGTGTCTCAGCCACAGGGCTCTGTGTGTGTGTGTGTGTGTGTGTGTGTGTGTGTGTGTGTGTGTGTGTGTGTGTGTGTGTGTGCACGCACATCTTCTTAGCTCCAGCGAGCAAGTGTGTGCTCAAGCAGCTAATTCACATACACAGTGTGTTTTTTATGTGTGTGAGTCATTGTAATTGTTTTCATACACTTTCAGGACAAACATGACTGAAGTGAAAACCACAGGAAAACAGGGCTAAGAACAAAAGTTGACATTATTATAGAGATACTTACAAATCTAATACAGAGGACACATTAATAGTAATATATATATATTTTGTGTGTGTGTATATATATGTGTGGGTACTTGCATAAATATCATTACATTTATGGCATTTGGCAGACGCTCTTATCCAGAGTGATCTAATATTTGATCATTTTACACAGGAAGGCAAAGGTAGTGTCACCCAAGGACTCTTATTAGTATAGTGTGTTTACCCCAGTCTACAGCCTAGAAGGCAGAGGTGTTACCCACTACACTATACCAACCTTGACGTCCAAAGGTTAATATCTGACCTAGGCTGAGGGCCAAAAACAAAACAGTGTACAAATGTACTGATAAAGAATTTTCTAATTTATTTTAGAACATTACACTATAGTTTGGTAATAGACTGCTTACAATGCACAATATTAAAAGGTAAATAAGATTGTAGTAAGTTAAATGTAATATAAACACATGTTTGTTCTATCATTGTGGTGGCGGTGGGGGTGGCGGGAAACTTTCTCAACACCTAAATATAGCATCAAATTTTTCAGGATTTGCAGTTTTATCATTTGCTTTCAGTTTTTTAAAGAAATCTGCAGGGATATTTTTCTACATCTCCAAAGTTCAGTTTTAGAAGTTGGTTGCATTTTCTGCTTTTCATATCTGAAGCAAGAGTGGATCTGTCACGGTTGGCTCCTCCCAGTCCTGTCCATGTGTTCTTGTTTTGGTTTGTAACTCCGCCCCTGATTGTTTTCACCTGTCCCTCGTTGTTCCATGTATTTAAGCCCTGTGTTTGCCCCTTGTTTGCCAGTCTTTGAATCCTTGTATCTTTGTACCTGGTCGTTGTTTGTGTTGGTTCTAGTCTTTGTTATGTCTTACCCAAACTCTGTACGTGTCGGCTCATTGACCCTGGACCGTATTGACCACGACCCTGGATTTGCCCCTAATAAATCTCGCTTATCTCAGCGTGTGCGTCCGCCTCCTCGCTCCCCCTTACAGGATCTCGTTTCTCTCCCCTCTCTCTGACAGTTTTGGTCTACCAGGTCTTGCAGTAGGTAGAAGATGTTAGAAGTTCCATTTTTTTCTGTTTTGTTATTATTAACACTTATTTTCTTATGTGAATGGATTGTCTTATATCTAATCTCCTCAGAAATATCTCCTGAAAATGAACATCTTCGACTTGTGTTGTGAATGGCTGTTTTGACTGGAATCCATATAAATGAAGGGTGGTCTCTAAAGTTTGCACAGTACTGTATATATAATACATATGGAACATTACCCCATGTCCTGACATTGTATAAAAACAAATGTGTGTGTGTGTCTGCCAGAGGGAGTGGAGAAAAGAGAGCAGAGGGCCATTAAAAGCCAGAGAGTGCCGCCCCGCTCCCTGCTGCTTCCATTATGCCCTTGCTATGAGGCATCCATGCATCTCCACTGTCTGTCGTGGCCAAGGCCGAGACTTATTTACCCTGTCTCCTCTCGACAACAAAGCCAAGTGTATTCCAAGAAGTTCCAATTAGATATCAAGGGCTGTGAAGATGAAAAAAGAGAAATGATAAAATACAGAAGAAAATAAGAGGCACTGAGTGTGCAAGTTGCCATATAAATTCCAATAGGGTGCTCGTTTTACGGAGCCTCAGGGGTGACATAAAGGTATCATTGTGAAACCAGACTAGATTTCTATCAGACGAGATATCAATCATTTTTACCTTGTCAAAACAGCTCAATCAACCATAGCAGCTGTAAATCAAAGATGCTGATCCATCCAGTAACTTTAATTCTAGCAGTGGTGAACAAGGTCAAAACATGAGGAAAAGCCCATATGATAACACAGATTTCTGGTTTTGAGTTCAGACCTTCAACATATAATATGGAGATAAGGGGATTCAAAAGGCATGACACTTTAACCAAACAACACCAACGACAAGCCTTCACATTACAACAGTGTGCATAGCCAAGCAGCCAGGAGCGTCAGACACATTAGCATCAGAAAAATGGCCAGTAATTTCGCATAATGGCTGTTTTCCCAAATAAACCATCACATTACACACGCAGGCATGGCGGCCTGTGCAACTCTAAATAACTTACTCTTTGATCAGGGCAACAGGAATACATAGTCCATCCTCCTGTCCTTTTGGATGAAGTGGATGATCATGCAACCGATCCTTTGCTTATGAATGAATCAACAATTGGTTCTCGAGCATTCTGGTGGCGATGGGACTTGGATCTTCTTCTTTCGGCTGCTCCCTTTAGGGGTCGCCACAGCGGATCATCTGCCTCCATCTTGCCCTACCCATTGCCTTCTCTACTTTCACACCAACCATCTCCATGTCCACCTTCACTACATCCATAAACCTTCTCTGAGGTCTACCTCTTCTCCTTCTACCCGGCAGCTCCATCTCCAACATTCTTTCACCAATATATCCACTATTCCTCCTCAACACATGTCCAAACCATCTCAACCTGGCCTCTCTGGCTTTATCTCCAAACTGCTCCACCTTCACTGTCCCTCTGATCTGTTCATTTCTAATCTTGTACATCCTTGTCACTCCCAACGAAAATCTCAGCATCTTCATCTCCGCCACCTCCAGCTCAGCCTCCTGTCTTTTAGACAGAGCCACAGTCACAGTCTCCAAACCATCACAGTCTCCAAACCATAAAGGATGAACTTCCTAAATCACAAAATCCATCTTTGGCCTGAGACCCCCTCTCTGCGCCAAACAGCAAGCAGTCCTGGCAGTAGAGCTTCAACTCCTTGGTCAAACCTGTCATCCAGGGGTATTGTGGTGTAATTGCTGGAGCTGAAATGCCTTTCAAAAGGCTTTTTGCAACAAATTAAGCTCTCTGGAGTACTACTCTGGAGTAGGTCATCCTGTGTGGATTAACTCCATCTTTCATTAAAAGTTAAACTAGAAAACGGCATGGACAATAAATTTGCAGTGATGTCCTTAGCAGTGGTAACGTTACTCTTGGCTACAACCCACCCATTAGCTAGTTTTTTCTCACTAGCTTCGTAGCTGCATCGCAATTCAGGGGCTGCATCCTTTGGAGGCCACATTTGAAGGTCGATTGGGTCACAGTAGTGCAAATAGTCCCATTTCAAAGGCTTCTTCATATGTAGCCGAGAAATGTGTCCTTCTTTTCCATGGCAATGAAGGATCCATCCATTGGCCACCCAACATATCCTGAGGTTCACTGCTTGCCGACAGAGCTTCAAGAACATGGCGGCATCAGCAGAGGAGCGAACAACAACTGAGGAGACCATTTTAAATATATGTATTGGGTTTAGACTGAGTCTCAATGTGGTCTGAAGCAAAACCTATGCTAACGTTTTGTTTCGTTTTAGGGAGCAAGGAGCCGACAGAGAGAAGCATCTCCAGCTCTAAAATTAAAAAAAATAAAACAAAGACGTTTCTGGCTCCGTCTTTAAAGACTTTAAAATAACTTGACAAGTGGCGATTTGTGACACACCGGTAAAGGTGGAACCAGCGGTGCTGTGACATAAACAGGAAATCCGACATAAAAGTACAACGTCTCATTTCAGTTGAGTTCAGTTCACCCATCGCGGGTGTACACAGCCTTCGAAGGACATACCTTTCGTAGACAGCATCCTTTGATGGATACAGCCCCTGAATTGGGACACAGCTTGTGTCTCCACAGTGGGCAAAAAAAAAAGAGCCCACCCTATAAGAGGGAAGATATGATTGGTCAATTTTACTCTCATTTGAAATTAGTCTCTCATTTTAGAATTACTATTGCTTGGCCCTCTGTAAATTTATAGCTGAACTACCAATCACCCACATTCCTTCCAGCAACAACCGAGGCAGCAAAAGTAGGGAGACAGAGGGCCTTCTTTACTGTAACCCTTCACATTCCAGTACAGATTTAATCAACTGGTTTGAAGGATTTAGTTGCTTAGATGTTGATTGTCAAAATATGGACTGCTCAGTTTTAAAATGTTATTTTTAGAATATCTTAGGCCCTCTCTGAGGGCATAGAGAGCCATGATGCTATCTGAAAGCAGGCTTGTCAAACTCGGGACCTTCTGGGCCAAAGTACTGTGGAGATCAGTGTTTACCCTCATCTAACACTGTATTCAGTTCATGAAGGCCTTGCTAATTAGCTGATGAGCTGAATCAGGTGTGTTTAATGAGGCTGTGTGGCTGTGTGCACGAGGACTAGAGCCTGATGTACGTGACCTAGAGTGACCTTTTTTCCCCTCATGAACATAGTGCTGCCCATTGGAAATCAAATCATGATTAGTTGATTCCTTCACTTTGAAATGATGCTGATGGTTAATCTAACACGTTATGCCTTCTCAATATCTTTTGAAGTCCTACCAACAGAAGAGCTCGCTTAGTGGTATCTATCTAAATACCATGGAGGAAAACAATTCCTGATTGGCCAATTTTGTGCTGGGCATTCCAAGACTTTTACTTGTTACTTGTTACAGTGAAACAAGAATAGCACAGTAATTCTGCAATGGAAGTTTGACTCTGGTGAATAGAAATCAACTAAAAATTACAAATATTTATTTTTAGTATTCACAAGTCATTAGGCCTTCATTTAGGGTTCCCTTCTGAACTCTAGCCATGTGGATTTCCTCACTGGTAGAAGGACAATAGGCCAATAATCTTCTGAAACTGGTTTTAGGGAACCTATGACAGGACTTCAGTTTAGATGCTTAGCTACACCTGTACAGTCACTTCCTCTTCCACGAGTAAAGCTAACCGAACTTCTTCTTTTGAATGTCGGATTGTTTAACCCCTTAAAATCCCAGGCTTATTACGTACTAAGCTATTATTCAGTAACTACAGGGACTTCAATGCAAACTGGCTAAGCTGTTCTTAAGGATTCTAACAACATGGACCTACCAATAACAATAAGATGACTGCATTCTTTAAAGTATTTCAGAGTTGAGGTCTTCTTCTCTAGTCTAGGATAAGCCTAGTTCACCCATTTAAAAAAATTCTGCATAATTAAAGGGTTAAGATGTAAGCAAAGTTCACTGAGAGTGACATGTGATATGCTCCTTTCTAGAGAAACCTGCTGAATCAAAACTGATCACAGTGGTGGTGACAGGAGCAGATGTCTGAAGAGTTCAGTAGCTCCTAAAGCGCCCTCATATGAAGTTATTACATGGAATGGTTATGATTGCGCTGCCTGATGTCTGAGACATTTTTTTGACATAGTTTTTTACTTTTTTGACCTTACTGTTTTAAATCAATCCATGGGAGAGAGGTACATCCAGAGTGTTGTAAAGTCCTCAAAGAGTATTTTTCAGACTTAATGCTATTGTAATGTTATCAACATTATGTATAAAAAGTAAGAAAACAGGTTAGCTGGTGGTTCTTGTTAGTAAATAAATTGCCTATATTTGTGTTGTAGACATTATGACCCCTGGTTCATCACCACTACTGTAAAGAAATCAGCATCTGTAAATTTCTCTGAACCTTTTGACATCAAACCATTTTGAAAGACTCTGTTTACGTCTCAGCTACAAATAAATCCAGAAACCTTGGTGGAATTCCTCTAGTCTCCTCAAAGAATTCCTCTAGAGTCCCCGAAGTTCTGTGACTTTTCTTCACAAGCACACCTGATTCAACGCATCAGTTAATTATCAGGTTTAGTTAATGTGCTAGAGCAGGAAAATCACCACATTGTCCTAGACTCCAAGACCATTTCCTTGTGTTGCAGGAAACCAGTTTAGATGCAAATACACACCTTTTCTTTTTCCTTTACCTGGTGTTAACCATGTTTTGATTTGCAGCAGTTATGTACAGTTATTTATTGAATGTTGCTGTCCTGCAGCAGCATCAAGTTCAAGAAGGCCTCAAACAATGAGCCTGTCATTATAGGAAAACCTTTAGTGTAATGGAGCAAAGCAGAATGTGAAGTAAATGCAGTGTTTTTAGGAAAGAGGCAAAACAATCTGAAACTGTTGGCTATAATGTAGTAAACTAGCTAGGGCAGCAATTCATTTAGCTGAAGTTGTCAGCTAATCTAGCTCACTAGCTCACAGCTCTCGCGCCCCCGGTTACATTCTTGCACTCCAGAAACTCGACTCAGACCCCTACCTCAGAGACTTAAGGCTGGACTTGTGCTTTCTTTACCAGAGACTTGAGACCTGACTTGGACTCGCACCCCAGAGACTTGAGACTAGACTTAGACTTACACTACATAGATTCCCTACTCAACTCAGACTCGTACCCCATGGACTCGAGACTCAAACTTGCGCCCCAGAGATTTGACGCTGGACTTACACACTTGACCAGAGACTTGAGACCTGACTTGGAGAGGCGCACCAGAGACTAGAAACTAGACTTAGACTTGCACCCCACCTGCACCTCAGAGACTATAAACTTGACTCAGACTCACACCTCATGGACTCGAGACTGGACTAAGACTTGCATCCCAGGGACTCTAAACTCGACTTGCTCTCACACCTCAGAGACTCGAAGCCCGACTTGCATTCGCACCTCAGAGACTCTAAACTTGACCTGTAGTCGCACCTCAGAGACTCGAAGCCCGACTTGCCCTGGCATCTCAGTGACTCTAAACTCGACTTGCACTCGCACCTTAGAGACTCTAAATTCGTCTTGCATTCTCACCTTAGAGACTCTAAACTCGTGTTGCACTCGCACCAAAGAGACTTGAAACTCAACCTGCACTTGCACCTCAGAGACTCGAAACTTGACTTGCACTAGCACCTCAGAGACTCTAAACTCGACTTGCAAAACTAGACACTCGACTCAGATTTGCATGCCAAGCTCTTCCTATCAATGCTTAAGTAGCTCAGATACCCTCCTGAATACTCCACAAAGTACATCACAGTACAGAAGGAAACACTTCCAATTCATGTTGACTTTAAGAATTAGGTCAATATATCAGGACTACATGGAGGAAAAGCTTTATTATGTGCGTTTCTTTGTGCTTGAAAATTACATTCTTTCTTCAGAACTTTGGTCTGTTCTGGTTATGTAAGACACTGCAGGCAACAGAGAGCATCATTTCCATTTTGCATAAGTCTCCTACAGAAGCAAAAATGTAGAAAACCTAATTCATAATGTTTACACCAATCAGGAGCTATTGCTGCAAAGACTGCAACCCTCCCTCTTTCTTTGCTGAGTATCTATAGTGCTGGAAAAAAGACTAAACCAATAGTTAATTATTAGGTTCTTTTGGTGCACAGCAGTAAACAGAAATGTGAAAATGTGACATCCTATGATTGTTAAGCTCACAGCTGATTGCCCAAACCTTGGGCAATAAAGGTCATGCTTTCACTTCCTTGTTGCAAGCTGCTCTTATGTGTATTCTCTTATATATATGTATATATATATATATATATATATATATATATATATATATATATATATATATATACACACACACACACACACACACACACACACACACACACACACACACACACACACACACACACTGCAGTGCTGAGAATGATCCAACACCCAAATAGTACCTGCTCTATTGTGGTCCTGTGGGGGTGAGAGGGGGCTAACAAAGTATGCAGAGAAACAGATGGACTACAGTCTGTAATTGTATGACTACAAAGTGCACCTATACAGTAAGTGGAGCAGCTAAAATGGACAATGAGTGTAGAATCAAGTTATGGCTGATTGGTGTGTGTGTGTGTGTGTGTGTGTGTGTGTGTGTGTGTGTGCATCATTTCAATAAAAAATAGTACGAAGACAGCATATCACATTGAAACTGAGAAACTGAGAATTTTTTTTGGAAAATATATGCCTATTTTGAATTTGATGCCAGTAACACATTTCAAAAAAGCTGCAATGGGGGCATGTTTACTACTGTGTTGGATCACCTCTTCTTTCAACAAGACTTTGTAAGCATTTGGGATCTAAGGAGACCAACTGCTGTAGTTTTTAAAAAAGTAAAATATTTTCCCATTTTTTTCTTTATATAGGATTTCATCTGCTCACCCCAGAATGTCTTACTATGCATCCATGCCGTTGTAATTAGTGCAGAATGTGGTTTGGCGTTGTCTTGCTGAATTTAGCATGGCCTTCTCTGAAAAAGACGCTGTGTGGATGGCAGCATATGTTGCTCCAAAACTTACATATATTGCTCAGCATTAATAGTGCCTACACAGATGTTCAAGTCGCCAATGCCATGTACACTAACGAATGCCTACACTATCACGGATGCATGGATGGTGGCATTTCTGGATACCATTTAAATATGGTTTCTTCTTTGCATGGTAAACTTTTTGCTTGGATTTGTGCAGCGTCAAACTGTGTTCACAAACAGTGGTTTTCAGAAGTGTTTCTAAGCCCATGCAGTGATTTCCAATACAGATTGATGTCTGTTTTTAATACAGGGCCACCAATTAACCTAATTAGTTGTGATATGTTCCACAAGGTGTTTTTAGCATTACACAACTTTTATCAGGCTTTTGTTGCCCCTCCCACCCTTTTTTAAATGTGTTGCTGGCACAGCAAAATTGGAAATAGGGTTATAATAAACTAAACAGATTTAATCTATAGGGTCATTCAAACCAAAAGGTTTTTTAGAGTAAAGTCAGTAAAAGTCTGAAATGGGTTTTCAGCTCTGACTTTGAATCAGTTTGGTGGAATAATCCATACAGAATAATACAAATGAGGGAGGAGGGATCAACTTGGGTCATAGCCAATATGTATTTAAAGGAATACTCCAGTGTTTTTCAACCTCATCTCTATCTGCCACATCTATATTATTATCATTTCAATTCATTTCAAAATGTTTCCCTGTACTTAGTAAACTATTAGAAACTATCTGTTGCCCCAAAATATACTTATAATAGAAGCCAATGGGCAGGTGTTGAAGAAGAACTTGACTTTATAGGCTTTGTGACTTCAACGTTTTCCAGCCTAATCTTTACTGCATGTATAGCAAACCCACTGACTGGAATAATAGAGCTCAATAGCTTCTGTAGTACATTTTGTATGAACAAGTTTTCTGTTCTTTTGAATGTCAAAATTCATACCCATTTTAACCAAATTCCTTTAAATAATAAACACATATAGCCTAGTAAGTCAGCAATGTTCTCCTTAATTCATGAACAACGAACTCAGGAGAACACTGTTGACTTATTGAAGTCATTCCTTGATGAAGTTCCACAAATAATTTAAGTGCAGCTCAGCTGTGTGAGGGTAACTGGTTGCCCTCAGTCGTTCGAGGAATCTTAGCCTTTAGCTGTGTGAGTGGTTTCAGTAGAGGTAGATCTTATTGTGGTCTATCTCTACCCCCTTTTTTCCTGAGATTTAGAATTCAGAGCAGCGTGCAGGATGGCAAGAGTCATGGGATGGGAGAAAGCTCTCCAGGGCTGCGAGAGCAAATGTGTTCCTATAGAAACTAGGTCAACAGCGACCATTTATAATGAATTGTTTCTGAAACACAGCTGCAGAGGCGAACGCTGTCTAACCCTCTTTCACAGTTTGACTGACACTTTGCCACCGTGCACCTCTGGGCTTTTCGACAGTCTAACTTTAGCCCATTAGACCGCTGCGAACAGCTGAATTTTAAACACATGCGAAACTCCACTCAGATGTGAAATAAATAAATAATAAAGTAATAAAAACTGAACTCTTCCTGTTATGCTATCATTGGACGATATATAATGATATGTGTATCATAAATCTCAGATTTTCTACTTGAAGGCTATAAAAATGAATAAATTGTCACCTTCTAGCTGAATGCAGTGCGTAATCATTTTAAACAAGAGGCGTTGTGCTGAATTTGGTAAACCATTCAAATTATTTTTGAAAATACCTGATGTTGTGTTCGGGCCAAAAAGGAAAATGACCATCCTGACTGTTACCAACGTAAGGTTCAAAAGCCAGCGTCTGTCATGGTATCAGGATGTGTTAGTGGGTAACTTCACATATGTGAAGGCACAATCAATGCTGAGGGGTTCATATGCATTTTGGAGCAACATATGTTGCCATCCAGATGACGTCTTTTTCAAGGTTGTCCCTGGTTGTTGCAGCAAGACAATGAGTGCGTTTAATAAACCGATCATAATCTGATTTCTGCAGTTAGCTAATGTATGTAAACAGCGTTCTCAGATTACTTAGATGGGAGTAAGGTCTAGAAATCTGATAAAGAGAGCTGGATTTTAGCTCAGTAATCAGATCTCTCAGTGCATGTAAACTCTTACTCTGAATTCTTTCAAATTTCTCAGCCTGCTCATATGCAAAAACAGATGGCGGTACTGGAAATAAGCAAACAGTGTTGCCATGATCCCATTGCAAGCATGAACCGCAGCATATGACAAGAGATCAGACAGGTGATCAGCTGAACTGTTATAACAAGCAAGAAAGGGTAAAAAAAATCTGCTATCACAACTACAACAGTTGGTGTCCTCGGTTTTCAAATGATTACTGAACATTGTTAAAAGCAAAGGTGATGCAACACAGTGGTAAACATGCGTTTGCCTCAACATTTTGGAAACATTTTAAATGTAGAATATGCGTGTGTCTAGAAAAAAAACTATAAAATTAATTATTTGATAAGAAAGAATTAAGCACAGCAATTATTTAATTATTTTTTTATTGAGATGCATCATATTGATTTCATATTAAAAGGCTTTCATTTCTTCCATTATTGAACATGTGCAAAACTCTTAATATGTTACATATATGCTCAAAAACAATAAGAGATTATAAAACACAGAAAAGAAAAAACAAAAACAACTTTCCCATCTGACATATCAGGAACAAATTTATTTAGCTTTACTTTAGAGTAGTGCAGTCTATGTAGGATTTGAAATGGAAAGAAACAGACTAGCATTAATACAAATGTCATAGTGAAGTGTTTTTTTTTTATACTGTGTCCTAAATCCTAGATGTAAAAAACCCCAGCAACACCGCTGCGCTTGGTACACTTGTGCCAGACAGCTACAGTGACCACTACAAGGTCATGGCATTGCTGTGCTGAAACTAGTCCACCGCCCAAATAACATGACTTCCTGTAGTATGACTTCATAGTGTGATATCCTGTAGTAAAACAAGGTAGAGGACAGCTGGTAAACAGTGCAGCAACAGGGTGCAGTAGTGGTCTCCGATCCTGGCCCTGGAGAACTACTTTTCTTCAGAGTTCAAACCTGTATCCAATAAGATGCACTGAAACTTACTCTAACGCTAATACATCTGATCCAGCCAGTCAGGGACTTGGGAAGATGTTGATTAGCTGGAGCGGGTGTTTTATATTATGGTTGGAACTAGGCTCTGCAGACATGGAGCTCTCCAGGACCAGGGTTGGAAACCACTGGGCTACAGTTTGTAATTGTATACCAATACAGCGCAGCTGTTATGAAGGTGGCCAGTGAGTGGAAGTACAAGATAGGGGTTTCTAATAAAGTGGCCAGTGAGTGGAATTACAAGTTAGGGGTTTTTAATAAAGTGGCCAGTGAGTGGAAGTACAAGGTAGGGTTTGCTAAAAAGGGGCCAATAACTGGAATTACAAGGTAGGGGTTTCTAATAAAGTGGCCAGTGAGTGGATGTACAAGGTAAGGGTTTCTAATAAAGTGGCCAGTGAGTGGAAGTACAAGGTAAGGGTTTCTAATGAAGTGGCCAGTGAGTGGAAGTACAAGGTAGGTGTTGCTAATAAAGTGGCCAGTGAGTGGATGTACAAGGTAAGGGTTTCTAATAAAGTGGCCAGTGAGTGGAAGTACAAGGTAAGGGATTCTAATAAAGTGGCCAGTAAGTGGAAGTACAAGGTAGGTGTTGCTAATAAAGTGGCCAGTGAGTGGACGTACAAGGTAAGGGTTTCTAATAAAGTGGCCAGTGAGTGGAAGTACAAGGTAAGGGATTCTAATAAAGTGGCCAGTAAGTGGAAGTACAAGGTAGGTGTTGCTAATAAAGTGGCCAGTGAGTGGACGTACAAGGTAAGGGTTTCTAATAAAGTGGCCAGTGAGTGGAAGTACAAGGTAAGGGATTCTAATAAAGTGGCCAGTAAGTGGAAGTACAAGGTAGGTGTTGCTAATAAAGTGGCCAGTAAGTGGAAGTACAAGGTAGGTGTTGCTAATAAAGTGGCCAGTGATTGGACGTACAAGGTAAGGGATTCTAATAAAGTGGCCAGTGATTGGACGTACAAGGTAAGGGATTCTAATAAAGTGGCCAGTGAGTGGACGAACTGGCCAGTGAAAGGTGTTTTCAGCTGTGAAGTAGTTTGTAATAGTGCAGTTGATATTAGTGTAGTGTGTGATGTCATGTCGTGTAGATATTAATAGTGTAATGATATTTACCATCAGAACGAAATTCAGAGAACCCTAGTCAGTCTGTTCCATCTCCCAACACACCTAAACTGGCTAATCAAGCTTCTACAGCCCAGCAATGATTCTGCTCACTGTATCATATATAATATTTCAAAATATAGTCTTGACTGGTCTCGTCTAGATCTTTATCTTTCATCTATGATGTGGTTTTTCTGTACGTAAACAACTTTCAGACCTCTTTGCTAAACATGCTTTACATTTTGCCCACAGCGCTTGGGCCAAATATAGAGCGTGTTTTTAATGCAACAGAATCAGATAAGGTGGGAGGTGTTCATGTTTCTTTCTGAATCTAGTAACTGAATAGTGATGCAGGTACATGCGCTCATCAAAACAGCTGCAATTGTCCTATAGATGTTTTTGCAGCCAGAGTGTCTGCATGAAGGGCAGATGGTTAGGTTTTACTGGTTTTTCAACATTTCTCCATAATCAAAACATAAAGATGCAAACAAAATCATTCAGAGTGGTGTTTGATGTGAAGTGTGACATTCTAGAGAAATGTTTCAACAGTGATGGTGATGGGAACCAGACATCTGCCTCTTAAAGCAACATCACAGGAAGTTATCACATTAAATAATTATGAATGTGCTGCCTGTTTTTTTTTTTTTTTTACAATAGTTTTGAGATAAGATATTGGTTTGTGGTCTTAAAATCATGGTGGAGAGACACATACAGGGCGTTATTAGGCAAAATAGTACCCAAAGAAAACATTTTTTTCACATTTACCACTATTAACCATCATTGACAATAGACATGAGCGCTCAGGTCTGATCCCTGGTTTCTATCGCCGCCACTGCGAAGAAAGCTGAATTTGTAATTTTATCAAAAATCCAGAAAAAAATGACTTTCTCCACAATAGAATAATGCTGGAATTTTGAACAGTTAGAGAAATTCCCCTTCTTGTGCTCTCTGAGAAGAAAAATCATGTGTTTCATATGCTTAAGTTAGCTCAGAAGGGAGCGTCACCAGGGAGATCCTTGTAAGAACACTGCATCTGTTCACATTCAGTTTTTCCTGAGAAAGAATCCCTGCTCAGTGATTCGCGCCCTCGTGAAAAGAGAGACGGGGCTTGTTTGACAAACAAGGACAGTTTGCCCAAGAAAAACAAAAAAAAAACTGTTGCATGCCGGGTCCGCGGCGCTCAGGTATTCACAGATACCTGCCGCTCTGTGCTTCAGCCAAGAGCTCAGCATTCACGGTGTGTAGAGAAGGAAAATGAGCAGCTGCCACTTCAGTACAAAAGCAGGAGCTTCAGCTGCAGCAAACAAACAAATCTCCACAGCTCAAGCCAACGCTGAGCAATCGAGAAACGGAGGCTCAAGGTTGATTTCTTTCAGAGTTGTTCTGACAAGCTATTTTGGAAGATTACAGAGAAAACACTACACAGGATTTCCTGTTTGTGAACCAAGGGTGAGATAATAGAATCTAGGTGGTAAGTTAGGTCCGAGATGGCCACAGTCTTGCACAGTTGTTTTTCTCAAAATGCGCAGCAATATTTGAACCACTTTGAGTTACAGGAGGTTGTAGTAAAACTGCATACATTTGTACTCGAGTTTATTTAAAAGCAACAAATTTTGATTCCAGCAAGCTCTTTTTTTCTTTGAACATTTTTCTGCAAATGTTTGTTCACAGCATAAAGTTTGAAGAGTCATAGAATGTATTACACTCTGGAACTGTCATCATCTGACAATACTTAATGACAGTTTTTGACCTGTGTAACCAGTTCTAATGAGTCTAATGAGTCTAGTTAAGCCCTAAAAAGATCATTTCTAAACTGGACACATGTCCAAACATTTGCTTGTGCCACAAATAAGTGGTATTTTATTTCTATTTAAGTCAATCAAATATGAAGCAACTGTGCATTAACATTTAAACTCTGTATCTGTCATTCTTTGCAACATTCTTTGTGAAAGCACTTCAATGAATTACATGTTTAGTGTAAAAATAATCTGATGATTGCACAAAACTGTGAGCCCTTGAAAATATTTGCAATGGTTGAAGCATGAATTTTTGCAATCCCAAAATCATGGAGGGGCTGAACTCCTGAGGGTCTGATGAGCTAATGAATCAGGTGTGTTAAATGAAGTAGAATAAGGCGGAATGCTAAATCCTGAGATATGGTGGTCCTCACACCCCTGTTACAGAAGCGTGGCGGATGCACTCCTGTGTTAGCTCGACCTTGGCGAATCCTTGACTTTCTTGAGCTTTTTGGGTGGATAACGAGCCTTTTTGCATAAACATTCTCCAGCTTTGGCAGCAGTTGTCCATCAGCCAGCTGTGAAAAACCTTGTCTGATTCATATTCACCAGCGTCTTAACCCCCCTGCGAACAAAGGCAGCGCAGTGCAGACAAATTGGAGGTAATAGGCCAAAATGCTTCACGATTAGGCCTACACAGAGCTCAGTGCTTCTCGTTTGTTCAGCGGGTTTTATTTGACTGTGTTTGCCCTTGGAGGGGGAGAATAAAGGCATGCAGTTTTGGGCCCAAGCAATAGCTAATAGCTCTGGTGGTTCCTGGCAATCTGTAATCATTCTTGATACCAAGTTCAAGTATTAATGAAAGAGTTCAGTTGAAAAATAAGCATGAATTAATCTAAACTAATGCATATGAACACAGGCTCAACCTTGAAAAGCCAAAATCTGTTTTCCATGGCGCCTGTTGTGCTGCTTAGGCAGTGTATTTAAGCACTTGTCTCTTAAAGTCTTAAACTTCTGTGTCTGAAAATGAGATTTTTAAAGGATAATGTAATGTAAAGGTTCTCTATGAATTTAAAGCCCAAAGAAGTTAATCCATTTCTGTCTACGTGGGCTAATCTTGCTCTTGGTATATGCATAAACATGCACTGAGTATGCCTTGGGAATAACTTCCCAATGCCTACAAAATTCTCCTGTAAATGTAAACTATACAGCCCTTATCTTGGGTAGCTCTTACATAAGCAGTACCCCCAACATTCACGAGGCTAACATGACTTGTCCAGCCCGTAAGGTTTCAATAAAACTGTTGTCTCTTTCTGTCTGTTTGAAACAAAGCAAAAGCTAACAACCAAGCGAAAGCTAACCTAGCAGACATGACCGAACTATCAAGCTAGCTTCTCTGTCTGCCTGTCGCCTGTCAGATTGATTGATTGTCAGTTTGTTCATTTGTTCAACCAGCCATCCCAGCATTCCCTGGATGCACATTCAGCAGCAAAGCTGTAAGAACTGTACCTTCTTTAAGACATTGCCATATAAAAGCTGGCATTTCAGTGACACATCCACAGTCAGATCTTCAACACCACATGTATATGTAGAGCCTGTTGAACTCATTTCTTCCTGTTCATACTATTGTGTTTACTTCTGCTTCCGCAGTGTAGTAGGCTAGGAGTGTCAGACTGAAAGACAATAGAGTAATAGGCCACACCCAGACAGTTCCCAGATAAGTATGACCAGTGTTTAACCCCTTAAATGACCAGGGCCTGTCAATAGGCCCAAAGATAGCTCAACCAATTTGCACTGAAGTCCCTGTGGTTACTGTATAAGACATATTATGTAACACGCCTGCAATTTTAAGGGGTTAAACAGTGTTATTAAATTTCTATCTTATCTTTATGTCTTCGTTTAACACAATTGTAGTTTCATACAATGTTCCTAAGACTTTAAGCTTTTTTCATAGAACATATAACATTGTGTAGATTTTCTTTAAACTTTAAAACAATTCTTTACACTCAGACATCTCATGTGCAAAGATGATTGTTTTTTTTAAGGCATGAAAGTGGCTTCTATGCCTTTCAGCAAAATTCTTTTTATTCATCTTAATTTTTAAGAGTGTGGGGGTCACATACTCAGCACATTGCTGTCTTGTGTTTTCCCTGCTGTAACATACCTGGCCCAGTGTGTAGGGAGCTAGGTAATCAGTTACTGTGTTGAATCAGGTGTGCTAGGTGAGGGAAAGCACTAGAATATACCTAGTGTGGGATCCCCAGGACTGACTTCAAGAACTACCGTGATCCATTGTAGGCACTGGATAATAAGCCTTCAAGATCAATAGCTGGGTAATAAGAGTTAATGGGCGAACATTTCAGTCATGTGATGGTAAAAAATCCTTGCCAGTGTGAGAGAGATGACGGTAGAAAAGTGGCGCATTATGAAGATAGAAGTACAGCAACAAAGGTCCCATATGGCTACATAGCTGAAGACCTCTATAACTTCTGTAAATTCTAATTTCAAAACTGGATACATTTTTAACTTCAGTCCCCAAATGTTCATTAAGTTCTGTCAAAAAAAAGGTGACATAAAACAGTAAATATGTACCAGCTTATTTGGAACATGCTGCAGGCATTGAGTGTATATTTACAAAAATAAATTCTTAAGGTAAAATATCTAATATTGTGCTTTAATATTAGATATTTAGGTATATTACTTTGAAAACTGTTTTCAATTTAATACAAGTCAAGCAGAATTCACTGCGTTCTGCTTTTATCAGCATTTGACATACTCTCCCAACTTCTTTGGAATTTGGTTGTACTCCTTTTTTCTCTTTATTTTTATCATGGACTGCTTTGCTGCCTGCTTAAACCTTAGCATTTTCCAATTCTCATTAATCACACAGCCCAAAAACAGAAGCTTTCTGTCTAACCATCTTCACTTCCTGTGCTGATTACTAAAGATCCACTGCAGTGCCAAAGTTAACTCAGCACTTGAGATGAAGTTGCATTGGTGGTCATTTTTAGTTCAAATGTAATTCAGAACAATCCAAATGTAATAAAAATGTAATAAAAAGGCTGACTCAGGCTTTGTCTTTTGTCAGGATCTTCACATTTTTCACAGTAGCTTAAACCATATTAAAGTAAAACTGTAAGTTGAGTGCATTTACATGCACTCAATAATCTTTCTGCAGTTATCCGATTATTTAAATGGTCATATAAACATTAGACTTCGATCTAGAAATCTGATTAAGAAATCTGATCAATAGAGCTGGATTTTAGCTCAGCAATCAGATTTCTTGGTGCACGTAAACTCTTACTCTGATTTCTTTCAGATTTCTCAGTCTGAATAGGCAGGTAGCGGTTCCAGAAATAAGCAATGTGGCATGACGTTTGATTTTTATGTTTACGTCACGTCTTTTTCTGTGAATCTATTGGCCGAAATAGATGACCTGCCTGTTTCCTGGCTCTTCCCTGCTGCCTATTAAAGAAAAGAGCAGTGAAGTAAAGCATTGAATATCTGGTCTTTGTATTGTATTCATTCAAACCCCGGTCAAATTAGATTTATATCACTGCTTTCTATTGTACTTGCATTTTTCCTACTTTCCCATTTTTTTGGAATAGCACTGGGGCTACCAGTCCTGTGCCTGGTGACACTAAACCACGTCACTGTGTTAAAAACTAGTGACGTGAGGCTCGATACTGGTTTAATGCGTTTGAAGTGCAGCGTCAGCAAATAATCCAGCTGTTTAAGAACAACGTTCCTTGTCAAGCCTTGCAAAGATTTTATGCATTTCACTCTCTACGGTGTGTCATATCATCAAAACATTCAAGGAACCGGGAGAAATCTGCGTGCATACAGGTCAAGGCTCATCTGAAATGGGCAGACGCACAGAACCGATTCTTTCGTCTGAATGAATCGAGGGTCCTGAATGAATTCTCATCTCCTCCGTCGACTACGATGCTTTTCGATTCAGTCAGTGCGTTAACCTCTCTCACTAACTCGGGCAGACTTTTAGTGAACAAAGCACAAACGTTACAGAAGGAGGATACAGTCTGTCCTGCGGAGAGAACACACACAAAGAATTGTAATACAGGATGTGGTGTGTGGCTTTTAGGAGCCTAAGCGGTGAAATGAATGCTTTTCCAAATCTGTTAGAGGCCTTTACGTTGCGTGGAGTGGAAGTTCAATTGGGACGGAATCGGCTGAATCGGTTCACCAAGAACGATTCATTAACGAGTCGGATCAGAGGACATAGCTGAAAAAAAACAGAAGTAGAAGAAGTAGCGAGAGAGGGCGCGCGCGCGTCGTTCATTTCGCTCACTCACTCCCTCGCTCGCTCGCGCGCGTCCGCCAATGCGCACACGTCAGTGAGATCGTTCTGCTCGTTCTTCTCGCGAGGAGGTACATGCTGCTGCTGCTGCTGCCGCCGGACGCACTCGCGCTTACACGTTTCGAACCGCAGCCCGCCGAGTCAACTCGCCTTCACCGTTAAAACAAAAACCGTCGGCCGACGGCAAGCGCCGCTCCATCGGCTCGAACATGTCGCTGGTGGAGGAGTACGCCGAAGGGGAGTACGAGCGGGCGCCGAAGAGACTGAAGACGGCGGAGGTGGAGGAGGGAGAGGAGCTGGAGGAAGGCGAGGACTCGGACTCAGCATCCGCGGGGCTGCTAGGAGACGAGGAGGAGGAGGAGGAGGCGCGGCGGCCCGGCGGCAAGAGCAGAGCCCGCTGGAGCGCGTCGAAATACGGCTCTGGAAGGAAGGTAAGTGCCTCTGTTTTGAGGAAGGTAACACTTAATACCGCGTACAGTTCCCGTGTATGAGCATTACAGCGCTCGTCACAGCTAAGCTACAATTCAAACTCTTAGCATCGGGTTAAAACCAAATAGGAGTGCATACGT
The DNA here is from genome assembly GCF_015220715.1 of Pygocentrus nattereri. Classification (NCBI taxonomy): domain Eukaryota; kingdom Metazoa; phylum Chordata; class Actinopteri; order Characiformes; family Serrasalmidae; genus Pygocentrus; species Pygocentrus nattereri. Next base: position 26,754,672 of record NC_051225.1, on the reverse strand, counting down.
GAATTTGTAGTAATATATGATAAATGTGTGCCATACGTGTGTGTGTGTGTGTGTGTGCCATACGTGTGTGTGCGTGCGTGTGTGCCATACGCGTGTGTGCGTGCGTGTTTACCTTGCAGCCCACAATGAAAACCCAGACTCCACTGTTTACAGCTAATTAGCCAAAAAGGTAAACTCCTAGCATAGAGGAAAGGTCCTGTTTTGGGCATTTCATAGTAGAAACCAAAGCCACACACACATACACACACACACACACACACACACACATACATACATACATACACACACACACACACACACACACACACACACACACACACACACAAACATACACACACACGTACATACATATGTTGGCAGTTATGGGCTGGAGGTTAGGGAACTGGCCCTGTGACCGGAAGGTTGCTGGTTCAATCCCCAGCACCGACAGTCCATGACTAAGGTGTCCTTGAGCAAGACACCTAACCACCAATTGCTCCCTGGGTGCCGAGGATAGGGCTGCCCACCGCTCCGGGCAAGTGAGCTCATTGCCCCCTAGAGTGTGTGTGTGCGCTCACTAGTGTGTGTACGTGGTGTTTCACTTCATGGATGGGTTAAATGCGGAGGTGGAATTTCCCTGTTTGTGGGATTAAAAAAGTATCACTTAACGTATATATATATATATATTTACATAGCTAAAAATGTCAGCACCTAACATAGATGAGTTACCTTTTTTTCAGGAGGGGTTTTACTGTTAAAACCGAATCCAGGTATACATAAATATGTATGTATGCATGTATGTGAGGCGCCTACAGCGTGTCCACTCTAGCTTCATTGCTGATAAGCTAATTTAAGGAAGAATTCTACTGTTTGTTCAACATTTATAACCTACACAATTAAAGGTTTAATATTACCTCATTCAGAGTAGTATACTGTGAAATGCTCAGTTCTAGAGAAAATTACCATGTCTGAGTTGTTCACAGTGGTTGTGATCCAAAGCAGATGAGGAGTTCAATGCCTGTAAAAGTTCCCACACAGAAAGTTATTACACAAAGCGGTTATGAATACATTGCCAAATGCCTAACTATCGTTTCATAATAGTTTTGCGCTGAGCTCATTTCTGAAATCCACTCATGCTGGGAAAAAAGGTACATCTGCTGTGTTTTACCATTATCAGCAATGAGTATAAAACAATGAGTACACAAATAGATTCACTGGTTGTTTTACATAGTAAATAGCTGTATTTGTGTTGTAGACTCACCACCACTGTAAAGAAATCATATATATATACTTCACATCAAACCATTCCGAATGACTTGGTTTACATATCAAAAATTTAGAGTTAAAGTTAGAATTTGCCGTAACACTCCTATCAGGTGAAGAAAGCAAATTGAAGACTAACTAGACTCTCATTGCTGGTAATGATAGAGATTTGTTAGTTAAACACTGTGGTATGTCTGTGGAGACGCTCAGCTGTAGGATATGACAGCGTGCCGCCTGTATTGACCCCACTTTCCACGGTTTAACCAGGAAAAAGAAGACATGCAAGGAGTTGTGATCAAGCTGCACATTTGTCACGGTAGCCAGCGGCTCTTTTGATTTTTCAACTCGATTACACCTAATCAGATTTCACGTCGTCTGAGACTGGCTGGCGTCCCAAGAGAAAAAGCTCCGACAAGAGGGACCCACCAGCTCTGGGTCATCCACGACTCCTCCTGCCCTTCTAAAGATGTAAGGGGCTAGAACACGTGTCACGTTCCAGCCCTCGCAGGCCAAAACACTGCAGATTTCAGCACTCTGCCTCATTAAACACACCTGATTCAGCTAATTAGCAAGGCCTTCATGAACTGACTTCGTAGCGTTACATGAGGGTAAATGTTAATCTGTATAGCTCTTTTGCCTAGAAGGTCCCCAGTTTGACATGCTTAGGTAGATGAAAAGGCTGTATTAGGACCTGGTTGTATCGCGTCTGTTTTGTTTATACGGACTGAATGATAAACCGTTTTATATCAAAATTACAATCTGAAAGAGTGCAGTTTTTACACTGCAAATGCTACAACTTTGAGTCATTTTAAATATATTATAAAACCACAAAGCTTCTAAACTGCATTACATTAACTGCTGAACCCTGAAAAAATGGATGTGCTGGCCTGAGAAAAAAACCTGCCTTGATTTTAAACTATAAAAATGAATCACATTTAAATCAGAGCTGCAATGTCGGTCTAAAAAACTGGCATTAGATATTTTCCAAAGATGGCTCAGTCTGGTTTATCAACCTGTTAGGTTGGTGGTCTGGTTCTGAAGCCGCTAAACACAATGCTGAACTATCATATTGGTCACTTGCCTGAAATCCATGAAAGCGGTTTAAAGCAGTTGAGCTTGGGTTAGTTCCCTCAAAAGTGTGTATTTAATATGGTTTTGAGCTGATTATGTCTTGTATATGCTTAGGCCTGATCTTATCTCTCAGTACTATGTTCCACTGTCCATACAAGGAACACAGAATTCAGTTGATGTGTTCATGTATAAGTGTACGTCAAACGATGACTCAGTGCTGTGCTAGCCAACATGGACGTGTGTTAGCTGGCATAACTGAATTGTCAGTTAGCGTTCTTCTCCAAGCCTTGCTCTAAGAGGAGGCCTCATTTTGATCATTCATAGTGAAAGATGGCAGTTGAGACACAGATGAGCATATTGGTAATACTTTTAAATTTCAATACGTTGCTTTGCATATGAAAAAAAAACAAAAAAAAACTATACTGTAATTGTTTCTTCCTTAATAGTCACATGTTCTCTGATGGTAAAATGTGTGTGTAGATATGTGCACATACACACATGTCTCTTTGTCAGGTGTCCAGAGCATTTTGTCCTTGATAGTTTATCTCTTTTAAAGGCACGAGGGAAAGACAAGTGGGAGTTAGAGCAGAGACAGGCCTTTTCGTGTGGGCTTGCTGCTATGTTTGTGACCTCCTCGAGAATGGCTTGCATCTCCATGTTAGAAAACAACAGCAGCATCGCATTTTACAGGAAGATCTGCATACAGAGTGATGAGATCAAAGGAGGGCAGGTGCGCGGCAGGCTAGCGTTATCGGCCTCTAAATGTAAGTCGTATTTACTGCTCGTGGAGCGGTGCCTTGTGGGTGAAAGCGATTGAGGGAGACGGCAAGATGGTTCTAGATTCAGTTTGCATCCATAATCTTCCCACTTTTATGTGTATGCAAATAGAAGTGGGATTTCAACAGCCAAAGGGACGCTGCACCCTCTCCCTTTCTCTCTCTCCCACTCTCTCTCTCTCTGTCTTTCTCTCTGTCTCTGTCACTTGCTCTTTCTTTCTAGTGGGGGACCGTGTCTCTGGAGGCTGTGATAGGCATCTGGGCTCACTGTGGGGATGGCGTGGATGGAAATGAATAATCCTTTCCCCTCTGTGCTTGTGCCCAGGGCCCTGCAATGAGTCTGCACCTGCTCTAGAGGAAATAGGGGCGACCAGGCCAGTTCCAGCTAAGAAATTACCTATTGATTTTAATCCAGTGACGCACGTGAATCAGATGCACAGATATGAGGTGCTGCAGTGGAACTGGACAGCAACACTGGCCTGTTCTTCTGAAGAGCTAAAAATTATGAGAGAAAATGGAAAGCTTTTAACTCACTGCACAAGAGCCTAACGCTAAATTAGGCACAATATGCATGATGATATTTAGCTTTTTTGAGGTATGTGATGTTGGGATGGATTGAATGCATCAGCAAGACAGTAGTGCCACATTGAAAAAAGCTATGAGAAACTAAGTGGAATATATTGTTAATTTAGATACATACATACATTTTCTAAGCTGCTTCTCCTTCTGGGTTGTGGGTGTTAATTTAAAATCTAACTGTTTAGGAAAGAACACAGGGTGACATCTTGTTACTATGCAGTTTTGGTAATTACTATAAATTTGTCTTGTCTGATCTGTTCAGACTCCGTGGTGCTGGTTGGTGCGCCGCTACAGAACGAACCACTTTTGAGTGAACCTACCCACAAAATTCAGTACTGATGACAAATAAAGCAAACCAGCGCAAAGCTTTTTTTGTTTTTTATTTGAAAGAATTTCCTCTCTCTTATCAGCTCTTTTCTTCATAAAGCTTTGTTCAAAATAAAGTCATTTATCAAAGTAAATTAGATTAGTTAGATTAGTTGTTAGAATTTTTTCTTATTAAAAGTGAAGGGACATGACAGAACCACTGTTAACCTACAAAAATGTGTTTACTTAAGCATCTAAAATGTTTTTTTTATTTTTTTTGTCCATGCTTCCTGCTACTAACATGCAGTTATTTTGTATTTTATAAGTACTGAAGATAACCATCATGTACGAACAAAAGGTACTTACAGAAACCCCTTGCACACATTGCACCGTGTGATACAGGGGCATCAAACAAAGGGACCGTATTAAAAATCTCATCAAGTCTGTGGCCCAGCGAAAAACATGCTTTTATTCATTTTTAATTAATGTTGTGCTGTAACCCGAACTGGCCATTGTTTATTCAAAATATGCAAAAACCTCAGCAGTAAAATACAGACACTTTCTTTGCTGTAAGTTCATTGAGACTTGGGCACAATTTCCGTGCTGCTGAGCTGACATTAGATGTGTATGTTGGTTGAACTGCAGCTGAAATGCATTTTGGTGCTGCGGTGTAGAATTGTGTAGAACTGAGGTGTAACCGCTGTCCCAAAGACTATTGTTTCGGTAAGAGAGTCGGAGCACATTGTATTGCAGTGCAGGCTGGGGACTGTAGTGTAGCACATTGCTAAACAGGCTAAGGATTGTGTGGCGGGCCTGACCTGGCCCACAGGCCTTGTGTTTGACACATTGGACGTAATGGGATCTTTGGCACCAGAAAACTGGAACTGTGCTTTTTCCACTGGCTTTCTTAGTTTCAGTTTAATGATTGGTAACAACCCAGCCTGACGCTGCTCAAAGGTGTTTTTCTCTGTCTTTAGAAGTACTTTCAGTTAAAGCCATTGAACATTTTACGAGTTCTTTACACTTCCAGGTGAAGATAAAATCTCTAGCCACTCTTGCATGGCCAATAAGTGCCTCCGATTGTGAACTAGAATAGTACATTGATGTGACGATTGCTGTTTTTAGACTTTTTATATTACGAGTAAAGTTTTAAAGTAATATAAGCTAGTTAGGAGGCTAGTGCTAGTGCTATAATCTTTTATGCTGTCTTCCATAAAATAGTTCTTTTGCACATATTTTCACACTCAACAGGGAAAAGCACTTGTATTTATTTCTGCACATGATTTTTGGTTAATGTAGGCACTTTGTGAGTGTGTGCATGCAGAACAGTGCAGTGTATTGTTCTCATTTCAGCCAGTAAAGCAGGCAATGTGGTTAATTAGCCAAGTTATATGCTTTAGAATGGCATAAATGGTAGAACAGACATGTAAATTGTTAGTCATGGTTAGTTTATACACAAACATTTTGGTCTTTGTCACCCAGGTTAATTTCTAGGTGTAGCTTCATTGTTTTTAGAATAGTGATTTGCTGATTTGATTGAAATGGGTGCTTAAGCTAATGATCATTTTACATTTGTGGATGTGTACAGCTGATTATTACTGTCATACAAGACTGGAAGATTTAGTCTTAGTACCATAGGCCAGAGCTTTTGTCTTTTGTTTGCTTTTCTGTGTTGAACCCTGTAAAAGCTTCTTTTGATTAAATCTCAGGTGGTGTTGTGAAGGCTTTACAGATAAGCACTGTTTGTGTATGCCTCCAGATTCATCAAAAAAGTACTTTTCAGGGACAAGTGACAGACGCTGCAAGATGATCTTGTTTTGTTCTTACGAAATAGTGTCAGAGAAGTCTTCAGTCACATTTCCACACTTCCTGTTAAAGGTATTTTCTGTAAATGGAAGCACTTTGCAGCTTTAAGGCTTGCATGTGTGTTTTGCAGACACTGGAAGAGCAATCCTGCTGCAGCTGCTTGCTCTGTTAGCACCCTCTTTGATTGAATTTAACACGTTTTTTTTGTTTGTGACTTGAGCTCTCTCCCAGCGTTGATCTTTATCGAGGGAAAACCCACAAACTATTCTCTTCATGCCTCATGAGGCTGTGAATACCAAGATTCTCTCACTGTTTATTAAAAGAATCTGCTCTGAATGAAGTGCACCAAACCCTGCAAACCCTGTTCATAGTGACGATAATCAAGATCAAGATTCAGAGATGTTGGTGCTTGAATTGTCTACCTTGTCCTTGCTTGCATTATATGGAAAAGAGCTGTCAACATTTCTGCATTATTAAATTAAGATGTAAACAGTCCTTCAGTGTGGTTTGATGTGAAAAGCTCTGTTCTAGAGAAATTTAGAGTCAACATTGATCACATTGGTGGTGATAGGAACCTGTCTACAGTCCACTAAAAATGATTATAAATATGCTGCCAGATGCCTTAGACATTGGTTTATGAGAAAGGTTTGGCATGAAACATTCATGGTGGAGGGTACATTTAGGGGTTTGTAAGACCAAAAATTGCCCAAATAAAGCTTTTTTAAATTTGCCACTGTTTTACCATCATTAACATCACAAATGAAAACACAAAGGACACGTGTAGGTTCACTGGTGGTTTTGGATTGTAAGTAAAATGGTTGTATTTGCGTTATAGACATTGCAAGCGCTGGTTACTGTTTCCACAACTGTAAAGAAATTTGAATCAGTTTCTCCACATTGAACCATTTCATGTCAAACCAGTCTGAATGACTATGTTTATATCTCAATGATTAAGTTATTGGTTGAAAAAGTGGAATTCCTCTTTGGGGGCAAATTATTCTTTTCATTTAACTGACAACATTTTGTGTTAGATTTTCCATCAAAATTAGAAATGGTGCAATACCACTTCCTATACCTATACTGATATACAAATACATGGGTTGACATCAACAAAGATGTGATGTTTTTTCCAGACTCAGGACTGCTTGCTCTGTGAGTTCAGTACATTTGGTCAAGTGTGAAAGCTGTTCTTGAGCCATCCACAGTACCGATTTCTGGTCATTCTGAAATCGGTGGCCTGGGGTTCACTTCCAGTGAACTCTGGTGTGGAGATGTGAGGAATTTGTGTGAAAGCTAACCAGTGATAATGAAACACACCCAGAATAGGTCCAGGATTGACTCAAGTATCCGGGTTCAAGTGTTAAAACGCCCAAACGCTTAACTGTCTAACATGAAGAAATACTCCAGCCAGCAACATCACGTCACACAGTGCCACTTATTGTGATTTTTGATTACATTCTTGTGCACCAGCAGGTAAATAATATTAACCAATAATATAATAATATATAATTTACCTCAGGGCAGACTCAATTAGCTCTTAAATATCATATGCAAATGTTTGGGTGGCCTTGGTCAAACTACAATGCACTTCTAGTTTTAATCTAGTTTTAATATGTTGAATCTAACATATTAACATATATTGTTTTCTGTGCAAAGGTTTTGGCACATTTCATTTTTTATGTTTTATCTTTTACAGTATATTAAACTCAGTACATAACATTAAATTAAACTGAAAAAATCGAAATTGTGCACTTAACTTTGCACAAAATGCCATATTTAAGTTTTCTATAAAGGATGTGCTACCTTACTTTCACTCAAGTGAACAAAACATTTCAGACTTTGGCATATGACTTTATATTTGTGAATAAAGAACGGCTTTTTAAACATGTTGCTGTCCTAGTGATCACTTATACAACTCATACAAGAGTCAGGTGCTCATTGAGATTAAGAAACGCAAATTTGTAAAGGTATAAATAGTGGTTGGTGTAGTGTAGTGGTTAACACCTCTGCCTTCTACGCTGTAGACTGGGGTTCAATCCCCACTTGGGTAAGCACACTACACCAATAAGAGTAAATGTAAATAAATAATCTTGATAAATGATAGCACATTATGCTTTTCTGAACATATTGTGGACATCATCTTAAAGGTCTAACTGTCTTACTGCATGTTTAATAGTAACAAGAGCATAATTAGCGTTGTTTAACTGGATTTTGTACAAAGCAGTGTGTAAAACGTAAATAAAATCATTGTACTCTGTACTGTTTTTGATTGTAATTTATTTTTGATGTGGCCTTACTGGCACATTCTGTAAGCTTCAACTGTCCACTCAAACTGACTGTGTTGGTGTTGAAATATATTTAGAAATTGAGTGCCAGTAAATTGTAAATTGAACGTAAATAAATGGATTTTTAGATCACTGGCTTAACTGTTATCTTATGTGGAGTGCTTATCAGGATGTTCTCTTGAAGCTGCGCGGTGTTCTTGAGGTCTGGGAGCTAGTTCAGATGGCAGATTTTCACCAAATAGAAATATGAACGCATAGTCCGTATATAGTTTCTTGCTTTGATAAACTTTCAAAAAATTTTTTTAGTCTGCATTTTCTTCACATTTATTCCTAAGCAGTTTTTTCAACATTTTTCTTGTCAGCTTACTCACATAAAGGAACGTTGTAAACACTTAAGAAACAACTGCGTAAATTTCCCTTGGCTAAAACCGTGGCAGACATGCTAATGTCCATAGTAACATATGTAGAGACAGCTAGATGATCTGAAGTCACTGCTTTCGTCATGAACACTCTTTAAATATTGTACTTAAATGTATTAGAGCTGTGTGTATGAGAAAGTCTGAATGTTCTGATTGCCTCAGATAAAAAGGGCTGTCATGCGTGCTCAATTGTTCACCTGCAGGAAATGTGCAGCTTATGTGCAAAACTGTTTTTTTACTCATTATTCAGAGTATGAGAAACTCTTCATAACGGCAGTCTTGAGCATAAGATTCTAGAAGATTTGGTTCATGCGTCATCAGTGGTGCTCTGAAACGTTTACATTAATGCAGTTCTTTTAGACTAAACTCACTGCATATGCGTTTGCTATACTTCAAATCACCCATACCCAGTCCTCTGAGGTCTTCCATTA